>NC_142590.1:79017700-79390200 GCF_965207765.1 Zootoca vivipara | reverse complement strand
GATCAACACTTGCTATTAGTATGTTACAGGTAGGTAGCCGTGTTGGTCTGACGTAGTCGAAACAAAATAAAAAA
Source organism: Zootoca vivipara (assembly GCF_965207765.1). Lineage (NCBI taxonomy): Eukaryota > Metazoa > Chordata > Lepidosauria > Squamata > Lacertidae > Zootoca > Zootoca vivipara. The sequence continues at coordinate 79,390,126 of NC_142590.1, read as the reverse complement.
ATTCCATCCAGCAGCACCTTAGAGACCAACTAAGTTTGTCATTGGTATGAGCTTTCGTGTGCATGCACACTTCTTCAGATACACTGAAACAGAAGTGTGCATGCACACGAAAGCTCATACCAATGACAAACTTAGTTGGTCTCTAAGGTGCTGCTGGAAGGAATTTTTTTATTTTATTAGTATGTTGCCGTTGTTGTCATCATTGCCATCTTAGGTCCCATCTGCACTATACCTTTAAAGCAGTATTGTACCACTTTAGCAGTCATGGCTTTCCCCAAAGAATCCTAAAAAGTGTGTTTGTTAAAGGTGCCGAGAGTTGTTAGGGGGACCCCAATTCTCCTTCAGTTCCAAGGGTAACTTAACGTAAGTTTCTCTTCCCAGGGAACTCTGGGAATTGTAATTTTGTGAGGGGAAGAGGGGTCTCCCTACCCACTTTCAGCAACTTTAGCAAAGTACAGTGCCCATGATTTTTTTGTTGGGGGGGGGGGAGGAGACTGTGACTATTTAAAATATCATGACAATGGTTTTAAAATATAGTGCAGATGGGGCCTTAACAAGCAGTGGCACACAGCAGCAGAAACACTCCAAACAGCAGCAGACATCTGAGAGCCATTCTTTTTAATTTCAATATAGAGTTGCTCTGAGGCACTGTGAGGAATTAAAATGGTAGCTGCAAGACCAGCCACCCAATTCTGATCGTAATACTGCATTTTTTTAAAAAAAAGTGGCTTGCAATGACGTTTAGTATTTGACAGTGCTTGATAGCTGAGAGACAAATTAGTGTTTAGTAATTAACAACAGAAATATACTGGATTTTGTGCGTTATTTTGTCAGCTAACATGCAATGGCAGTTAGTCTCTGATAGAATTGAAATGAAACCTTCCAATGAGAGTGATTACTATGACAGCTGAAATCTTACATGATTTCTAAAGGCTTGGCCACACTTAGCTTTTGCCCTGTTCTTTCCAAGCACACCTCTGCGCTTTAATGCTTCGTGTCAAAGCATGCTTTTGTTTTTGTGCTTCCCCACAAAAACCTACTCTTTAAAGTCGAATTGGAGCAAAATTAAGTTCAGGCTTTTCACAGATTGACGTTTGTCCTGCCTGAGCTTTCAAGAGCGGGCAAACACTATGGATCCCTTTCACAGCAAGCCCTTTTAAAAAATCCTCGCACGCGAAGGTGTGTGTTTTACTACTGCAATTCCACACTTACACACACACACACACACACACACACACACACACAAAATATGTGCCCACCACCACTGCCTAGTTTCACTGCCTAGTTTTCCAGGATTTCAGTGCTGGTTCCCAACAATGGAATAATATTTCTAGTCTGGATGAAATACGCCAATGAAATCGCCAGTGGCCCTCTTGGAAAGTGGCATTCAGGATTTGGGAGTTACCTGCATTTGGTTTTTTTGCACACAGTGCCTTACATATTATTGATTCTTCACTGTATAACGTCATTAAGTTGTATAGCAGTTGTCACTCTCATAGAAAACCCAGACCTTACACCTGAGTCGTTCAGGCCTGCAGGCTAAGTGTCATCACTGGGCGAAGCGTTCAAAGCCAGAACGTCTGCATGCAAAAAAAATACAGATGTAATCGCAGGTTTTCAAGATGTGAATGCAAACAGGGTTGTTAGTGCATGCCAATTATTCTTCTGATTGGTCTCCCGGGTCCCTAAAAGCACCTGCAGCAAGCTCTCCCCCTTGGTACCTTCAAATAGTCCTTACAGACCCGTCTTTATACAGCTGCATTTAGTAGCTCATCGGTGGCTGTTGTGTCTTGCTTTTCGGCATGGCCACATTCTGCTGGGAACTGTTTACAATGGTTTGGGTAGCATTTTGTGCAGCATGAAATGCCCGCTTTTATTTGCTTTCAAAACGATGCTTTGGCTCACTTGCTGGCGTATAGACAGTCAATGAGGTGCAGGAGTTTGAGTGGGGGACTAGGACTCATATCCCCATTCAGCTATGATGTTCAGAACTTGGGCCAGGCCGTCTCGCTTTACCTAACACACATTGCGGGGGGGGGGGCAGGAGCAGGGAACTACCGTGAACTCACTGGAGAAAAGGTAGGATACAAACGCAGCAATAATAATACATTTTTGTACACCACTTCAAGAAGGATAAAAAAGAAAAGAAAAGTGGTCTATACATTTCAACAATAAAAAAAAATACTGTGGCGCACTTCACATGATTATGCAGGCACACACACACACACACACACACAAACCCACCCAAATTTATGTTCTTATTCCTTCACTGAAAGGGGGAGTGATGTATTTCCCTGGATGTATGGGAAAATGTATGGAGCGTGTCCATCAGAGAGTATGCTATGAACATGTTGCAAATAAAAACAAAAACTGCACCTTGCCTAGGAAATGGCATGGTAGCTCTGTATTGGGTCTTCGACAACCTTTGAGAGATGAAATTAAATCGCACAAAGAGTAATTCACCTCTCCAGGTCATTAAAGGATTAAAAGGACATCTGATGGCTCCCCTTGTGGAAACTCAGACCCCTTGTTGCATCCAGAGGCTGAAAATTTTGAAATCCCAGAGCTGCCTGTCCAGAGAGGATTAGAGATCACTGTCACGTCTGAAATGTCTGGCTCTCAATGAAATTATCGTTGTGGGGTAGGTTTACAAAGACATTTTCAACATGTGCAGGAGAGCAACAAAGGGAGAGGGGCCGGATGTATCCGCACAGTTCAGATCAAATTCAATTACAGCCGAGAAAGTGACACTTGCCGCGTTCTCCGTGACCTGCTTCCTCCCAGCCTGCCTGCCCTGTGTGACCAGCCCAGTCTCCAGGTAAGAAAACTCACACCCTACACGGGAGCCATTCACAGCCATCACTGGGCTAAGCGAACAAAGCGGGAACGTCTGCATGCAAAAAATACAGGTGTAATCAGAGATTTTTCAAGACGTGAATGCAAACAGGGTTGTTAGTGCGTGCCAATTATTGTTCTGAATGGTCTCTGGGGTCTGTAAGAAGCACCTGCAGCAATCTAGGCACAGCTGGGGAGGGTGACGCGGAAGCTATTTTAGCACATCACCGTGCTGCCGAATCATCCTGCTCACTGATATGGGCTGTCGCTGAGAAGAACAGAAGAAAAGCCCTGCTGGATTCCACCCAAGGCCTACCTGGTTCAGCATCCTGCTTCCTACAGTGGCCAAGGAAGCAGATGCCTCTGGGAATCCCAAAACAGGAGATCTGGGCAATAACCCTTCTCCCCAACAACTGTATTTAGAGGAATGCACTTTCTGTTTTTTGGAGACTGTACATACTTTTCCTGAGTAGTAGCCATTGATCCAAGCCATTTGAAGCCATTTGAATTATGGTGCTGGAGGAGACTCTTGAGAGTCCCATGGACTGCAAGAAGATCAAACCTATCCATTCTGAAGGAAATCAGCCCTGAGTGCTCAATGTAAGGACAGATGGTGAAGCTGAGGCTCCAATATTTTGGCCACCTCATGAGAAGAGAAGACTCCCTGGAAAAGACCCTGATGTTGGGAAAGATGGAGGGCACAAGGAGAAGGGGACGACAGAGGACGAGATGGTTGGACAGTGTTCTCGAAGCTACGAACATGAGTTTGACCAAACTGTGGGAGGCAGTGCAAGACAGGAGTGCCTGGCATGCTATGGTCCATGGGGTCACGAAGAGTCGGACATGACTAAACGACTAAACAACAACAACAGCCATTGATCCACTACCACGTATTTGTCTAATGATAATCCCTTAGGGTGAGATAACATTTCAACCTGTAAGCTGAATTTGGCTTGCTGTGGATGCCTCAAGATGTAAAGTGGGGGTGAGGGTGGGGGTGGGGGGTGGGACGACTCTGTATATCCTTAAGCAAAGTAAGAATGGTTAGGTGATTTTCCAACAAGTTGTGCTGGCTGCTTAGAAAGATAGGGTGAAGATTGGCATAGGCTTTTAAGAGCATTCATAGTTGCTTCTTCACCTTGTGTCTAGCATGCTGCCAAGTTAAACAAAGTCTCAGCTCTTAACCACTAAGTAAGAGCTTAGTGTATAGTCTCGACTTGCACATCACACAAATAATTTGCTTTTAAAAACAAATACCACATATGCATTTTATCCACATATATAGTCACCCTTCATCTCAAAATCAGAAATGAATCTGAAACTGATTCTAGGATCAGGTGTGGCGTGAGTTGGAGATGACATAGGAGCTAGCCAATAGGCACCCTCAACAGCTGACTTGTCCCCATTTACGCTTAAATACTGCAGGGAATATTCCCGGGGGAGGCAGAAGAAAGAGCAGAAGTACTATCAAATAGCCTATGCCACTTTTAAGATATTGCATCTGCCTTCACTCAGACCCAAAACACAATATCCAAAAAGGGGTATCCAATATCCAAAAAGGGAGAGGGATGACAAAGCAAAGCCATATCCCAAAAGCATAATATATAGATTAAAAACATAGCCATGATCTCTTATTAGAAATCACAGCAAGATTAACACCCTCCCATCCCGTATTAATGGGAAAATAATAGAAAAAGCACCCATGAATGTTTGGAATGGCACCAATATGGGGAATACAGGTTTCTTATACAATAGTTATGAATGACCTCACTAATTTTATCTCCTGTGAGAAGGAGATAAATGTACAGAAAGTTCTACCAGAGGAAAAGCAATGCAATTTGTCCAAAACTAAAATAAATATAGGCTACAGGACAATATCAAGAAACAGGAACTGATAATGGTGTAAAAGACCAAGATGAAAGCAGCTTAATGATGTCATGTAATAAGGGAGCAATCCTAAAGCAAGATCCACTAGGATGAGTGAGGTTAGGATCCAGCAAATCTTCCGATGAATCAGGAGGTTCCTGGCACAGCTGGGCTACTCCAACATAGCTCCTCATCCTTAGCTCAGCTGGAGGTAAGCCAATATCTCCCCCATCCCAGGTTGACCAGGACCCACCTGGCTGAGCCAAACCTAGTAGATATAAAGCTGCCATAAGTCCCCAAAAGAGGGTGTTCCACAGGTGGGACCAGAGAGAGGGGGCTTAGGCTGAACCCTAAGCCTGCTCAGCATGATCACGTGGCCAAGCAACCCAGCATAATTTAAGCCAGCAAGAAGGGTGAAGTAACACTATTTTGAAGCCTTGCTTTTCTCCTGCTAGGCTTAGGCTGGCTCATGTGGCATTAGCCCTGCCACAGGATGGAGTTTTGATCTGGCATAATTTACGCTGACTTAACTTTACAACGGGACATGGGGTGGTGCTGTGGTCTAAACCACTGAGCCTCTTGGGCTTGCCAATCAGAAGGTCGGCGGTTTGAATACCCACGATGGGGTTAGCTCCCATTGCTCGGTCCCAACTCCTGCCAACGTAGCAGTTCGAAAGCAGGCCAAAAAGTGCAAGTAGATAAACTTGCGGGAAGGTAAACAGCATTTCCGTGTGCTGCTCTGGTTTTGGTGTTCTGTGCGCCAGAAGCGGCTTAATCATGCTGGCCACATGACCCGGAAAAACTGTCTGTGGACAAATGCTGGCTCCCTTGGCCTGTAAAGCAAGATGAGCGCCACAACCCCAGAGTCATCTGTGACTGGACTTAACTGCCAGCTGTCCTTTACCTTTACCTTTACCTTTACACCAGCTTCTTGTGTATAGGATTGCCCTGCAATCCTACAGACACTTATTGGGACATGAGCCCAGTTAACATAGTGGTACCTACTTGCATTGAACATGTTTTAAATTATACACCAAAATAAAAGTTAGAATAATGTATTTATCAAATAGTAGAATTCTCCAGCAGTTTTTTTATTTACATCTCCAATGGATTTTGTAAATATTTTGTAACTATAACAAGTTTTGGGAGACTGAAATGGTGAGGAGTCTAAGGCATTAGGTAATGCCCATTTTATCTCTTTTTGCCTTTTCTGTCTTTCTATCTATCTTCTGTATCTGCCAAAAATGTAGAAATATTTCTAAATGCAAGTGTGGAATCTGCAGGAGAAAAGGTTGTTTCTTACTTCTTGATCTTCATCAAAGGATATGCATGGAAAACCTGACTGCCAATTAGAATGGTAATGAGTTCCAGTTGTATGCCAATTTGTTCAATATTATCAATTCCTCTTTTTAGATTAAAGGGTCCAGTCATTTTCACCCGTGACACACATCAATCACAGCCACACTTGTAGTTTTTAAGGTGGCGGAAATAGTTGCAGTGTGTGCATACCCATCACAAGAGTGAAATACAATTTGGCACTAAAAGATTAACATACAGATGGTTTATCATGCATGTTTTGCTTATCAGAATTGAGATAATTTGGTGCAAACAGAAATACAGTTCCCAGAGTGGTGCAACAATCAATTCCTCTTCCCAGGAAACTTTACGAATTGTGGCTCTATGAGAAGAACTGGAATATCCTAACAACTCTCATTCTTATCCGACTACACTTCCCAGGATGCTCTGGCGGATGCCATGACGGTTTAAAGTGGCATAATACTGCTTTAAATGTATAGTACAGATGGGGCCTAACTCATGAACATTTTTGATGAGAATGTGGTAGATTTATTGAGAGCATGGTAAATTTAGACAGCCACACTTAGGGCACTGAAATCGGCTTCTCCTCACAGAGAGCACGCGTTGCGGTGAGATCACCACAACCGCTTGCTGATTGGTAGGGTGGGTATGTTTGGATAGCCACAGCTACCCGATTGGTCCCTCAGAGGCATGGGACTGCTTCTGACCAATGGGTGCTTAAATTTGCATCTGAAGGACTTTTATATACCACTGCACGATCGTGTTGAGCTTCCTCTTTTTGGCTTCATGCACCGATCACCAACCCACCCTTCCCTATATTTAGGGTTTGATTGACCTTGCTATACAGTTGTGGGTCTTCTGCTCTTGGGGCAGGGGCCCAGTAGCAATTTTTCCCACTTGGCGGATTGGCTGGTGCCATTTGGATTTTGCCTACTGTATAGCAAATCGTCGCAACTTTTTAAGGTTTGTGGTTAGGCATTGGTTAATGTGTGGTGGAGGGGACTAGGTGTGGCTCTGGCCTGTCCCTCCAATGGTTGCTGTGTGGGTATTCCATTAAAAGAATCCAGGGGCTCACCATGCTTTTGTCCGACCCCCGAAAGGGGGATCGGGCCACACCAAAGCCCCTGGGAGCATTCTGGGCCTGATCTTGGGATCTGCTCTCATCCCAATCGATCTCCCAGGGTGCCTACCTCTGCGCTGGCAGTTGTCAGTTCTGTTCCTGTCCTGGACAGTCCTGGACAGGTTCAGATAGTCTGAACCAATGCCTAAGCAAACCAATCACAGCCTGTAATCAATAAAGTTGTGGCCAAAATTATGCCAAAGCCTCAAACTAAAATTTGAGTCCTGTGTGAATTTATTTCTAGGTGGTTTGGGGATCTTTACACGCAAGTGACAGAACTGCACCATTCAATCTGAACAAATGACTGGCATCTGCAACAAACAATTGGACTTTGTGCGAGTTCCAGAAATGGGCAGAGTTAAGCGTAACTCATACTTCCTAAGTCACATCACCATTCCTGTGGAATGGCCTCAAGGCTGAATTGCAGGACCTGGATGTGAACTAGGTGTGCTAATGTCCCCTGTGGCATCTACCATGCATGCTCTTCAGATCACAGGGCACCTGTTACGGCACCCACAAAATACAGGAATTGGAATCCTGTAGCCTGTTGTGCAAACTGAAAGGAGAGCAATACCGAACCCATTTAAGGCATAGGTTTTGAATCCATTCTCATAAAAGATGGTTTCAACCTGATCAGGCTGCATTTGAACTCTCTTAGGATTCGGCTAAATTATCCCAGCTAAAGAGACTTGGACAGGAAGGTTACACCTAGATGCCAAGGTGATGGGCACTTTAGAAATGAGATAGATTAGATAGATTAGATAGAAAGACAGGCCTAAATGTCCTACTGAGCACTCATTTGTCTGACAGCCTGGAAAATGCCAACATTCCCAGGATTCAAGAGGAAATAGAAAATTGCATCTCCACTGCAAAATGCACAACGCACCTTGATAATGTCAGTTGCTCTATGTAAAAGAAAAGCAGTTAAGTCCCAGAGCAATTTGAAATACAATAAGAAAAACTAAACAGTCCCCGCACAGCTGAACCACAGAAATCTCCGAGTTGTTCCCTTTTTTACCTCTCGATATCAGCGAAGTGATGTGACCTGTACACACTTTGACACACCAATTTTTCTTTGCCTCAGCCATGCCAAAGAGCTCCGCTGTCCATCTCTCCTGTTGTGCTAACATATTTTTCTTTGTGATATCTAACTTTTCTGTCTTTGTGGTCCTGTCAAGCTGCGAGATTTCTTTTCTTTTTGTAAATTATTTTCATCCCTTTGTTTTTAAGGGTGTGCGTGCGTGTGTGTGCGTGTGTGCGCGCGGAATCAGGCCCTACCCCCATCTGCAGCCTGGGCACAGTTTTGCCAGCAAGAAAATTAGATGAAATGGTTTAGAAATAAGATATACATTTAAGATAGGAATAGGCAGTCACTCACAACAGCTCTAGGAAGGGAAGTGCTTAGAGCAGCCTTTTCCAGTCCAATAGGAGTTGCAGTCTGAAGGGCCCACGGTTGGCAAAGGCTACCACAGACTATCTGGTACAGCAAAATGTTAGAATGGGCAACAGTCTTTAATTGACACCCACCATGTCGAGAAGAAAACACCACTGAGGGTGGTCGTGCCTGGGAGCAGGGAATCTCTGGGTGGCCTTCTTGAGTTGTCAGCTTAGCTTTCAGTTTCCTCTTCCTGCATTGCTTCTGTTTCTAACATGCAATGGCTCATCACTTCAAGTAAAGGAATCTGTACTTGCCTTATACCAGGCATCCCCAAACTGCGGCCCTCCAGATGTTTTGGCCTACAACTCCCATGATCCCTAGCTAACAGGACCAGTGGCCAGGGAAGATGGGAACTGTAGTCCAAAACATCTGGAGGGCCGAAGTTTAGGGATGCCTGCCTTATACAGTCGTTCCTTGGTTTTCGAACAACTTAGTTCACGAACAACTTCGAACTCGAACGCTGCAAACCCGGGAGTAGGTGTTCTGGTTAGCGAACTTTGCCTCAGAAGCCAAACGTCTGGTGCGGCTTCCGCAGCTTCCAACTGGCTGCAGGATGCCTTGGTTTCCAAACGTTTCGGAAGTCGAACAGACTTCCAGAATGCATTCTGTCTGAAAACGAAGGTACAACTATAACTGTTTCTGTCTTCCTTGGGATAAGACGAAGAACCTGCTCTGCAACACCAAACTGGTAGAACTATCACAAAATTATCTCTTAAAGGGAATTTTGAATGAATGCTCAGCTGAAGTATCGTAGGGATTTTGAAGGAAGTTGATTTTTTTTTTTAAGCCAGGTGAAATTCCTCTAGTGGGGTGGCTATTTCCCTTGTAAGAGAAAGATGCCACACATGGGAAAAGAAGCTTCAGGGGTGATTTTTTCACTGGGACAGAAGCACAGAAGGAAAAGGTTGCTTCTTCACACCCCCGCTACCTCGGTACGTGCTACAGTACCAGACTTGACCCCACTCTGCACCGCGGCAGTGATTTTTCAAAAGTCCCCAGCTCCCCTCAAAATTTAGATTGCAAGCTCTTCATGACAGATGCTGTATGTATGAAATAGGTGCAGAAGACTGCAATAAGCTCAAACCAAAATGGCAGAAATCTGTCTTGGCACATAATAGAAGCTAGCAAACCCTATGAAAACATCTGCAAGAAGTGCGGGCGGGTGGCCAATCTGGATAGAGCCCTTTGCACAACGTCTCCCCCTGTGGTGTCCCAGCCAGCCTAGTATGTATGTAATCCACCACAGCTGGTGCCTCTATAATTGATAGAGATATAAAAGCCCGTTTTGCAAAAGTTGTGCTTTTTTGTATTTCCCCCGCCTTCCTTTTCTTTCTTTGAGACTTGAGCGACTCCTTACCAAACACTCTGTTTATAACTTAGATAATGCATCTCTTTAGAATCTCAGCTTTAAAGCAAACTGTTCCACATTTTTAACAATGCAAGAAAATGAGTTAAAAGCAAACATTCTTGTGGTTTTGTTTTATTTTAGTCCCCTTTTACTCTACATAGCACAACAGTGGTTTAAAAAACTAAATCAGTAGTATTTTTTATCCCTTCAGATCAGGCTTCTTTTCTAAATTCCTGGTGGCACCGCATTTTCTAAAAGCCTAAGAATAGACCCGAAAATTCTCATGCATTGGACATATTTACAAATGTCTCTATAACCATTCTTAAGTGTCTTCTGTAAAATGAAACAGGTCACATTACATTTTAATCAGGGTTTATAATCTGCTATCTAGAATTTTATGTCACTCATGAGAAATCAAAGGAGTAGGTCACCATTACATCATGTTTAAAAAATAAAATAAAACAGATTTTGAGTTCAGTTATCTGGATTGGAACTGAAAAGTCATTGTGGGTTTATTCCTCTCGGTGAAAATTCATTGTTCTTACACCGCTTTGTACATTCCAAGGAGCAAACATTCAACGAATGTAAATGTTTCCTATCAAAGTTCGTGGAATTGGGGCATATTGCAATTCATTTAAATGAGAACAGTGTTTTGATTCAGGGTGCAGTCTTATACTCAAGATCTAATGACCGAGGGGCTCTAGAAGCTGACGGAACACCGCTCTGCCTGAACAACTTGAGATATGCTATGAACTCCCCCCAATACACCATTGGAACATTCCACTGCAAAGCATTTCCCCCAAGGAAGATACACCAGGGGAGCTGCCGAAACAGGGTGGACTCATGGATGGGACATGGGTGGGAAGAAAGAGAAGCACATTAATTCCAAACCCTGCACTATGCCCCCATTGCTGACGGAGGTTTATACCAGCCCTGGGCCTGGTGTCAGGAATTTTATCTCCCACCAACTTCAACAGGAGGGAGAATAATCAAAAACAGCTCCCACTTGCCTCCCTTTCGATCCAGGTTTTCACGACAGACCACAGTTTATGGTGCACCTCAGAACCTGATGATAGTACAACAGAACCAGTATGCAACTGCCCACCCGCCCAAGACCGGCCCACTCATGAGGTAAAGTGAGGTGACCGCCTCGGGCAGCAGGACTCACAGGATCCAGCCTCCAAGGAATGCTTCTACATTGGAGCAAGGGTGGCAGCAACAACTGCAGGGGACCCCTTGGAAGCTGGATCTGCCACGTCCTTGGCAACCTCCACTCCCAATGCCACCTCTAGAGCAGCCTCTTGGTCTCCCATGTCCCTGTAATAGACTCTTAACCACACTGGCTCTCTTGCAAGTATGCTCTGTCTTGGCAAAGACCAGACGCTACCATTGCTGGCCAAACACTTAGGAGCTTATTTATGTAAAAAGGAAAAAGGACAAAGTTAATTGATGTGATTAAACCAATATATATAGTAACTTCAAACACAGGCTTTCCTTTTAAAAATAAATAAGTTAATAATTAGGGAGCAATCTTCTGTGTATTCAGCTCTGATCATGGTGTAACTTTATGCTTCTGTAGATTAATGCTCATAACTTTATACTTCTACCGACTGAAATAATGGTTGCAATCAGGAGTTATTTTCCAGCCAGAACTCACTGGAACTCCGTTCCGGCACCTCTTTTTCTAGAAAAACAGCACTGGTTGCAATCCAAAACCATGCAGGTCTCTAATGCACCTGTATAATTGTGCCTGGGGTGCTCCTGCTCCTCACCATCTGAGTAAACAACAAAAAGACTCTGAACTGCTTATAAGGTTCCCAGACTCAATAGAAGACAGGACTTCTGTGCCTTTAATTGCCCAGCTCTCTTTTGAGTCTGGAAACCTTAAAGAGAAACCAGCAGAGCCTTTGCTTGGAAATTAAACAAAGGGTCTGCTGGTTTCTCTTTAAGGTTTCCAGACTCAAAAGAGAGCAGGGCAATTAAAGGCACAGAAGTCCTGTCCTCTATTGAGTCTGGCAAACCCTAACTGCTTAGTCCAGATTGTGGGAACCCCAACCAATCGAAAACCACCCTGAAGCCTGAAGATAGCCTTAACTGACACATGTTAGGGTTCCATTTCTGCAAGAGTGACAAATGCACCTTCCGTTGCCCAAGTGTCTAATTAAATTAATTTACATTAACGCAGACTCAAGCATTCCATTAATTAACACAAACTGTTAAGTCAAATAATGCAATTTGGTCCAGAGTGGGGTTGGAGTGAGGGGGGGGGGACCCAGCCCAGCCCAACCCACATTTCCTTGTCAAAATCATCTCTAAGAGATAAGATGCTAAATGGAACTCACTTCCAAATTGTTCCTTCTCATCTGTTTCTGTCAAACTAAATTATTTATCCATGTTTAAGATTTTCCCCCCCAAGATGCATTGCAGACCTCTGTGCATTTCAGACATTCTTTGGTTATAATTAGAGACTGAAGTTTAAAAGTCACAAAATCCAGATCTGAGGCTGTAATTCAGAAAGGTACTGGGGGTGGGGGGAGGTGTTCTGTAACATTTAGCACACATATTAGTGTTGTAGGATGTGTCGTATTTCAAAAAGCACTAATCATTTGAAGAGGTAAAAACCTTGTGCACTGTATTACAGCCATATTGACCACATTGGTGGTCTTCTCACCTCAGATCCGATCGGCTCTACGGAGCACTAAAGAATCTCCTTTCCTGCTCTGCAGGGGCTTATCTAGAAACTAGTATGGTATCATAGGCTTCAATCCAAAAATTTGTTGTATGCTCTGCCATAAAATATCCACGTGTGTCCCCTTCTGAGTGCGGCTCCCCATGAATGTTCTCTACAGAACGTTCTCCTCAACCTTCAAGGATGTAAAAAAATTAGGAAGCTGTCTTATTTTGAGTCAAGACAACTGGACCATTTTGCTCTGCATTATCCAGGAATGTGCAGTGACCAGAAGATTTACCTTGTCTGATGTGTAACATTTGGAAGCAGCTCCCTTTCAGGTCCACAATGTTTCATTCTGATTTGATCTGTTATTCAGGTTCAAATCAGATCTGTTAAAACCAAAGCTTGCTTTCACCCCTATTGAAGATAACAGGGGAATCGAAAACAACTATAGCTTTCTCCCCCTTTTTGCATAAGCAGATGAAATATGCAGGTAAAACAAGCCCCTCCAAGCCTGCCAAATATCAATCAGATCCTTCCAGGGGGTTTGTGCAGGGAATATTTAAAGTTTATTTAATTTTTTAAAAGAAGAGTCTCTAATTTTTTTAAATTTTTTTGCCAGAATTGGATGTAAGTATGGTTGTTTCTTCTGAGTAAATGATGCTTGCCTGTGTTCAAAAAGATAAGTGCTGTGATTTTCCTACAAGGGCAGAATTTACTGTTCTGGCATGGGGAAATAGAAATTCTCTCCACTCATGGGATTTTTTCTTTCTTTCTTTTAGTGCAGACTATGAGGGAGGTTCTTCTGGGTAAGAAACTTGACAAATAGGTCCAATGGTTATTGTGGTAGGTATACCTTTGTTGTGAAAAAGTGGGGAAAAATCACTTCTTTTGCCTGCCACCTCTCACTTGAGGGCTGTAGTTTCCCCTTTACAATTACCAGCACTCTTAACAAATTATGGTTCCCGTGATTCTTTGGGGGGAAGCTGTGTGCTTTAAATGTGCCTTGGATGTCCTTTAAGTGTATAGTGTAGATCTGCCCTGAGGTAGAAATGAAGGCAGGGGAGGTTAAAAAATAAATCCTTTGCCATACACATAGCATCTGTGCCCTTCCCTTTGCATCTTGGCCTCAGCCTCTATGTCACAAATCTGTTAAGAGAAAAATCACTGCCAAAATCTTCTCAAACTAGTGCTGGCTTGAAACTGTACCTGAAGTAAAAAAAATAAAAATAAAAATAAAGTCGAAATGATGAGCCACTTTGATAGACGTATTTTAAATGACACACAGAGTTAGAGGTCAGAAAATTGAAAATTGTGCCTCCGTAAGATCTGCTCCCTGAAGCAACTGCTTCATACAGCCCCATAGTAAAACTGGTTGTGTGACAAACACACACATTCTGTACCACTGGGTTCTGTCTTGCACTGAAAGATGCCTCAAGTGTCACAATTAGACATTTTAAATACATATGCTTTTACGCACACTTGCTTTTCTATGCAGTGGTACACTGAAGACTTGTAGCCCATCATCTTTGCATGCAGAATCTGTGCCATCCAGTGGCATAGCGTGGGTTGCCAGTGCCCAGGGCCACACAGAGGGATTGGTTGGAAAGGAGGGAAACTGAAGGCGTGTATGTTCCAATACTTTTAAAAATATAGTTAACAATCAAAAGGGAAAGCAAGTGCATTGAAGTTTATCATCAACAGTTTGCAGACCAAAACGTCTTCCCCACTATGGTGACATGCAGAGAGAACCTGGCACCGTTTAAAAAAAGTTTTTTTAAAGCACGGATAAATGAAAAACCTTTCCCTCTTTGTAATGTAAGAATGAACCACTTCCAAAATTTTGGAGGGATTTCTTTTTTCCCCTCCCATGATTTAGCATGATTTTGCCACCACTCACCCACCCAAAAAATAATAATGGTCAGAGAAGACATTTTCAGTTTTAGTTTGCACTAGTCTTGTGTGGCTCACAATATATGCATATATTGTACAAGACTTTGTTTATTAGAAAAAGAAAATATGTTTTCTATGGTTTCAACCACTTTGGTTTCAACCACTTTTGCTGCTCGCTTTCAGAAGGTAAGGCAGGATATAATAAACATTTAAAATAAACAAATAAAAACAAATTGGTACATAAGGGACGAATATCAAGAATCAGATATGGACATCAGCAATCTCATTCAATCTCATCATCTATATATCTATCTATCTATCTATCTGAAATCCATTACATGAAAATAATGAAGAGTTTATCATGTAGGCAATGTTTTGTTACCATTTGACAAGAGAAAATATTTAATACCATTATTTTCCCCCCACAGCTCTGGATATTAGTTTGAGTGTCACAAATAATTAAATGCTTATGAGTAAGAGACATCTTTAGACATTTTGACAATACGTATTAAGAGGCGCTTTAAGGGAAAATCTGCCAAGTGCAGTTTTTTATTTGCAATACTGAACAATGATGCATTTTGATTGAGTTTATGCTATATTTCCCCCCTCCCTTCACACTATGCAACAAGAAGGAAGAGGATAAACATGAGGAATGAGAGAAACAGCTACCAGATTTTTAGTTTTCCGGATATCTGAATTGCTTATGTTTTGCACAGCTTGAAGGCCCTGATAACTACAGTCCTGATTTCATCATAGATGTAGGATGGATGGGGAAAGAGTTTCTGTGTGACCAGACACAAGCTGAAGAGACATGACAACAGGCTGCAGTCCAGAGCACTCCCACAGGCACGATGATGCACTCCAAGCTAGTCATGGCAGATGCAGCTCAGTCAGAGCATCCTTCTTCCCCTCCCACAGCCAGCAGTGAAGAAGCCTGGCCACATTGTGTCTTGCCACATCACAGACACAAAGTGACTAACCCTGCCTACATACACTGTGCAAGACTAAAGCTTCCTCTGCAATCTTTAAAAGAGGGAACAGCAGCATCCGATAACTGTATCTGAGATTTACTGAGAAGATATGGCATGAGCATGGATGCCTGGTGAGGAACAGCATAATAAAGCAATGCACCGTAGGTGAGAGATCAGCTTCCAGAGCTGGATTATCCACTGTGCTAATTGATCTGAAGTTTTTCAGGCTCAGAGACCACTTTTAATCCCAAGCTACAGAATGGGGCCCGATGTAAATATTCAATCATGTGTCCCAAGTTTATTCTCAGTTCTGTCCTTTCCTCTCCCCACCCCTCTCCCTCTTTCTCGTTCTTCCTCCATGTTGCAGCCCCAAAGGTACAATGTGTGTTAGGAAGTTGCAGCCTACCAGCGGGTGATGCAGAGCGAACTGTTTCTGTATTCCAATAACGTCACAGTATTTCTTGGTGCTTTATTTGCAGAGATCATTCCTTGTGGTCCCCTGATATGCCCTGCAGTTCAAATCATGGTGGCTCTTCATTCCTGGCTTGACCAGGGAGCAAAATAAAATCAGTGCGAAAGCTTATCATATTGTTCAGCGGTGCAACCTCAAAAACTATGCTGCTAGAAGTGATCGAGGTATTTCGTCTGGCACCTTAACCTGTCACATTTTTTTACTGAGCTATCTGCTGACGATATTGTTAGAGTGATGCCAATGCGGCATTAATTACATTTTGCTCTATTATTTTGGTTTCGTGTTCCTGTATGTTTCCCCCATCATGGAACAATTCCCCACGATGACTCCTGCAACAGAGAATTCCCATGCAGATGCATTTGGTGCAGATGAGGGAATTGCCGCTTGCAGTTGTGGGAAGCTGATCATCCAGTGATGGGAAAAGCACGTTGTGCGAATGAACTGTTAGCCAGTCCCATGATATTGGGTAGCACTTAATTATATTTCCTTTGCAGAGCACCTTTCAAAGTTGGCCACTGTGATATCATCACTGGAGAATGCTGCAAGGATACATTACTCTGGGCGTAGCCTTGACGTTTAGGGCTGAGCCAAACTATTCATGGTTTTCCACAAATGTTTCTTGGAGCGTTGAAAGGTATCTCAACCTGTTGGTGATTTTTTTCAGGATTCCTTGCAAAAAATGCTCACTTATTCATTTACATGAACTTTGGTCTCAATTGCCATGTCACCCACCTGATTGGTTAGGTAGCATCACAATATAATCACTTTTACGGTATGATCGCCCAGGCATCTGCTTTCTTATATAACCGAGGAAGCTCTCTTATATCAGATTAGACTAACTGCCCATTCTCACCAGCAGCAGTTTGCCAAGATCTCTTGGATATGCTATGCAAGGGATTCAAAGATGCTAAACAGGAATGCAAAAGCTGTTATCTTAGGAAAAAATTCCACCCCCACTTAAACTGCTAGTTTCCCAAATGAAAAGAAATATCAAAATTGCAGAATAATCAGCCCAACTGCCTTGAAAATACATGTATGCATGCAGAAAACATATGGGTGAATGTATAAATGAATTGCATGTTAAGTAATGTGCTGAATTTATACATTTTAAAATAATAAATAATATCGGCATGATTTGTTTTAGATGCATCTAAGAATGTATGGTGGTAACACAAGGTTGTATATGGAAATTACTAAATGAAATGCATGCATGCACATACAGACAAACCCATTGCTTCCTAACAATCCCATAATTATCCAGCTTAAACAGTGAAACATCTCCTTTGCACTTCTGGTGCCAAAAGAGCCATCCTCGTTCTATTCTGTCCGTTGCTTATTATTGAGCACATAATGAATCTCCAAAGACAGAGCATGCTACTTTGTTTTTAGGTGGGAGGAAGTCCCATTGATCTCAATGGGGCTTACAGTACTTCTGAAAGGACATCTATAGGGTTGTGGTGTTAATTTGCCCATCAAGGAAGCTGAAGTAACAGTGCATACCCACCAAATTCAACTGCTTAAATAAGTAAATAGCTTAGACAGATGCCTCAGCAATGTTGAAATACCAAATGCCTAAGTGTCACGGCATGCAACTTCTCCAGGCAGATTTATACAAGCTTCTGTGGTAGCTCCAGACTACCTAGTTTGTATCCTACCTTTCCTCATTTTGTCCCCTACCTTTCCCCCTTTTAAAGGACATAAGAGGGCTCCTATCACTCATAACTATTATTTCTTCCCCACTGCTTACTTCATGGCTGCTTTGGCCAGGTTTATCAATATCGCAGTTCAAACTGCAGGACGAAGAGGTTGGCACACATCTCTAGCTGGCATCCTTTGTTTGTCTCTCGCCTGCCCCTAAATTGACATCCTTAAAGAGATCCGGCTCTTTTCCTAGAAAAAGCCACTTACCGCCTGGAACAAAATGAGATGATCACCTGTGTACACATAGAATTACAGATCTGGCAATCTTTGAAGGGGATTTAAGAGAATGATGGTGTTGCAAAATGTGCATCATTATGCCATCTCGTAAACCAAACCACTTCTCATCACTGCACAGAAGGACCTCTCAGTGGTATCAGCAAAAAAAGACCCGAGAAATACACAGGCTTTTAACTTCTGCATTCTGATGCCTTTGATTCCATCCCTTTTTCTTTCCTAAACACAGTTAGCTGAAATCGCACAGTAGATTTTGATGGATATAATTATTTTCATTAAAATAGCAAACAGCACGGTGTATCCTTTTCCAAGGCAGATTGTACAGGAATTCTTACAGAAACAGGCCAAATATTGTATGTAGGAGTGACACACTGGGAATATTTAATAGTATTTTTTTAAAAGTTATAATAGCAATAGGGTAGGGGGAAATTTCTTTACAAGTTAAGATCAGCTACATCATTGATGTTTAAAGGAGAGAAAACAAGAGTTGGGAAGTTATTTTAAAAATTAACTATTATGGTAAGCCAAAATACAAATCCTCTAGGAAAACGGGGCTTTTCCTCGTATACATGCAGAAAACCAGGCACAACAGGTTTTTCAATTAAAGTAGTCTTCTGAGAGTGATTGAGGAAGAACCAAAAGCTTCTTAAAAACCCTTATTGCTTCACATATTTGCCACCTGGGGCTATGGATCTGTTCTTCCCCAGTAAAAAAAAAAAGTTTCTGTTGCTGCTGTTGTTCTTTTCCTGACATGCCCAATTTTAATGGTTATTCAAGATGGATCACGCTATTTTCACACGTTCAATGGCTCTGCTTTTCCATAACCATTTAAGGTAGAGAAGATGGTGCCTATCACACTCCCCTTTGCATCATGAACAACTTTAATGAGGTAGGGTATCATTAGATGATAGCAGTTTTATGCTGAATGCAAGGAGGGGAATATAGGCACTTACCCAGCAAAGAGCAAGATAGAGAAATAATAGATACAATATGCAGAGATGAAAGAGCAAAGACGGCATCTCATTTACATTAATACAATAAAAATGCAGCACTAATGCGGCAACTTTTCCCTCGGAATTTTCTCTCTCTCCCCCCAATAAAGTTGAACAATATTATGTTTATTATCACAAAGAGCTTAAAAGGAAGAGAATGCATTTGCCACAAACGCATAAGCATTACAGCACAGCTCCTGGCTATTAATATGTTTGAATTTAATTGCTCCTAATAGAAAATTTCATCAAAATGAACTTCGTAGCAGCACCTGAAAAACGGGTGATGGAATCAATGGGAACTGAACATCTGCACTTGGCAAACAGCAGCCAAAGCAGAGCAAACCGATGGAAGCAGCTTGCTTTTTGCCTTCCCTACAATTTATACCACCAGTACAAGCATGCGAAGTTTTTTGTTATGTTGGGACTTAATATTTTTTCCTCCCACAATGAGTTGGGGACTCTTTTGTTCTTTAACAAAACAACTGTTTCAAGTGGGCCAGAGCATACTGTATGAAGATTTATTCCGTCTTTTGCAATTTGGAAAACTAAATCTTCCTATCAACAAGATTGTGAGGGTCGCGTTTCTCGACTATAGCCTCCCGATGGCTTCCCTAAAACAATGCCTATGTGGGCAGGACTGAGAATGGAGACCCACGTAAAGGCAGGTTTATTTAAATTTTGGATTCAATTTTTAACAAAATGACTGTTTCAAACTGTTTTGAGCATTTAAAAATTCTCTCTCTCTCTCTCTAGCAGTTTGGAAGACTAACGCTTCCTATCAGCAAAACTCTCAGTGCCTTGCTTTTCTATAACCTTTTTATTTGCGCCTGGGTATGGATGTGGAGGAATGTACGTGTGGGAACTGAGAGCATGGAGATGCACATATGCACATTTATTTACATTTAGATATTCCTAAAGGAGATTCGGTTTCGCCTTGGCCAGATTTCTTGGAGACCATTAAACAGTATTACTGCAGGCCATAGATCATAAACAATGTATCCCCCCCCCAAGCTCCAGAGCTTATTACTTTTTTTGTAGATAATGTTAGGCCTTTTTCTTCCGGGTGGTAAAACTGTGCTTTTTCAGAAATAAAGAACCTCTCCCCTTTTCTATTCTAAAGCTTTAGCTCCTGATTCTAGTATTTGCAACTATTTTTAAATCCCTCTCTTAAAGTGTCTATCAACAACAGTTGCCAAAGGGAATGTGTAGATCTAATGGGGAACAGTACTCGTCTGTGACCCATTTCCCCAAGAAATCTTACAAAGACACCATTCCCTAGTTGCTTTTCAGCATGAAGGTATGTCTAGCTCGCAAAAGGCTGCATTAAGCATCTGGTTTTAAAAAATGGCTTTAAAAGATGCAAAATACCAAGCGCCTTGCATCAGAGGTTACCCTAGTAAGGAGGAAAAACTATTTCAGTTTCTAAACCTAAATGACACTTTGAGCATGTGCCATGTGTTGGGGGGGGGGAATCTGATGTTCATAGTATTCACAGGTCTTCTGGCTTTGTAAACTCCTGCTGTAATCCCAGGTCCCCTGCTCATTTTAAGGGACATTTTAAAGGCCGTGCTGTATTTTGCCCCACTAAACACACACACACACACACACACACACTTTCCAGTTCGTTACAAAGAGAATGTAGAAAGCACTTCAGAGCACCATTTGTAATTGACAGGAAACACAATAGTAATAATAATGCCATTGATTTGGAAACACTGTTATAGGACTATAAAGTGACTACAGTAAAGAAAGCCAGACCTCTCCGCAGGGAAGTCCTACACGAAGGCTAAGGGCAAAAAATAACTCATGCCATAACCTTAACAATATCCTTTTATTTTTTTTCAGATTAAGAGCCTAAGCTCACTGTACTTTCAGTGCCAGGCTTTGAAACAAAACTGACAGTGCACTCCTCTGCAAATCTACTCAGAAGTAAAACCCATTAAGTTCTATGGAGTTTACTCCCAGTGGTTATAGGATTGCTGCCTAAAGCAGCAATCTTTGCACACAGACTTACTCAGGCATAACCCTCACTGAATTCAGCAGCAGTCATTTCAGAGTAAGCATTTGTAGAAACAAGATGCAGTCCATAAGAAAAGGGTCTGCTGGGTTGGACCAACAATTCCACAAATTTCTTTCTTTCTTTTTCTTTCTTTTTTCTTTCTTTCTTTCTTTCTCTCTCTCTCTCTCTCTCTCTCTCTCTCTCTCTCTCACACACACACACACACACACACACACAATGCAAAAATCAATCATTCCAATTTGTTGAATGAATGAAACTAAAATCTTCTGCTGTGAATCAAACATGTTTCCAGCTGGCTCAAGTTATCAGGCTCCTTAAACCACCCTGCTGCTTGTGCGAGCATGTTCTGGAAGTAAAAACTTTACAAATGTCTTTAATTTCAGAAAGAAAGATGCCTTAATAAAATTAACAAAGGGGTATTTTCATAGCCAAGCTTTATGAAAAGAAACTTCGTGTGCTGAGCTGCCTACATAACGCTCCCCTGTCTGCAATACAATCCGAAAGAGTCTAAATGAAGACTATATTCTGCATTTGCAACCAATATCTCAGCCACTAAAATAACCAGATCAGATTCCTGCCACAAATTAACATTTTTTTATGGTTAACATTTGAACTCTTAAAGTCTGCACAACAGCTTAATGCAATTGCCATTCTATGTCTGTCTGATACTGAACATCAGCACTTCAACGACTGAAGTTGAATATTTCTGCGGCCACACCTGAAAGAAAACCAGAAACCGTATTTTGCCGAAAATAAAATCAAGGAAGATTATGGCTTGGACAAAAAAAAATAATTCAGGGAAATGAGAAAATGTTTTCAAGTTTGCACTGAATTTTTTAAAAAAGTTATGGGGGTCCACCCACGCATAATAGCTAGGCAGTTTTGAAAAATCAAGGAAAATTTATTAGAGAGTAATGAATATCACATTCTGGTTGGGAGCCTTTACTGGACAAGAGTATCAGCTCCTGGATTTTTTTCTGGGCAGGAAGGAAAGTTTGGACAATATGCTCTCCCCACCCTCAGTGAGTCTCTCTCTTTATCGCAACAGATCCAGGGGACTCTGTTCTGTGGGCTGCCTGCTAGAATGGAGAGCTCTTGGCGGATGCCCAAACATGGCAACTCACGACATGGACCCTGAGTGTCACTTGCAAGAAAACCAAACATATACACATGCCCTGGTTTAGAAGATCTTTTTTGAAGCAGTGTCTTTACCAGGGTGTGAAGCAGAGAGGTGTAAGACCACTAGACGTCTCTCCCAGTGAACTAGTAAATGTTTTATCTGGATGGGGGTTGGACAAAGCTAGGGGGGGGGAAGCAAAGACCTCTGTGACATCATAATAAGTTTTTGTGAGCTACCAACCACTTCATATGTATGGGATGTTATCCCGAGGCACAGGAGAGCTCAGGGTAACATTTCCTGTATGTAAGCCACAACAGCAGGACTGTTTTTAGTGGGACAGACTAAATGATGGGAAAATAAATGCTTGAGCAGGGCAGACTTAGGTTAGACCAGCTGCCTGGCCACCAATATTTCCAAAAGGCCCACTGCCCATTCTCACTGATGAGTATCCTGGAAGAGCAGAGAAAGTCAGAAACATCATGAGAAATTTATGAGTGTGTTTTGCTTCCAGGTTAGGGAGGACCAGAAAAAGGATCAGAAAAGGGAAATGGTTAAAGTATTCTTTACCACATGTGGGTATTTGAGATTTCAGGAGGAAGCACAAGGCAAAGAAATAAGGTGTCCAAAAAAGGAAAGTGTAGGCTGCCTACAGGTCAGGACCAGGATGAAATTCCTGATCATTTATGAAGCTCTTCCAGCAGCCCGGCCAAGCCATTTTCTCAGTCTAACCTTCACCTAGTTGCAGTGAAAATAAGGAAGGTAAAAACTCCAGTGCTCCTTATGCACAATGAAACATGCCATAGAAATTGGGAGGAAACTCTAAATTGTGGCCAGCTATTAACAGAAGCAAGTTGTCCATATCGACAACAAAAATAGCAGTCCAAATACCATATTCTTTTGAGGGCTGATAATGGTGGTCCGTTCTGATTCACAAAATGAAACAGATATACAAAGGGCAGAGGAAATCGTGTCCCAAATCGTAATCTACCCAGATGGCAAATTGGTTGCATGTTAGATCATCGTGCTGCCAAGTGGCCAGGAGACTTCCGCCTCATGTCAGTTAAAGATGTGTGGTGCAATTGTTGCCACCCATCTCACACATTTCATGTGTGGTCCCACGAGCCCAATCCACAACCAGAAATGGATCGGTACATTTGCCTGATCCCCAAATGCAATCCAGATCAAGGCCATCCCAAGACATTTTGGGCACTGGGGGCAGATGCCATGATGGCCTTGGTCTCCACCAAGGAAGAAGGGGGTCAGGGAAGATCTACATGAGGAAGAAGGGAGGGGTGAAAGAAAGTTTGACATTGGGATCTGCTGTTAGACCCTGCTGCCTGAGGTGGTCACCTCACCTTGCCTCTTGGGCCAGCCGACCCATTTGATGGTGGGTGGGCTTTGAGCTAGAATGGGGCCATTTTATTCTGCCTAAGAAGTTAAATATCTCTCCTCCTTTTGAACCCAAATTGTTTTCATGAAATCTGTCAGTGTTGTGATATAAGGATACAAACTTGAAGAGTTTTGCAGCAAGAGTCTTTGATGCATACTTCCTCTCCCGGGGGAGAAATACAAGGAAGACAATGCATTTTTATTTTATAGTACCATTCAGGCCTATTTTGCTTGGTACCCAGTTTTATTGTCTTTCTAATAATGGGGCGAGTAGTAACATTGCATGAATGTAAAGCCTTTCATCATGATTATATGCATAACACACATCTCTTACTATGCCATATATGAGACCTAAGACCTTGCTAGTCTACCCCAGAAGAAGGTGGATTGCTACGTCTGAAACGGTTGTTCGATATTTAAATAACTGGTACTATTAAGGTGCAAATTGCAACTTTTAAGTAATGATTGCTAATAGTCTTATGTTTACTGCCACACAAGGACTTTCATGAAAACAAAATCTGCATTATTCATTTCTAGCTCTGGTAAACAAAGTAAATGCAGCTGCTTGCTCCCTGTGTTGTACTTTTGAGCTTTTGCTTCTTAAACAGGTAACCTATCAGGGCCCAGCAGAGACAGGAAAGAGAACCAAAGGGGGGAGAAAAAGGAAAAGTGCCAAGTCCAGATTTTACATTCCCCAGCAAATTCACAATTTGTAATATAAAATATGCACATCTTGACAAGCCGTAGGAGGAGAGGAGGGCTTAATCCTGTGCAATTGGGTATGAAAGCTATTTCCGATATAGAGAAATAAAAATGGAATTAACATATCAATTCAGTCTTAGTCCTTGCTTTTCCTCTCCCCTCAATTGTGTTGGGTCATGCAATGGCTGCTCCCCAGAGACAGCTGCATTTTTTATAATTCAGAAACAACATTCTCGGCCTAATGCTCATCTTTCTCACCACGATGTAATCCCATTGGCTACAGGAGTATTCCTCCCGTCTCTCAACCAGGGGAGAAGAAGGGAATCAGACCGACAGTCTGCAAAGCACCTTGGGCTCTTTAGGGATGTAAGATAACAATGCACATGTAATATATCATTACAAATAAATGTATGATGTAATGTCAGCCACTGACCTAAAAATATTCAAACATCTGCTCAAAGAATTATGCAGACAATAGTTGGGGAAGGTGGGGGGGGAGAACAATGCTGTTGAGAAATGAGTCAAGGGGAACATATGTGTTTGACATCGCTGTTTTCCTGACTCAAAGTACGATTTAAACAACAAAAAAAGAGTTAAGGACAAAATATGCCATCATCAAGCCTAAATAGCCCCTACTTATTCACTTACACCACCAGTTCCATTACAGCATTCTGTAACATACAATATAAGGATCTCGGGGCTTAACATTAATTATAGGGGGGGTAGAGGGGTGGAAATTGCCATGTAGGTAGATTTTCATCAAGCAGCGGGACATCCCTGCTGATTCACTTGCTTGTTCTCTCTAACCTTTACGCCGTTCATTAATCAAATGGGAAACCTGCTTTCGAAGTCAGTGCTTGGACGCAATTATTTACAGTTGTGCATAGTATATAATTTCTAGCAATGGCCAAAGCAGCTATGTGCAGGATTGTGATATCTTAATACCTTCCTTCCCCTTAGAGACCAGCTTCTTAGAAAGTTGCAAACTTTTCCGAAGCATAATCCAATGTCATAACCCAATGTCCCTCCTTGAGCATGCAGATTATTTGTTTGTTTGTTTTAAAGAATTATGACAACGCTTGCATTTAAAAGGAGGCGAAAGAGAATACTTGTTGTGCCAAACATCTGGATAATCAATTGCTTCCTCCACACCTTCCTCATTCTGCCTAAGGCATGTTGTGGCTCCTGGACCAGAGACCTCCTTCACCTTATAAAACAGAATCTGTATACTGTACTAGAGCAAGGGAAATGAAAACAAACATAACAATGTTGCACGGTGTTTTAAAAACAACGTGTAAACTCAAAGCAGGACTTTCTCCAAAACAGTAGAAACTTGCTCTCCATTTGCTATGTTAGATGTAACCTTAAAGAACCAGCCCCCTCATAACTTGAAACAAATATTAAATATGGGACAAAGGGAATCAGGGGGCAGTAACTTCTAAAAGCCAAGCACATATTTCACAACATAATTACGGGATATCATGGGCTCAAGTTATTCAAACTGTCACCCAGCAGTTTGAAAACCTCTACAAAAAAAACGTTCCAAAGTTCTTTTCAGGGGAGTGGCATATTGGCTGAGGACCAAGGATGATACCAGTGTAATTAACAAGGAGGCTGTTATCATGCATAAGATGCCTATTGTACAGTATGATATTATTTCGAGGTGGCACATGAACCTACCTTTTCTGGCATATCTAACCTCTTAAATTCCAGCACACTTCAGGAAGAAGGAGTGTTCAAAAGTCCGACGAAAAGGAAAATCAAGGAATGTGTACATGGCGGATCAGCGTTGCCAGTACCCACAATGGCAACATAAATGCTTTCAAGAGACATTGGAGTCTTAGTTTATAAAGAAGGAGAATCGTAGTAAATAGGGCCTGTATTCATATGGAAAATCTAAACTTGTACTGCTAAGAAGGAAAGGTTGGTTTCTTTATTTTGGCAAATGAGTGCAGCGATAACCATGTGGTAATACTGTAACTGCTGTCCTAAATGTCTCTAAGCAGAGTGAAAAATAACCCCCATATAAGACTTCCCAAAGAAATTGTCTCAATTATGCATTTTGATCGTAGTCACCTAAACCTCTTTTGTATAAAATAACGGTAATTAACCTTTGGATTGCAATTATAATTTCTAATTTATAGACATATATTAGGGAGAAGAGAAAAAAAAATTGCCGAAGGTTGAACTGGGTCAAGTTTGTAAAAGTTTGTCAAACCCAGTTCTCCCCTCCAAGATTAATTTTCACATTTGAAAAGTCCTCAAGCAGTACTGCACAAGATTTACTCAAATGCCTACCCTGAAACTTTTCCACATTTCAAAGCTATATTATTCAGTGTCTAATGGCAATGCAAAGTGTTATCCGATGATCTCTTGGCAGAGGGGGGTTGGAGAGGGTTTGTTTTTTTTATTAAAAAAAAGCACACAACAACAACACAGCAACAACTTAGCTTCACTGTACAGCTCTAATCTAAGTGAACACAAAGAAGAAGAAAAATCCCACCCACATTAAAGCCAAACAAGATAATAATTGTGAATGTCTGGCTAAGAGATTCTAGAGGGCAAGACTTGCGTCACTGGCACTCAGGTTACCATAGTGAGTGATTTATTGATATGTATCAAGAATGAATAGATCAAAGGCAGCAAGATGACAGGTGATCAATCAAATGTCAAATCAAAGTTGGCAATCATCTGGAAACCTGATTTTTTCAGTGGGTGGGTCTGGTGGCAGAAGAAATGAACTCCCCGGCTGCGCTACCCAGAAACAAGAATCCTAGCAAACTATTCTCTCTGTCTCTGTATCTCTATTAACCAACATTACATTAAAATACATGCACACACCTAAAATCCACCTTAACATTGTGCAGGCCTCTCTGCCCCCCCCCCCGTTTCCTTACTAGCCTCAACTTTTCCTAGCCTCTCTTTTCCTCCCCATTTGCAACCGAAGCAAAACACCGTCCCAAAAAGTTGCAAACTGCTGGAGCCGCCGGAAAAGCCTTAAAAAAAAAAACCGGTGCGTCTGACCCCCCCCCCCCTTCATCATGCAGCCTGGAAACAGTTGCATTTCAACTTGAATAGCAGCGTGCAAGCGAAAGGAGCCCAAAAGATTAATTTGATTGGAATCTAAGGGGCTTGCCTCCTAACCGTCAGAACGTTCGTTTTATTTCCTGTTGCAGTTTCTCCAGCCCCCCCCCGCACGCTTTCTTTCGCCACTGATGATCAAAGGCTTGAACTTCAACCAGCGGGTTCATCAACAGAGACAGACAGCACCCCCCCCGCCCCCGCTATTTCAGAAAGAGAAAGAACTGAACGAGGAACGACGCTAAGGAAATGGTGATATAGATATATATATTTAAAGCAAAACACAGAGGCATGCAAACCGCAGTACAAAATAATATCTATAAAGAGCTCCTCGTTAAAAAAAATCCCATAGTAGGGATGCAAGGCGAAGATGATCAAAGGAGATTTGAGGGGGTTGGGGAGGGGAGAGAGAGAGGAGGGGAGAGAGGTGAGAAACCATGTGGAAGAAAGTTGGGGGGAAAAGTTTAAGAGGGAGACAGGACCCGAGCAGCGCCGGGACGAGGCGAAAAAGCGGTCTTCTCCCCTCTCCCCACCCTCCGCACCTCCCCGCCCGCCTTTAAAAAAATAAATAAAAATAAGCACCGGCGCGAAAACTAGTCGGCTTCCAGAGAGGCTGATTCAATAGTGTCCAAGTTGCAAAGGGATGGGGTTTTTTTGGGGGGGGGACAGAGAGGAAAAGATTGAAATAAAAATGATGGGGTTTTTTTTCCTTTTTAAAAAAATCGAAAAGACAACATTTCTCCAAGCGCGTCCCTACAATAAACTGTGGGGGGGGAGGAGGGGGGGCTTAAAGGTCTTCAGGAGACGCCGAGAGGGCTGCGGCGAGTGGGTTGGCTCCTTACCTGCTGCCCGTTTGGGTGCCTGCTGTTTCCTCCTTGGCATCGCTGTACTTTCTCCAATCTCGCTTCTCTTTCCAGATCCGAGGAGCCTTGGAAGCTCGCGGGGCTTGTTTTCTGTCTCTCTCTCTCTCTCTCTTTCTGTGTGTGTGCGTGTGTCTGTGTTTTTTTTTCCCTCTCCCTTCCCCTCCCTCTCTCCCTCTCTCTCTCTCCTCTCTCCCTCTCTCTTCCTTTCCTCCCCTCCGCCGCTTTGCCTCCTCAGCGACCCACCGCCGGCAGCACTAAGCACCCGTCTCTCTTCTTTGGCACTTCTCTGACGAGATCAACCTGTTCGGATTCTTATTCTTAGGATTTAATTTTTAAAAAGGAAAGAGAAACCGGGATGGGGTTGGGGGGGGGGTGGAGAGAGGCTGCTTTTCTCTCTCTTTTTTGGTCTTGTTTGAACTGTTGCAAGACTTGCTTTGATGCAAACATCCAGGAACATCAAATGCAAAAAAAAGGTGCCGGGATTTATTTTGTTTTTGTTTTTTGAAAAGTGATCAATAAATAGCAAAATATAGATATGCAAAAATTTTTTTTTAAAAAAAAGCAGCTCAGGCAGTTGTTTCCCCCCTCTATTTCCTCTCTTTCCCTCTCCCCCCTTCTCTCGCTCTCTCTTATTTCTCTCCCCCCCCCCTTTCCTCGTCGCCTCCTTCGCGTAGATCTATATGGCGGATTGGTGAGTGTTGGCTGAGAAAACTGCAGGTTTGTTGCTGTCAGATGCCAGGTTATGAGTGATATGGAAGAGGACAGAGAAGCTTTGGATGGGAGGAAATCTAGTGTTCACACACACGCACACACACGCACACACATCCACACACACAGGGAACAAGCACAGGCAGGGCGAGGCGATGCCAGCGAACATCGATCCACTAAGCAAACTGTACATTAACAAACTCCTCCTCCGCGACCTGATGACAGGATGAAATTTACTCCGAGCAGACAGAAGGCAGTCAGTTTATTAAAGAGACAGGGCTTTGCTGATCACAGGCACTTCGGCGGGAGGGGGACGGAAGGAGCGAAAGAGACCACCTTCTTCAAGCAATCGCTCCTCCTCCAGTGCCAACCTGTTTGTGTACTCAACTCACCTCTCTCCTCTCCCCCCCCCCAAAATAATAATGATCCTCTCCTGGTTAGCCCCCTTTCCCATCACTGCAGGAAACTGAACCAATTTGTGCCAACCCCCACCCCCACCCCAATCAGGGCACTGGGAGATCGACTTCATGCAGGATCCAGCCTTGAAAAGCAGCTGACCAGGTGAAGTAGACAGTGCATCTGAGCATGTTCAGAGTGCCTCTCCCTTACCAAGGATTGCCTGGGATATCTATACCCCTGCTCACATACACACACACACACACAGACACACACACACACACACACACACACACACACACACACACACACACCATCCTGAATATTAGAAAGGGTTTTAAAAACAAAACAAAACACACACACCCTTCTATCTGATTCCCTCTTTCACACACACACAGTTGGGAGGATGGTACATGATAAAGTTCTCTCTTTCCCACACTTTTGAAAATAGATTGCTGACAAGTTCTCACCATCAGAGAAAGACACCCAGGAGGTGTTGGGTTGCCTCTGGAACAAACTGAATGAAGTTTCCTTTATTTCCTTTTCCTCTGTTTCGCCCAGGTGTTTGGCTGCGATAGCCAGATGAAGGCTGTAGCTGCTTGCAGCTGGTAGGCAATGAGAGGAAACCCTTCAAAGTGGAGGAGGCTATGGAGAGGTGAGTGGGAGGAGGAGGAGGAGGAAGAAGAAGAAAGAGGGTGAAACAAGGGCAACTCCATCCTTTAGTCTTTCCCTCCACGAGCATCGCTTTGGCGTAGGAAGAAGAAGAAACAAAATGTGTAGACGCCGCAACATGTGCATTTGGACAAGTGTACACATCTGGTGGGAGCCTCCTGCCAGTCACAGCTTCCTGCTCTGTGTACACCAAATCTCAGTGCACACGCGTTTGTCCACCACACGATATGGCATACATGCAGCTTAGCCACCTGGAAGTGATAACCGTGAAGGAAATCATCTTGTGTGAAGTGGCCCGAAGGAGGAAGTAACATTACAGTCCCACTTATCGGAGAGTGATCCAGATATATTGGAAACATCTGGTGGAGCAGCAGTTTTGGACTTGATCGTACATTCAGCTGCATTAATGGAGAACAGAAGAGGATGCAAAAAAAAAAAAAAGCAGCGAGGTGTCTGAGGTAGCTGGGAGAGCCCTTTGGTGGGAGTGGATCATACAAAGCTGGTCTAAGATCAGTGAAGAATCGAGGCTGCCTCTTGCCACCACCAGCCATTGATTCACCAGAATCTCCACATCAGTTTCTCTGTACAGTGAGACGCGGCCGTTATCTTTTGGTGTGCAATAGATTTAGGTAAAGGGACCCCTGACCATTAGGTCCAGTCGTGACCGACTCTGGGGTTGCGCGCTCATCTCGCATTATTGGCCGAGGGAGCCGGCGTATAGCTTCCAGGTCATGTGGCCAGCATGACAAAGCCGCTTCTGGCAAACCAGAGCAGCACATGGAAAAACGCCGTTTACCTTCCTGCTCTAGCGGTTCCTATTTATCTACTTGCATTTTTGATGTGCTTTCGAACTGCTAGGTTGGCAGGAGCTGGGACCAAGCAACGGGAGCTCACCCCGTCACAGGGATTCGAACCGCCGACCTTCTGATCAGCAAGCCCTAGGCCCAGTGGTTTAACCACAGCGCCACCTGGGTAGATTTAAATATCCACAAATGAGAAATAGTCATTCGGTGGGCCAGGACCAAATGCTAAAGCTTTATGTGCATCATACCACTTTCTGCAGCACAGGTGCAGGTACCTTTGTCCCCCCCCCCCAATAAATAACAGTCAAAGATACATCTAACAAGAGTTATAGACAAAAGAAAGCCTTACCAATTCTCTGCCAAAGAAACCAGTCTCTGTTTATGTTGTTGGAGCTCCTGACATTTTTCCTCAAGACACTGCTTCTTTTGCATGATATTCTGTTTCCCCCTGTATTCAGTTATTTTGTCAATGGGAATGTGAGATTCTACCACCCCAAACTAGCAGCTCCACTGCAATTATGAGCAGGATGTGGAATGTAGTAGTCAAAAACTGAGTTCATGGGGGATCCTTTTGGACAAAGGCTTTGACGAGAAATCTTGCTTCTTTCCAGTGCCATTTTGCTGAGCTTTGGATGGTGTATTTTATTTTTCATTATTTAAAGCAAAGATTTCATCTCACCTTTTATCAAGATTTTTTAAAAAACCAACAAATAAATTAGAAACATTATTGATTTTAAAAAAACTCACTTGCGAAACAGAAAACGATGCTTTCCAGGACAGATGTGTGTACAGATGTTAGGTCTTGTATGCAGTCACCCACATAGCATCAAAACAGACTTGGAAAACCTGTTACATTACAGATTAAGCTCACATTCATAAGGTATACTTCAGTATAAAGCATTAATTTCTCCATAGAAATTATCAAGGGGTTAAACAATGTATTAAAAATCAAGACAAGTCTCATGGTAAAAGAAGGGATGTGTGTAAAATGAAGACAAGCAAATGTTCTATTAGAATATTCTCTTGGGAGCCGCCCAGAGTGGGTGGTGAAATCCAGCCAGATGGGCAGGGTATAAATATTATTATTATTATTATTATTATTATTATTATTATTATTATTATTACAGCCTTTGTCAACCTGGTGCTGTCTAGATGATTTGAACTACGATTCCCACCAGCTTCAGCCAGAAAAACCATATGCAAAGGCTATTAAAATAATGGGATAATAAAATTATAGTCATTGGACCCCCCCCCCCAATAAAGCAGGTGAGCATCCATGGGGAAAGCTGTCCACAGCTGAGGTGCCATCACCAAAAAGGCCCTGATTCTCCCATCACTTTCCCTTTGAAGGCAGAGGCAACTGGTACGGGCCCTGCCAAACTGATCATTCAGTAGCGTAGGTTGGCATCCGCCTGTCTCTAGAGACAATGGAGGAGTTCGGCAGTGTGATGCAGCATTAAAAAGGCTAATGGAATTGAAGGCTACATGAACAGGAGCTTATAAGATGGTCCCTCGTTCCCCCCCAGCTTTGGTCAGACTTCACATTGAGGAGTGTGTGTCCCGTTCTGGGCACCACCATTTAAGGATATTAAAATACTAAAATATGTCCAGGAGGCAAGTGATAAAGATGGAAAAGATTGAAGGATTAGGGTACCATTAGTTTTTTTTGGGGGGGGGCTGTTTGAAGCACTTGTCACATAAGATAATGGAGCAAATTTATGCCACTCTCGATGAAACAATGGGTTCAAATTAGATGGAAGGAGATTTTGACCAAACACCAGAAAGAACTTCCTGATGGTATGAGGTGCTTGACAGTAGGACGATCGCTTTAAAGCTGAGGATTTCTAGCCCTCCTATCAAAGATGCCATAGAGGCACGATTCCCACATTGGACTAAACTGCCTAAGTGTCCCTTTCATTTCTACGATTCTAGCAAGGTCATGGGGGGGGGGGGAGCAGTTATCAGCAGTTATCTCCCTGCAGGAACAACAGCCTCAGAAGCTCCAACAGTAGGGTAGACAGTCCAGAGTTGGGTTTTTCTTGGGATGGAGGATGGTTTGAGGAGGAAGAAGGTAGTGAGATTAACTTGGGCAGGGAGCAGGTTTTTGAGGTGCTTCTCTTTTCTTCTTCAAACGTGCCCGTCAGATACATAGATCCAGCATCTGTCCTTGTGGAAGTTCTGAGAAAGCATCAGGGTGAAGAAGGAAAATCTGCTCCACACCTTGGAAAAGATTCGATGCATACGAGAGCCATCTCACACCCTGGAAAGTGTGATTCAAAGCTGTTAACTGCCATCAAGAAGTTGTGTCCTTTGCAGAGTCCAGTGCCTCTGTGGCCACTGAAGAATTAAAAAATCAGTGCTAGCTGACTGCTGAATGTCCATTAAAGATGATGGCCACATGCTGAAATGGTCACCTGATGTGCTGTTACTTGCCCAGAATGCTCTTGGAAGTGTGTAGCAAAAGCTGCCCCATCTCAATAAAAATAGTAAACCAGTCTGATTGCACAAAGGAGAAATCAGGTGCAGGGCAGGTCACCTCATACTGTAGGGTTGCTATATTTCAAAAAGTAAAAACCAGGACACCCCAAAAATTAAGCTTTTGTGGCAACCCTTGTTGTTGTTGTTTAGTCGTTTAGTCGTGTCCGACTCTTCGTGACCCCATGGACCAGAGCACGCCAGGCACTCCTGTCTTCCACTGCCTCCTACAGTTTGGTCAAACTCATGTTCATAGCTTTGAGAACACTGTCCAACCATCTCGTCCTCTGTCGTCCCCTTCTCCTTGTGCCCTCAATCTTTCATAGGGTGGCAACCCTATCATACTGTAAATTCAGTCAAGACTACAGCAGTCAGGTCTGATATTTGGTTGGGGAAACCCACTTTTCCATAGGAAACTCCCCTAAGACTTGGGAGTCAAGTTTTCTTGCCTCCTAGACAAAGCCCCCCGGGACACCATCAGCACCACAACAGAAACTAAGCTTTGCTCCTCTCATCCATTCCAGTCTATGATGCAACACCTTCTTAACAAATAAACATTTCCAACAGGTGACTGGGGGCAGGGGGAAAGAGAACAACAACAAAATGCAATTTCTGAACTGGTTTATTATGGATGTTATCAGTTTTGTTTTGTTTTTAAATTTACATAATTTTTATTCAATTTTTTCCTCTTTTATCCTCCACCCCATTTAGCACCCTTAGATTCTGAACCCCTATTAAAGTTTGGTGGAATCTTTGATTACCCTTTAGTCCCAGGAAATTAAAATGCTCAAACTGAAGCACCAGTGTGCCTTGAAAACAGAACTTTCCACACACAACATTACTTAAATATGAAGCTTTTTCACCCCTCTAGCCTGGATTTTGGGCAGAAACTACATTTTATGAGGCAAGCCTTGGATTTTCAATAGGTAAAAGGGATGTGTTTCTGTGTGATGCTGCACACAACCTGCAGGACCAGACCAAATACCTTTTAGTTTCAGCATTCTGCTCTCACAGCTGCTGCCAGATGTCTATGGGAAAAGCCCGCAAGGAGGAAATGAACATGATAGCTGTCTGTCTCCCGGTCATGATGGGGATCATAGCTGGTGGGGATCATAATATACAGCTTAAAGGGGTTTCTACAATCAAGCAGTATAAGAAAATTTTGAAAGAGATCATAAATAAGCACTGTTTTAGAGCACCTATAAAATAAATAGTGCATTCCAATAAAGCAGAGAGAGAGAGAGAGAGAGAGAGAGAGAGAGAGAGAGAGAGAGAGAGAACGAACTAGCTTTCCTTGGTGAAGAAAAGACACTTTGAAGATGCTCAGTGGCACTCTGTACTTCACATAATGTACAGCTGAGCAGAGCTACTAAAGCAATTTTGAAGAATGTTAGTTACTGACCTTAGTTCAAATCAATCCCTTCCTAACAACCCTTATGGAAGTAAACATTGTGGAAGTAAACAGTGGAGTTACAATTTACAGGCATAAGTGTCTTGAAGAGGTCCGGCAAACTCTTCTATATTCATCTCTTTTGTTCCTGTCTCGATGCAGCTGGTCATGTAAATTGGCATGGGCACAGGTGCAACATAATACTAATCCTGCCTTTGTAAGAACTTGAACACAGGTGTGGGATCACCTTGGAACTCCCTGCCTATTGATATAAAGCAGCTGTCTTCAATGTAACCTTTCCAATGCCTGCTAAAATTCTTGTTTAGATAAACCTACCCAGATTAGAAGATTGAAATAATTTTAATTTGTTTTAGAATTCTAACTTTTGTATGGTTCAGGGTATGGTTGTAATTTTGCTGTTTTATCTTTAGTAAAAAGTTTTTTAAAAAATAAAATAAAAATCTAGCAATGTATACATTTTAAGAATAAATGAACAAGCAATATCAATTTTTTTTTCCTCCAGAGGTGGAGTAAAATACAAGAATCAGATGTGGTTGCTATTAATTCCTGCAATAAATGCCCCTGCTTAGAAGCACCTAGCACACTTGTGTTCAAATCAGCAAAGCCACTTCTTGTAGAGGTGGTGCGCATAGCTGCCAAGTTTTCCCTTTTCTCGCGAGGAAGCCTATTCAGCATAAGGGAAAATCCCTTTAAAAAAGGGAAAACTTGGCAGCTATGGTGGTGCGTACAAGCAAATGCAAACTTGTTAGTAATAAATACTTATTTATCTTACAAGACCATTTCTAGATTGCCTTTTAGTCCTAACAATGACCTCAGCCCCCTGCAAGGCATTTTACAGTCAAGTCAAAACCAACAGAGCCAATAAAACCACTGCAATAATTTTAGTGTTTCAGGGAATGTGACTGCTGGGGAGAGTGAGTGAGTGAGTGAGTGAGTGGGTGGGCCGGTTGGGTGGGGAAGGTAAAATGGGCAGACAATTTCTGAGGTTGGTTTGGCCTAGAAAACAAGCCAAGGCATTTTCCAGTTGTTGCTTTTAACAGACACTTGGCTTATTTTCCAAGCTGCTGCAATGTGGAGCCCAGCGAAAGTCACCCATTTGTACTGCAGACTCATGCCAAAGATATAAATCACTTGCCCTAAAAATGAAACAAGAGTGTTGATAGCATATTATGAGGAGAAAAAGCAGCTAAAACAATTACAAACACAGCATCACCACCATTATTATTATTATTCACAATTTAATCTTGCAAGGGTCTGAAACTTGCTGTGAGTCTACTGAAATAACATCATGGCATCTTGCCCTCTACTGAAATCCGAAAAGACACTTTCTGCAGTTTTAGGGTTGCCATTTGCGATTTTGCCCAAAAAGCTCAACAACTTTGCCCCACCCCCCTATTTAAAATATGGCAACCCTATGCACTGCTGTGGGATAATTTTGTGGTTTTTGAAAACCTTTGCTGCTTCAGACACTGGATTGATTTTTCTCAATTTTTCCACATTTCTTTGGAATGCTCCAATTAGACCGTGTCTAATTTTTCAGCTTTCAAATACCCAAAATGAGGGGTGCTAAAAAGTTGTAACACAACTTGGGAATTCACAGTATATTTTGGTTAAATTAATATAATTTAGTTTTGCTTGGTAAGTGGAATGTGTGTAAAATTGCACAGAAATAATTTAAAATGACTTTCAAGTACTTGCCATTATATTATACATTGATACTATTTTTATTTAGTTACTATTATTGTTGTAATTATTTAGCATTACCTGACCTTTCCAGAAGGTAAAAAAATTAAATCCTTTAGTTTCCCCGAAAGTAGTTTATGTGCGTCTTCACCAAGCATAGACTTAGCAAACGAAATGTTGTACATTTACAAAAATAATAGCAGATTCGAATTCTTCACACCCAAAAGCATATTTTTAAGACCCCTCACTGAAGAAATTTGCAAAAAGTTTCGGTCCCTAAAATGGCACACCCGAATGCTTCATTTCACTTGTGGTGCCACCTTTCGTGATGTAAGGGCCCAAATATTGTGGATATATTATGGAGAAATCCCATGTCATAATTTGTTTCAGTATTGCGGTTCTTACTTGAATAAGGTTCTTTTCATAAGAGGTTCTTCTCATGATCTGGAACATGAGATGCGATGTGATGTAATGTGATGTAGTAGTAGTAGTAATAATAATAATAATAATAATAATAATAATAATAATAATAATAATAAATTATTTATACCCCGCCCATCTGGCTGGGTTTCCCCAGCCACTCTGGGCGGCTTCCATCCGAATATTAAAAACAGTACAGCATCAAATATTAAAAACTTCCCTAAACAGGGCCGCCTTCAGTTGTCTTCTAAAAGTAAAATAAAAGTAAAATAGTTACATATTGCCGTGACATCTGCTGGGAGGGTGTTCCATAGGACGGGTGCCACTACTGAGAAGGCCCTCTGCCTGGTTCCCTGTAGCTTTGCTTCTCGCAATGAGGGAACCTCCAGAAGGCCCTCAGTGTCCGGGCTGAATGGTGGGGGTGGAGACGCTCTTTCAGCCATACAGGACCGAGGCCGTTTAGGGCTTTAAAGGTCAGTACCAACACTTTGAATTGTGCTCGGAAACATACTGGGAGGCAGTGTAGATCTCTCAGGACCGGTTTATGTGGTCCCGGTGGCCACTCCCAGTCACTAGTCTAGCTGCCACATTCTGGATTAATTACAGTTTCCAGGTCACCTTCAAAGGTAGCCCCACATAGAGTGCATGTTATGTTATGTTATGTTATGTTATGTTATGTTATGTTATGTTATGTTATGTTATGTTATGTTATGTTATGTTATGTTATGTTATGTTATTGTTTTACATCAGAACCGTTGCTGTAATCCAAAGGACTTGTGCCGGTTCCACCATAGTATCTCACTCCTGTGACTTTAGGTTTGCAATGTAAGAAAAAATCTGAGAGTGTCTTAGGGAAGGATAAAATGCAGAGACGGACTTCTAAGTATAGCAGTAATGAAATGGAGTCCTATCCTGGATTTTCTTTTTTTTTTAAACACACACACACACACAAAATAAATGGAAGCATTAACAAGGCTTGGTTGAGAGGAGATCTACAGATTTATGGCTTCCTGTCTCCACCAGCAGATGTCATTGTGGCTGGCAGAACAGAATGGCTTTCAAGAAGGAATGGGGGTGGGATTACAAAGGCTGGGGGGGGGGGGGAGAGAGAAGAAAAATCTGGTGTCCATTTTTATACATCAGCCAGAGTCCGTTTACAATTTTGAACAGATCTGACACTGCACAGGATCTGCAGGCTTGCTCCTTCTGCTATTTATAACTAAGTAGGAGAAAGTAATTTAGCTTTATTTATTTTTTATTTTTTTAAAAAAAAATTCAAGTCTGGGCAAAAGCCCACATGAGTTGCCAAAAGGATTTTTGCACATTTAGTGGCACTGATGATGATGATGATGATGGAGAATAATTAATATATAAAGTAGTGAGCAATCAGCCCTGCATTCCCCTCCCCTTCACTTGTCCAATGGAACAGGCTTGACTGGGATTTAAATGTTTTATTCTGCAGTTGAAACTATAGATTTTGGAATGAAATTAATGACACCTGCTCTTTTTTCTAATTACACTATATTTTCTTCATCTTGTGCTTGGCAAAATATTTATGACTTGGCACAAATGGATCCTCAGACAAGAATAGGAGTGAAAACAGGCAGGACATTTTTAAAGCAGGGGAGGACCTATTTGGAAATTGCATTGACTGTTTTCAAATAAATGTACTTTCTCTCAAGAATCCTCCTGAATAATAATAATAATAATAATAATAATAATAATAATAATAATATCTGGTTCTGCATGTTGACTGTAGACAGTTCGGATTGGCTAATACCCGTAACGTCACCAGGAAACCTCTGCTCAGACCCTAGAGATATATCTAAGGATATGATACCAGCCCACACATTGGACATGTGGGTCAAGCTTCGTCCAGCAGCCAGAATGGAAGAGTGCAGAAAACCAGTTGGTGCTACATTCCCCTATTGATGGGAGCAACAGCCAATGGTAACAGGCATGTACCCAGAACCATATTTTCAGCCAAAATGATCTGGAAAAGCTTTCCTCAAAATACAATAAAATTGCCAAGGCTGTGAAGTATCCCCAGGACCCTGCAGTGACTCTGTCCATCATGGACAAAAAGAATTAGAGGAGGACTTTCTTGTGCTTGGGCAATACTGTGGAACGTTCCTGAATTTTTGGTCACTTTTGATTTGAATTTGCTCTCATGTCCTGACTTCTGGCTTTGTTCCTTGACTCCAGTTCCCGATCAGCTCTAGTCCTTGGTTCCTCTCATTCAGACTGCTGAAACCCTACAAACCTGTTTAGAAAGAGGCACAGTACAATATATTAAGTGAAATAGAATGAAACCTTGCTTGCAGTGTTTTTATCCCTTTTTATAAAGCATAAGACAATTAGGAAGTAGGGTAAGATGAAAAAGGAAGGGTTGAGTATGAAAAAAGTATTTTTTGGGGGGGGGGAAATGGGGGATAAGTGGCAGAACAAACCTAGATCGATACCCTCTGAGGTCTGAGATGCCCTATGATCATTTCTGAGAGCAAAAAGGGCTTATCCATGCTCGAAGAAACTGGCATCTCTGACATTGCCACTCAGACAAAACCATATCACTTGCTCAGGCATGAAGGCTTTCGCAGGGTTTTGTTTTTTTCTCCCTTAAATGTCAAGGCAAGATAAATGGACAAATGTAGTTTATACATACCACGGGTGCTTGTCGAGTAAACAGCACAGAGCAAGCTTAACTGAAATATCAAACCCAGCTAAAAGAAGCAAATACATTTCGTGGCATTTTAATTGAAATGTAACTTTTTCCTGAGTTCTCTTGCGGCGCTCGGCAAGAGAGAGAGAGAGAGCACATTGAAGAAAGGACAAGGCTTGCTTCAGTTAATTATGAAGAATAACAAATGTTTGGGGAGGTTCTCTGTAAACCTGCAAAAAGCTCTGCAAGGTAGGCCAGTATCAGGGTCTAATAACACATCAAGGGTAAAAAAGAAGATAACAGTTCCTTCGGCATTTTTATTTGTAAAAGAAAAGCAGCTTGAGGAAGTGGTCATTTTTAGCAGAAAAGTGGTGGGGAAGCCAGGGTGCTTAACCCTTTCCCACCAGTCATTTTCCTATCTATTGAAGCCTTCCAGGTGTAAACATGTGTACAATAAGCTGTATTTCTTAAAGGCACTAGTCCCCTTGATTTCCCAATGAAAACACAACCCTGGGTGAGTGTGACGTCTAACAGTACTAAACTACCGTACATGTGAGATCTGTGGCTGCATCCCCAGACATTTTCTTTTGCAGAAATGTATCCATGAGGAGAGTGGGCAACACGGCTCCCAATTGCATGTTAAGCCCTTTAAACCTTAAATTTAATTTAAATTGAGACAAGACTCAAATTTTGGTTTGGTGTTTGGCAGAATTCAGGCCACAACTTTATTGATTGCATCAGGTGAGTGGTTGCATAGGCTCTGGTTCGACTAGCTCCCTGCACCGTGGCAGGTAGCGCTGACCCAGAGCTCCATCGTAGGTCAGCCTTGGGTGAACACCTGGAATGGCAGAAAGCTGGGGACATGCTATGTCCACCACCCACAAGGCACAGGCACAATCCCTCGCATGGTTGACCAAACCATAGAGTCCCTGGATTCCTTTAACAGAATACCCTCCACATAGGGATGGTGAGAGCGTTCCCCCATCCCTATCAGCTGCATAGCATATAGAATGGCCTCTCCTAACTTGATGCCCTCCAGATGTGTTGGACTACAACTCCCATCAGCCTCAGCCAGCACTGAAGAATGTTTCTTGGGCCATTCAAAATGTAAAGCAAAGCTGATTGTTGACACTAAAATATACATATTTTTCACAAGGAATTTGGAGCAAGGAATGTAGGAGGATACAGCCATTGCTGGTAGGCAAAGAAGGGAGAAGAAGAAGAAGAAGAAGAAGAAGAAGAAGAAGAAGAAGAAGAAGAAGAAGGAGGAGGAGGAGGAGGAGGAGGAGGAGGAGGAGGAGGAGGAGGAGGAGGAGGAGGAGGAGGAGGAGGAGGAGGAGGAGGAGGACATCCTGCCCACCCTCCCAAAGGAGCCCAGGGTGGCAAACAAATCCATAATTTAAAAACAAAAACATTTCCACATTGTGCCAAAGATCTGAACAGTACAGTAGTTTCTCAGAGCAGGGGATGGAAAACAACTACAGCACAGTTTCCAGGAGATTGTTTATGAGAATGCCCTTGCGGTCTCTCCAGGCTGGTAGGAGATCCGTCTAAAAGCTGCTCCCTACATTTCTTCATGATTATGGTCATCATCATCTTGGAAGCTTTGATGAAGCCAATTTATGGCGGGCTATAAAGGCAATGTCACTCATTGCCATTTTTTTTTTGCTGTGCAAACTGTGGGACAAATCCTGCAAGGGCCTGTGGATGTTTATGACAAGA
This sequence comes from Zootoca vivipara, assembly GCF_965207765.1. Classification (NCBI taxonomy): domain Eukaryota; kingdom Metazoa; phylum Chordata; class Lepidosauria; order Squamata; family Lacertidae; genus Zootoca; species Zootoca vivipara. The sequence goes on along the minus strand of NC_142590.1, from coordinate 79,349,144 downwards.
ATTGTGCCTCTGTTGTCATCCTCACCCAAGTCCTTTCTTAAAAGATGGGACTCAAGAAGCCTCATGTCATTAAACCTTGCATTCCAACAAAGTTAAAGAGTTTGACTTCATCAGGCCCCAGTGAAGGCTTTATGAATCCACTCCCTCTCGAGGCCTGCCTGGGTTGAACTCTTGACGCCACCACCAGACGGATCCCTCGTTTTATTTCCATAGCATGTCTGCTGTTTGTTTCCTCAACATGTCAATAGTTTCCCCCAGTGCTTTTTTTTCTAAATAAATAAATATGTTTAGGGATACTCTCATTTTCCTACTCATATTGAAATACTGCCCCTCAATGAGGCCAAACTTAGATTCACAAAATGTTTAGGGGGTATACGTACTGCTATTTACCTCCAGGAAAATGCACTGGTTTCCCCTCCCCAGTGTGCAATAAGGTGCATTTGCTTTTACAGATGAGGTGGGTGGCTAGCACATTCATTAGCCAAACAGGGTCTTGTGATCCCACCCCAACAATTCTTTCAATGCATGGTGGGTGCCTAAATCTCTCTAGTAATTAGTGCTCTTCTTGCACCTTCTTAATCATTTTGGGCCTCAAGACTCTAGGGACTCAGCTAGATTGGAAAAAAAGTGATTTATATGCGTTGTATATGTGATATAGCATTGGACCACCAGATGGCACTGTGGAGTCCCATTTTCTCTACCTGTTTTCCCTGTTTAAATTTACAACGTGTTTAACGGAAACGCTTCTTTGATGTGTGATAGATCGGGCTTTTAACAGCCTTCCTCAACCTGGAACACAGGAAGCTACCTAATAGTATGCAAGGCCATCTACGTAGCTCAGGACCGACTGCATTGACTGGCAACAGCCCTCCACAATTTCAGACATGATCTGTCCCACCTGGGATGTCAGAGAATTCTGATGGAAATGGAGGTGGAAATTGCTGGAGTTCGTTTATTTGTCCCACGTTAAGGATGGAAATCAGTCCAGCAAATATAACTGGCATTTCCTGCTGTTGTTTTCAGTTGAAAAGCAATATGTAATCGATGATGTTCTCCCCTCTCCACATGCATTGCACTTCCTTTGCATTGGTATGAATTGTGTGAAATAACATACAGAATTAATTATGTAAATGTCTGTCTCAGAGACAAGTAAAATAGGGTTTGCATACATCCTGAATTTTCTGAACATTCTGCCAGAATACAGCAGTCAGAAACAGTGTCTGGGTGAAAATCTGGATGTACGGCAACCCATGTTGGAAGGCTAGATTTTGCCGAATTTCCTTTTTCAAAAGCTCAAAAACTTCAGTTTTTTTTAAAAAAAGATTTTGCCAAAAAAGCTCAACAACTTTGCTCCCCCCCCCAAAAAAAGAAGCTCAACAACTCTGGTCCCAACTTTTTTGGCAACCCTAAATAAAGTCTTATTTGTCAGAAGCTGAAATGCAGTGGAATGGAAACAGCATTGCATGCAACAAGCAGAGATCAGAATGAAAATCAATCCATGCTCACATCCGTACTCCCAACCCTACCTAGAAGTGGTGAGGGACTGAACCCAAAACGTGTTCTGTACCACTGAGCCACGGCGCTTCCTCCAAATTGTTTTCGATTGGCTGGGCTGATGGGCACCAGGTTGGGGACACATGAAGGATATTAAGACCTATTATTCTTATGGGTAGCCTTCTAGGTTAGTTTAAGACCTTTCATCCAATTAACCTTTACAATGAATTACACAGAAGTGGCTGAACATCTTACAATGATTCTGTGTTATCACACAAAGTCACTCTACATGGTTTAGTTTTGCTTTTGCGGCTTACAATAAATACCTTCCTGCATCTGGATTATTTTTAAAATATATATAAAAAAGAAGAAACCATTCTGAATATGGAGACCTCTGTGTGGTAACTGACTGGCACTTCAGAGTATTTGCTGAGAGTCAGAAAAAGGGTATAGATGGAGATGAAAGGAATTCACCTGTCAAAATAACGGCTCTGTTTGGTTACCTCTGTCCATGGGACAGTTTTTGTAAACTGTCAATCAGTGGCTTGCTAAATAACCTCTCCAAAGCATAATCCACTTTTTCAGAAGATATCGGCACGTCAATCATTTATTGAATCAAAGCCAAATTTGAAGCCGTGTAAAGCCCACTTTGTCAATCATTCCTCGTTATTCTTTCCACTAACCACCTGACAGCTTTTAAGTTTCTGCATTTTCTATTCCACACAGTTTAGTTAAGAGTCTTTCATATTTTTTTTAATTGGCCTCCTTTTATGATCGGTAGCTAAGCAACTAATATGTTGTTTTATATGGTAATAATGGGTGCAAACTTCAGAGCTTCCTTGACCATTCCCTCCTTTGTTGAGAGGAAATTATTTTCCTTCAAGTTGCTAAATAGCAGATGTAGCAGAAACAATGATTTAATTATGGGTTGTCCTGTTGTTTCTATCTATAAACACTTTTGGCACTGCTTAAAAATAAACACTGGCAAAGAGATACTGCGTGATTTATTTATTTATTTTAAAAAAAACACCCATGAGAGAGAGGGAGAGAGGGAGGGAGAGGGAGCACCCTAGAACATCTCAGCTAAGGGTAGAGGGGAGGGGAGCCAAGGATTGGAATGGCAAGAAAATAGAGGGGAAGAGCTAAGGCAGAAGAAAGAGAGACTTGAAAGCAAAGCAAACTTCAGACGCAAACTTTGCTTCCGTTTAATTTATCCTTGCTTGGCAAAATCAAGTGTCTGCTTTAGATCACTTTAATCCCAGCAAATGATTTCAAGGAGAAAATCAGGACCTGGAATGGGTTCCTAATGAATGATAATCTCCAAGATTCCTGGGGTTCCAGGCACTTAGCCAGCGTTCAGTGGAGACTGTTGTGTCTTTATGATATATGGTTTATTTGCACATATGTACAACCCGAGATGACGATGGAGGGGCTCACAGCATTAACACCTCAATAAAGTCCTGCTTCTCCCATAGCCACAGCCTTGGATTCCAGCAGAAAATCAAGCATGTCTCTCCCTCACAGGCTTCTGCATGTGGCCTGCTTCAAGCTACTGTCTCTCTCTGGATTTTATCCTCCTAACTCCCAGCCCCATCATTTGCCCAGTACTGGCACAGAGCCACTTCCTTTTGACCCTAACAACCCATCCTTAGGGGCTGCTAACTCACCAAGAAGATGTGCTGGCTATTCCAACAATGGAATCCTTGTTGGATCTAGGAATTAGGAGACATATAGGATATATATTTTGGGGGGCAAGTGGTTAGGCTCTATCAGTCTGCTGGAAAAAGTAACCTGTTTTAGGAAAAGAGAACAATTTATGGCTGAGAAACAGCTCTTGCTTGGGCAATGGTATGAGGAGATGTGGCTATATTGGTGCCTTGTGAAAGGACATCCAGAGTGGAGCTAGATCAGGGATAGGGGATCGCAGAGCCTGGGGAACAAATGCAATCCTTTGAGCATCTCTAGCTGGTCCTATGAACTCTCCCCAGACCACACTGACCCTGCTTTGCAGTGTGGTGTAGTGGTTAAGAGCGGTAGTCTCGTAATCTGGGGAACTGGGTTCGAGTCCCCGCTCCTGCACATGCAGCTGCTGGGTGACCTTGGGCTAGTCACACTTCTCTGAAGTCTCTCAGCTCCACTCATCTCACAGAGTGTTTGTTGAGGGGGAGGAGGGGAAAGGAGATTGTTAGCCACTTTGAGACTCCTTAGGGTAGTGATAAAGCGGGATATCAAATCCAAACTCCTCCTCCTCCTCCTCCTCCTCCTCCTCCTCCTCCTCCTCCTCCTCCTCCTCCTCCGTCTTCTTCATCTTCTTCCTTGAGTGTTTACACTTGTCTGGAACGTTCCCCAGAACTCTGACCATGCTTCATATTTGTGTGAGAGGGCATGCCTATCGCTCAAAGGTAAACATTTCATTTGTTGCTTCACCCAGTTTTGGCTCCCATGTTCTCTCCAGAAGGTTTCTAGAAGGGAAAGTAGCCCTCAAGCTGCAAAAGGTTTCCCCAGCCGTGAGTTAGATAGGGGTGTGGGAACCACATTGCTGCCCCTGCAAGCAACTGGCTCATGTCTGGACATTAACCCAGTATGTGTGTGAGAGAGGGTGTGCATAAAGGGCAGGATATGCATTGCCCAAAAAAGGAACTCAAAAGTGGACACAGGTTTGTGTATGCTCATTTATATGGAAGGATGCAATTTGTTGAGAAAGAGTGAGTATAATTTAAATAGAAACACCACCATACTGGGAAGTCAGTGAGCAGCAAGCCATGTATTTCCTCAATCTGCTCTCCAGACTGTTGATGAGCAACTTCAAGACCTTTTCTGCTGCTCTCCCTCCTGATGGTTCTTTATCTTTCAACCGGACTTGGATGAGGCAGCCCTGCAAAGAGAAGACTCCTTCAAAGGGAGGGCTGTCCTCTGTCAAGTAAGACACACGGCCATTCTCCTCCTTTCCCACCTCAGCAATGCATAGTAAAGCGGAGCACACAATACAATGTGAGCATCGTCTTGAGTTTTTCCAATGGTGCTGCATGCAGGAGACATGAGCAAGCATGGGACACAGCACTACTTGCACTATAGGACCTATTTATCTACTTGCACTTTGACGTGCTTTCGAACTGCTAGTTTGGCAGTGTAGTGCTAAGTTAAAGACACTCGGCCTCGGTCCTGTGTAACTGAAGGAGCCTCTCCACCCCCATCGTTCAGCCTGGACATTGAGGTCCAGTGCTGAGGGCATTCTGGCGGTTCCCTCACTGCAAGAAGTGCGGTTACAGGGAACCAGGCAGAGAGCCTTCTCGGTAGTGGCGCCCGCCCTGTGGAATGCCCTCCCATCAGATGTCAAGGAAATAAACAACTATCTGACTTTTAGAAGACATCTGAAGGCAACTCTGTATAGGGAAGTCTTTAATGTTTAATGCTGTACTGTATTGTGTTTTAATATTCGGTTGGGAGCTGCCTAGAGTGGCTGGGGAAACCCAGCCAGATGGACAGGGTATAAATAAGAAATTATTATTATTATTATACTTGTTCCATTGGAAAAAATGTTTTGCACCAGAGAAGGCACAAACAGGATGCTGGCAATTTGGTTGCACTGTAGATATGCTCAATCTGTTGTGCAATGAGTTTCCACCAGCACAACTGTTGCATTGGACTCCTCTGCTGTACATCACTAAAACCTGACCTTGTGCTAGTGGGGCAGGGAATGTTGGACATGGACCATGGCGACCAATATTGTGCAAATGAGGGGATTGACCAACCTTGCCGTACTTTGCCTTAACATGGATTCCTACCCACCTGGCAGGAATCCAGACCAGCAACTCCATTCAGCAAGTCCCATTGCACAGATCCTCAAAGACAGCCATATGGACCAGCCATTTATTTTTACCAGGGTCCACTTTGATCCCAAGCCCTTTAAAGCCAATGGACAATGAAGCAGATTGTGTGTGTTGGTTGGGAGTGGGGATTTAAAATATTTATTCCTTTTATTTTCCTCTCGAGGCACAGATTTGTGCTATTTATACAACCCGGCAAGTTTAGAAAAGGTTTGTGAACCCCCAACTGCTTCCACAAGTTGGCACAGATTGTCAGTCTTGGCTGCAAGGAAACATAGGACTGCCAGAGCCTGGTGCTGAGCTAGCACAGTTCAGGCATCCTGGCAGAGCAGGGGAAGCCCACTTAACACCCACCTACACAGCACCTGTGCTGCAAATCAGGCAGACACTCGTCTCAGAGGAGCCAAGATCCACAAGACCATAAATATTATACCAATAAGAAGGAGGCAGGGTCAAAAAAGCAGAGGAACTTTTTTAAAAAAGCAGTTATGGTCCCGAACATTTTTAAAAGTCCATTAATATTGCAAAGAAGGAAGAATCTTCCAGTCTTTATATATATATATATATATATATATATATATATATATATATATATATATATATATATACACACACACACACACATTACAATGAGCAAGGCATGTAGCCTGCTTGACATCCAAAGCAGGGTGGCTTCGGGCTACTTCATGGTAAAGCTGGCTCTGCAAACCGCCCCACGTTAGGCAAACCACCTCACCTTTCTATACACAAAGTGGCCTTGCATTTCACACAATCCAAAGGATTGTCAAGCATGCAGTAGCCATGCTCTCCAACTGTCCCTATTATATCACAAATGATCGTTCTTACAACCGCACCAGCTCCATGTGTCTGCTGGTTGTCAAAACTGGCGAACTCCTTTTTCCTCTGTGCTAGAGAGACATAAGCACCAATTCTTGAGTCTCTACCTCACACCTGGCTGTGGGCCTCTTTGTTCCTTGCCCATCACCTTCCACTGCTACTAGGGGCCATATTCCAATGAAGGGCAAGATCAGAGCCAAATGTGAACAGAACTCCCATCTTTTTTCTTCTTCCATCCATTTCTCCACATTCTATGTGCCACTTCTTCCCTCCCGCTGTCTGTCTGTCTCTGGTTCTTGCACCCCTTTTATCTTCCTCCCTGTCTTCCTTCACATCCAGAGAGTTGCTGGGGGAGGGACACAGCACCCTTACCCAGGGGTGCCGGCTTGAATAAAATATTGGGGGTGGGGGAATAAGCCCTGCCCTGCATATGGTAATTTATCACATGACTCGGTGCATGGACACCATTTGAATGGCCATGCCCATCAAGTTGGTGGGGTGGTGGCTGTCATGTGACAAAGGTATTTGAGAGCAGAAGCAGTACGGTAAAGTTAAAGGGACCCCTGACCATTAGGTCCAGTCGTGACTGACTCTGGGGTTGCGGCGCTCATCTCGTGTTATTGGCCGCGGGAGCCAATGTACAGCTTCCAGGTCATGTGGCCAGCATGACGAAGCCGCTTCTGGCGAACCAGAGCAGCACACGGAAATGCCGCTTACTTTCCCGCTGTAGCGGTACCTATTTTATCTACTTGCACTTTGACGTGCTTTCGAACTGCTAGGTTGGCAGGAGCAGGGACCGAACAACGAGAGCTCACCCCGTCGCAGGGATTCGAACCGCCGACCTTCTGATCGGCAAGCCCTAGGCTCTGGTTTTAACCCACAGCACCACCCGCATGCCAGGAAGCAGTAAAGGAAGCAGTAGAGGAGTCTAGAAATGCTGTGAAATGCTGAAAAGCTGCAGAATCATTTAGCATGCTGAATCACTGTGACTCATCTTGAGGATGACTCATTCTCTGTATAAGTATTGTACAGTCATACCTCGGGTTACAGACCCTTCAGGTTGCGTCTTTTCAGGTTGCGTCCCGCGCCGAACACGGAATTACCCGAACGGGTTACTTCCAGGTTTCGGCGTTTGCACATGCGCAAAAACACTAAATTGCACATTGCGCATGCACAGAAGCACCAAATCACAACCCACGCGTGCGCAGACGGTTGCGAACGTGCCTCCCGCACAGATCACGTTCGCAACCCGAGTGTCCACTGTATCTGCTTGCAGGCAGTCTGTGTCTGTGAGTCTCTCAGTCAGTGTGTGTGTGTGTGTCTGTGTGTGTAAATTGGAGCCTGTGGTCTGTGAAGCCTGTGCTCAATGGAGACTCTGTGTACCTCAGTAACTCTGTGTATGCCCTGAAGCTAGTTTAATCTTCTGTTCACTATGCTGTTATTTGCAAACAAATTTATTTTAACTCAGTAAAACTTTTATTTTTTTACTGAAGAAGACTCTGCATCAGCGGCCCCCTAAATATTTTTATTTGGGGGCAAAGACCCCTTGGCCCCTAGGAGTTGGCTCCTGTGCCCTTACCAGCAGCCACATAAAATTAAGCCAAGGGCCACAGGTCACCCCCCCCCCAATTCTAGAGATAAAAGGAATGCACCACTAACCCAATGCAGGGGGCAGCTTACAGGGAAGGGGACGGTGGCCAAGTTTGATTTTTTTCAGCAACAACAAGGAGATACATGAGGCGGAGGAGTTATAAAGTCAGAGGTGAGCTTTGTGATCTGATCCTGGAAGTTAGATGAAGGGTTCACAATTCCTGAACTTTCCTAATAGACAATGAATTGCCATGAATGTTGGCAGAAATGCAACAATCGCTTCACGATAATGGCTGGGGCTGATCGGAGCCATAGCTCAAAACATCTGCAGGGCACCAACTTGGGGAAGACTGCTCTAATGATAAGGTCACCTTGACTCGTCTCACCTCTGCATCAATGTCATGCTATGTGATTAGCACTCATTTGTATTTAGATTTGTTCATTTTTGGGGTGTGTGTGTGTGTGTGTTTAATGTGCCCGCAGGCCACTTGGATAAACAAAATGAAGTTCTACAGTCTCGCATTATGACAATTCTCCTAATACCCCGAAGTGTGTGATTAAAGCAATTAAGCCTACTAAAATTACCCGAAAACACAGAGATTCAAGATTCAGCCATGATTGTTTCCCCCCGCAGTTATAAAATTCTAATCAGACGCAAAGATAGGACAAAGGCAGTTTCCCCTGAACAATGTGGGATTTTGAACAGGGACACTGTTGTTAATGCAGAGATTAATACTCTCAGCTAGAACCAGGAATGCAAGCACACCATGAGATAAAACTTTGAGGGGAGAGGATTTTTTTATTTTGAGGTTGCTTTTCTAGGTTTCAAACTTGGTTGGTGGGGAGGACTGAAACTCCACATTCTAAGATTAAGCATGCAATTTAAGAAGCGACCCTTAATTTAAAGGCACAGTAGCGGATTGTTCTTAAGGGATCCTTGTCATTAAAGGAAGAAGGTACGCCACAATGCCACATGTCACATAAAAATAGAGGCCCCAATCCAGCTCCAGTCACATTCAACTCATCACAGAGTCATTGTCAGTAAACCCAGCTTGGGAATGTGCCTTCCAGCCACCTGAAAAATATGTATTATATCAGTTCAATACATCCTAGAATAAACATGGCAATACGGAATAGGAATTATCTCGAAATGTGCAAGTGCTATAAATGCAGAAATCTGCTTCCTTACACATTCCAAACTCTCCTACTGGATCACACTTTACGGATGCTTCCTAGCCAAGCCCTCAGAATTAATGTGCAATGTGTGTACCTATTATGTTTACGCACTTTATTAAACATGCTTAAGGGACTGGAGTTAATGGTACCACAGGACAAATCCATAACACCATTTCCCGTGTAAACCTTCTTTCCCATTCCCTATTTGCCCTCACAATGACCCTGATAACGGAGAGCTGGACTAGTCTTTGGAGACTATGATGTCATTCACGCCACTTAATCTCTTCTTCCTGAGTAGCTTTCAAACATATATTTTGTAACCCAATGCATAGTTAGGTACTGGACAGTTCAGGGGGATAAAATCAGATGGAAACCTCTCCCACACAAGTACATGTTTGCTCAGGACTAGGTTCCACTGTGTCCAATGGTGCTCACTGCATGGGCTTGTAGTCTTAGGAAATTAGATAAATCATGCAATGCTTTCAAAAGGATTCAAGTCCTTTGCATGTGTTGCCTTGCTGTAATCCCTACAACAGCCATGCAAATTGGGCAAGTGAGAAGGTGAAGTTGAGAGAGTCATTAAGGCCACCTCAGAGGGATCACTTGATACCCTCCTCCATCAGTCTGGCCCATCACATGAAAAGGATGGTTGTACACTTGCTCTGCCTCCCATACTACTTCTACTTCTTCTTCTTCTTCTTCTTCTTCTTCTTCTTCTTCTTCTTCTTCTTCTTCTTCTTCTTCTTCTTCTTCTTCTTCTGTGATCACTCGTAGCTGAGTAAGATTGTCTTCCATAAACACGGTTTTAACAATGAGTCCGTAAGTGACTGTGGAGGCCAATTCTGGATCCACACGTCCTTCCACTGTGGGGACATTGGTTTCTGGGTGGGAATTGATCACGGTGTGGATTTGCCAAGCGTGCCTTCCTTTTAGCACATTTCTCCCCTGCATGCTGAGTTCGAGTGTCTTCAAAGCCCATGACACCTTTGGCAAAGGCTGTTCTCCAACTGGAGCACTCGCAGGCCAGTGTTTCACAGTTGTCAGTGTTTATACTACATTTTAAATTTTTTTTAGATTTGCCTTGAGACAGTCTTTAAACCTCTTTTGTTGATCCCCAGCATTACGCCTTCCATTTTTAAGTTCAGAATAGAGTAGTTGCTTTGGAAGATGGTAATCGGGCATCAGCACAATATGACCAGTCCAACAAAGTTGATGTTGAAGAATCATTGCTTCAGCACTGGTGATCTTTGATTCTTCCAGTACATTGGTATTAGTCCACCTGTTGTAAGGGGAAAGGCTTATAGGGAACAAGCCCCCCTCATCCGGTCGAGTCCCTCTCCAAGCAGTAGGTCAAGCACAGGATCAGATTAAAAGAGCCAGGAAACAGAAAGAGAGAGCCGAGGCTCGGGCAGCATCAGACAGGGGAGGGAGAAAGGGAAAGGGGAAAAGGGGCCGACAGTCGGTCGGAAGGCCATTCCCCCCCCCCATGCTAGAATTGAGGCGTCGGTAAAAAGGGAGGCGCTTCACAGTTCCCAGGCTGTTATGCTGGACGTGAAACAGGAAATCCGCATTGCGAGATTCTGACTCAGACTGAGGCAGACATGTTTTCGGACACTTTACACTGTAAATAATATGCATCAATAAAAACATCTGAAAGACAAGCAGATGTGGAGGGTCGTTACTCAAGAGTAGCCACAACAACCCCTGACACCTGTCATAGCTGCCAAGTTATCCCTTTTTTTAAGGGAAATTCCCTTATGCTGAATAGGCTTCCTCGCGAGAAAAGGGAAAACTTGGCAGCTATGACACCTGTCTTCCCAAGTGATGTGCAAATTTTTTCGGAGACACTGTTGATGGAATTACCTCCCATACATCCATGCAGGGACAGACCATCCAAACAAGACCTATTCGCCATAGGCCAAAACTGCAGTTACAATGTATCAACAAAATCCAGCAATTCACCACAAAATTGGCATTATTTGCATGTTCTATTCTCACCTGGATATTAGAGGATGATGGAAGTGTGGGTGATGCACTGGTTGAGTGGGAGGAAACTCACTACAAGTTTTGAGCCTGCCAGGTCACACTTCTGAGACACCTCTCCAGGAGCTACCCTCCTCCTGAGTCATAATATGTTCTATTAAAGGGGCCACATGCCAGCTACTTAGATGATAATGCATACAGTACAGCAGGGACATACTTAATCTTATTCAAGCAGCAAGCTAGATCAGGGGACATGTATCAGTTGATTTGGCTCCTATCATTTCATTGCTCAGTTCATTGCTGAGATGAGATTCAAATGGGGACTTCCTGATTTGTAGTTTAGTTTCTAGAATTGGATAACATCAAAGTGAGGCTGCTTTGGACACATTTGTGGCAGTAGTGGGATTTCTCCAAAGCAATCCAGACCAAAGCATATTTTCCCAAAGTGCTTTTTTAAAAAACGATGAAGAAGGTGTGTTTGTGAAACACACTGCATTTCCTTTCTGACATATTGCAGGTTATTTTCCTAGGTGCATCTCTACGAAGCAGGTCGTTTTTGTAATAATATCATATGCCACAAAACCATCACAAGGACGAATGCAAATCCATTCTACTCTTCCCCCACCAAGTCAACTTTAAAGTTGCCTAGAACACCCCCCCCCAAAGAAAGACCTCTTGACCTATTTGTCTGGAATTTGGCAGGTTTTTTACCTAGAAGCAACTCTCTTACTGTATATGCATGCTGTTGTTTAGTTGTTTAGTCGTGTCCGACTCTTCGTGACCCCATGGACCATAGCACGCCAGGCGCTCCTGTCTTGCACTGCCTCCCGCAGTTTGGTCAAACTCATGTTCGTAGCTTCAAGAACACTGTCCAACCATCTCGTCCTCTGTCGTCCCCTTCTCCTAGTGCCCTCAATCTTTCCCAACATCAGGGTCTTTTCCAGGGAGTCTTCTCTTCTCATGAGGTGGCCAAAATATTGGAGCCTCAGCTTCACGATCTGTCCTTCCAGTGAGCACTCAGGGCTGATTTCCTTCAGAATGGATAGGTTTTATCTTCTTGCAGTCCATGGGACTCTCAAGAGTCTCCTCCCGCACCATAATTCAGCATATGCATGCTACTTTACAAAAATTGCCTATATAACAATAGAGGGGATTCAAGATTTTGTTAAAAACCACCGCAAACTGTAAAGGCTGCCCAAGCAGAAAAACCAGTATAGTTATCCTTCTGAAATTTGGCAGTAATCATTTCATCAGAAGCAATGAACAAGCCGGCAAATTTAATCCAATTCTGCCATTAAAATAATGTCTCTCTCTGTGTGTGTGTTTCTGTGTGTATAGGGAAGGGGTGCACAGACCAAATTTCAGAGCTGTCCAAAACAAATCCCATGATCCTATTTGCTTTGAATACTCTGGAGGGGCTAACATGCCTACACATTTCAACCAATTCTGTCAAAGAAAAAAGAAGTTATAGCTTTTGTTGTTGTTGTTCACTTTTCAGCCATTGCTTGCTATTGTGTATGCTGCCACCACATTTGAGGGGAGGGGTAAGGAAAATTTAAATGGTAGTTCCCAAACTCAGCCACCTGGTGATAATATGAGTACCAGGGGAAAATGCATTAGAGCAGGTATCTGTGATGAGGATCATAGTAGATATGGCATTTGTCAAAGTTTGTTTTTACACAGCAGAATTTTGTTGAACAAAAGCTGGATCTGGACCATGGTGTTTGTGGGGTGGGGGGCAAGGGCTTTAAATCTTTGCCCCATTTTGGTCTCAATTGAAATCACACACACACACACACACACACACACACACACACATGTCAGTGTTCCCCAAAATACAGCTTGAAAATCTCTGTTTTTCTTCCCTATCAGTCTTTAAAAAATATTAGGTACGGTCCATTTAGTTCTCCTGCACTGAAGGGAATGGGAGCCAAGCAAAAGCATTTACTGGCTTCTCGTGCAGCCGCCCTTCATGCCAAAAGAGAACTTCCCAATGCATTGTTTCCTGTGTTTGCAAAATTGCATCGCCTGCACAGCCAAGTCTGCAGCAAACTCTGCAAACACAGACCACTTTTCGACAATGTTGTTCTCTTCCCCCCCCCCCGCAACCCTGAATATATTTTTTTGCACACAGCTGTTAGCTATGATTAAAGGGGGCAGGCAGGCAAGTCTGGCACCGTTGTTTTTTTTTGTAAAGTACTAAACTCACCCTATAAATAGAAAAAAAACACAACAGCTCCCTTATTGTAGGAGGATGAACGCGAATGCAGAGAGAGCTCCTGGAATTATCCTGGACGAGCACAACGACAAAGCAAAATTTGTTTTGTGTTAACGAACAAAATGCTAAAGACTGTTAATGGAGGTGCCCTAATGTGAAACAGGCTTCCTGTCCAGAGCGATTTGTCAGAACTTCAGGTAAGGGAAGATTTCAAGAGTAGGCAACAGTGCGCACAAACACACACACACACACCCAAACCCACCCCACACATCTTTTCCAATGTTTATTCTACCCAGGCTCATTTTTGAGACAACGTCTTGAAGTTAAACGAACCTGCTGCTATCCCTAGGATGTGTCAGTTGCACAAGGATTTCTTATGTTCTTACGGAAAAGGGGGGAAAAAAGAAAAGAAAAGGAAGGAAGGAAACAGCTGGTAAATGTTTCACAGATGGTAAAGCTCTTGGCATATCTCAGGAGAGGGCCACCCATACAGATGGCTCATTATTTTAACATTTGGATTTTCATCTTATTAAAACATCTTTTTTCTCCCCCTCCCCGGTTTTATTTAGCATCATAAATTCTCCTACACTTTAGTTAACAACTCAGTGATTTGGGGGCTGCGCGTGTGGCAGAGAGAACATCATTTGGCTAAAGTACATATCTGTAGCATCATTATTCTCAGCTCTGATGTGTAGCCAGTGGACTTGAACCTGATTAAAAATACCAAATGCAGGCGAATGCTCGGAAATATGACTTTATCAAGCAAAGGTCAGCGGAGCCTCTACAGAAGCTGAATTATTCAACAAAAGGAAAAATGGGGCGGGGCCCTGTGTCTGGGGGGGAGAGAAACGCACAGAGGAAATGTTTGTGTTTAAGCCATTACCATTATTAATGCTGTGGAGAGCCGCCTTTCTGACTGTACTAGGTAGAGTCTGACATTGTTGTGGATGTATGCTTTGAGCAGCGGTGTATATGGTTTTTGTTTTGTTTTTAACCAAATTCTAACCTGTCGTTTGCGATACAGTGTCAACAAATGCAAAAGACACCGCAATTTGGCGTGTGCCTGTGATTGCACAGCTATTTCAATCCATGCATTTTCGCGTGAAAGCGCACTGCACACCTGTGGCAGCTCCCACTCAAATGCTTTGGTTGGGAGGCACTCAGGGTGAAGTGCCATTTGGAGAAGTGGCATTCCTATGAAATTGCCTGTTGATTGAGCAGAGCTTCCCTATTTCTCCTAGCTACAATTTTCTTTCCCTTGCCTAGACTGATCCCACCCAAGCAGTGAATGGAATAACACCACAATGCTACGTAGCTGATAAAAATACGGTATAAGAAGAGCTGGCTAGAGCAGGCCAAAGGTCCATCTGGTCCAGCATCCTGTTCTCACAGTGGTCAGTCAGATGCCCATGGACAACCTGCTAGCAGGACCTGAGCACAAGAACATTCTTCCCTCCTGCGGTTTCCAGCAACTGGTATTCACAAGCATTGCTTCTTCTGACCATACAGGCAAAGCCAAGCCATCATGGCTAGTAGCCTCCACGAATTTGTCTAAGCCTCTCTTGAAGTCTTGTCTAAGCCTCTCTTGAAGTACACAAGATTGGCGGCCATTGCTGCCTCCATAGCTGAGCATAGCTGCCAAGTCTCCCATATTCCCTGGGAAACCCCCGTTTTTCCAGCCGTTTCCTGCTGGCAGCCCGGATTTAAAAACCCCTGTAAATCCCCCGGATTCTTACCGGCCCGGGGAGGCTCCTTCTGCACATGTCTGGAGTCTCTGGACATGCGCAGAAGCGATTTCTGGTGCTGCGGCCATCTTAGAATTGGGCAGAGCATGCATAGAAGCGACTTCTGGTGCCGCTCTGCCCAGTTCCAAAATGGCCGCAGCGCGACTTCCGGCGCTGCAGCCATTTTGGAAATGGGCAGAGCATACGTAGAAGCAACTTCCAGTGCCACTCTGCCCAGTTCCAAAATGGCCGCAGCGCGACTTCCGGTGCCGCGCTGCTGCCGATCCCGGATTTTTCAATCTGGGAGTTGGCACCTCTGTAGCTGAGTGATGCGCTGTGTGAAGAAGTAATTAAATATGGCTACAAAACTAGCAACACTGAGGAAAAACAAAGCTGGTTTAGAATGAAAGCAATGGTTCCTTGACTGGGTACACATGTACCGCTAAGCAATTTTGTGCATGGGGGGAGAATTTTATGTTCCGCCATTTTAAATGCTAGGCCCTAAATGTGATATCAAAAATCCTGATATCCCAAAGTATGAACCTAAATGCAAACCTACCAAATCAAAAAATCCATTCATATTTTTACTTGTCAATTGAATTGTTATATTGCTCTCCTTCCACCATAGGTATGAACCCAGGGCTTCGACATACACAATGGCTCTTTCCAGCAGGAAAAGGGATATTGGATCTAGGAAGTTTGTTAGATCTTAAACTCTGCTCTCCTTCCTTCCTGGACAGTTAACTAAGTGCAACTATATTTATCTAAAGCGTCTGGGGAGACATTAAGAAATATTTGGATAATTTGCATTCTGTGATACTGCAATATGCTGTTTACACACAGAGTGGCATCGAAAAGGTTATACGTAGGGGAGCATGTTGCACTTTGGATAATTAAGGCTCCAATATGCTCATGCATATAAATCAAGCACCCGGTCCTAAACTTTTAGCATGCCTTTTTGAAAACGAGGGCGCTGCATCTTTCCTTTCTGGCCTAGGGCATGTAAAATGACAAATTTAAAAGCTGGGGCCAACAAGATTAAAGGCATGAAAGCCAGTGTGGAATCGTGGAAAGAATCTTAGACTTGGACTGAGGAGAGCGTACTTCAAACAGGCACTGTCTCTTTGCTTAACCTACCTCATAGAGAGAGGCGGAGGAGGAATCCCCAGAACTTGGATCCCAAATTGGCTCATCTGACTTGCTCCAGGTGGAACACGACCTGAACCAAATAGTTAGTCCACTTTAGTATTTTTTGGAACCTACAGTCCTGCGGATCCCATTCCAAATGAGAGGAGACGTGATAAAAGGTATATAAAATTATGCATGGTAAAATGGACCGAGAGAAGTTAATCTCCATCTCTCACAAAACTAGGACTTTGGGCCATCCAATGAAGCTGAAATTTGGAAGAATTTATTCTTCACACAGCACATAGTTAAGCCATGGAGCTTACTCCCACAGGAGACAGCAGTAGTGAAGGGTTTAAAAGAGAACTGGGCAAATCATGAAAGACAATGGCCATGTTCTGCTTCCACTGTCGGAGGCTATGTGTCTCTGAATTCTGGTTGCTGGGAATGGCATGCAGGGGGAGTGTTGTGGCACTCAGGTTCTACTTCAGCTGGTGCAGAATTCGGCCACCAGGTTGCTCACCTGAGCAAGACAGTTTGAGCATATTACACCGATCCTGGTCCGACTGCACTGGCTGCCAATTAGTTTCTGGGCCCAATTCAAAGTGCTGCTTTTGAACTATAAAGCATTAAACGGCTCAGAACCGCAATACCTCAAGGACTGCCTCTTTCCATTTGAACCTTCTTCTGAGGCCCTTCTTCATGTGTGTCCTCCACAAAACATCCAGAGGGTGGCAACACAAGTACAGGCCTTTTCTGTAGTGGCTCCCCATTTGCAGAATGTTCTCCCCAGGGAGGTTCAGCTGATTGATGCCTTCATTATACACCTTTAAGCACCAGGCAAAAACATTCCTCTTTAACCAGGCCTTTGGCTGATTGATATCCAATGCTCTTTTAAAATGTGTTGGGGGTATTAGGTTGTTTTGTTTTTGTTGTGTGATTTGTGTTTTTAGGTAAAGGAAAAGGTGTGGGTGGCGCTGTGGTCTAAACCACTGAGCCTCTTGGGCTTGCCGATCAGAAGGTCAGCAGTTCAAATCTGCATGACGGGATGGTGAGCTCCTGTTGCTCTGTCCCAGCTCCTGCCAACCTAGCAGTTCGAAAGCATGCCAGTGCAAGTAGATAAATAGGTACCGCTGCGGCGGGAAAGTAAACGGTGTTTCTGTGTGCTCTGGCTTCTGTCACGGTGTTCTGTTGCACCAGAAGCGGTTTAGTCATGCTGGTCAAATAACCTGGAAAGCTGACTGTGGACAAATGCTGGCTCCCTCAGCCTGAAAGCAAGATGAGCACCACAACGCCATAGTCACCCTTGACTGGACTTAACCGTCCAGGAGTCCTTTACCTTTACCTGTTACCTTTTTCTGTTTTTATATCATGATTTTATGTTGGCACAGCATTGAGACCTCCAGGTATTAGACAGTATACAATTTTAACAATTAATTAAGTAAATAAATAACGAAAATACTTGTGGTTTTCTCATGGGCAACTGGTTGGCCGCTGCAAGACTGGACTGGACTGGACAGATCTTTGGCCTGATCCGGTAGGCACATCTTATGTTCTTACACTGGACTTTGAGGTCTCCAGTGCAGCTTCTGTCCATTTTCCTCTTAGAAGTTTCCAGCTGGGAAGAGCACTATTGCACTCAGGTCCTGCTTCTGGGCTATCCAGTTGGCCACTATGAGAGCAGGATGCTGACCTGGATGTGCCTTTGGCCTGAGTCATCAGTCATGATCTTATGACTTTTTCTGGATTGGGAACCATAGGCTTGTCATTTCTCTCCTTCGCACGTACCAGGGCTGGAAGCCTGACATGCCATGGCATTCCGAGCAAGTTCCGAGGCTCACTTGAGCTTTGCTGTAAACCAAGCTCTTCCCCTTGCCCTTCTCCAAAAACTAAGAATCTGTACAAATGCTAGTTAAAAATATCAGCATCAATTTGGAAATGATTGCAAATCCATTGTGGCAGTGACTTTTTGCTGGCCCGTGGAATTCAGGTGCATGTTGAGATCAAGGAAGTGTCAGCGAATGATGAAACTTTGTGCTTTGCAGTGCTCTCTTTTAAAAATAACTGGATTGATTTATGACCCAACGGATGGGCTCTTATGGTGAGACCTTGCGTGCCAAGTTGCATCCAGACGCCACTCTTACAGCCAAGCTGTAAATCCTTCCAGAACAGGGTTTCTCACTGAACTCTGTAATGCTTGTGGGTGCCGCTGGAATATTTATACTGTAGCATCTGAAGTCATAGCTCAGAAAGAGAAGATACGCGGAGGGCGGGGAGAGAGCAGAAGGGTTTGCACAGTCCGGTGAAATGGATTGGCCAAGTCAAGCAAAGGCCTCATGTAACAAATTTGTTACCAGTTTAGGAAATATGCAATAGGAGAATTGCATCACCCAATGAAGTTGACTCAGGAGAGGCCAAAGGAAGTGCTTTTAAATAAAACACAGTAGTAGCTGGTCGCTTTTCAAACAGCCGTGACTCTTTTGTTTCAAGCCCTCTATTTCCCACATTGGGTTTGTGAGCCACTAACAAAGAAGAGAGTGCCATTAAGCACGTGCAGAGTGCCAGCATAGCTGCCAAGTTATCCCTTTTTAAAAGGGATTTTCCCTTATGCTGAATAGGCTTCCTCGTGAGAAAAGGGAAAACTTGGCAGCTATGAGTGCCAGTGAAATGAATCCAGAATGCCCCTGGAATAGGGTTGCCAGACTCAATAGAGGACAGGACTTCTGTGCCTTTAATTGCCTTGCTCTCTTTTGAGTCTGGAAACCTTAAAGAGAAACCAGCAGACCCTTTGTTTAATTTCCAAGTCCTGTCCTCTATTGAGTCTGGCAACCCAACAAATTAGTCACCACTTTAAAGAAGTAATGGTACACATGTTTCTGTGAGTATTTTTTTTTAAAGGGACTAGCAACTCCACCTTCTCAAATCCCAAGCCTGTTCATCCCCTTCCAATTCTATAATTTTATGAATTCCCATTATCCCTGACCACAGGTCCTGCTAGCTAGGGATGTTGGGAGTTGTAGTCCAAAACCAGCTTGAGCCCCAAGTTTGGGAAACATTGATTTACAACAGGCTTCCTCAACCTCGGCCATTCAAATGTTTTGAGACTACA
Organism: Zootoca vivipara; assembly: GCF_965207765.1. Lineage (NCBI taxonomy): Eukaryota > Metazoa > Chordata > Lepidosauria > Squamata > Lacertidae > Zootoca > Zootoca vivipara. The sequence goes on along the minus strand of NC_142590.1, from coordinate 79,330,061 downwards.
ATTCCCAGCATCCCTGACCACTGGTCCTGCCAGCGAGGGTTCATGGGAGTTGTAGGCCAAAAACATCTGCAAACTGCAAACTGATGTCAAACTGTGGATAATTTGAATTTAAGATGGAAAAAAAGAAAGAAACTGAGGCCACATTCACAACATACATTTAAAGCACCATTTTAAACAGTCATTGCTTTCCGGCAAAAAAGTATGGGAGCGGTAGTTTGTTAAGGGTGATGAAAGTTGTTAGGAGACCCCATTCCCCTCACAGAGAAGGGGAAGAGGGATTATTAAACCATTCCCCCAGAATTCTTTGGGGAAAGCAATGGCTGCTTAAAGTGGTATGATACTCCTTTAAATGTATGGTACGAATGTGGACTTGGAAGTGGGGGGGGGGGGGACACAACAGATTCACATAGCCTTATGCACAAATTGTTGGAGATAGTCATTTTCCTAGCAGTACTGATATGGGTCAGCAATGCAGGAAAAGCGATAATGCCCAGCACTCCTTGTGTCTGGCATGCATCCAGGCATCCGGGAGTGTGTGCGTAGAACATAACAGCATGAAAGATAAGGAGTCGATGGGTGGGAGGCAGCTCAGGTTTAAATCAAAGTTGGAGAAGTACTTGGGACAGGGTCGTCATTCTTGTTTTGCACTGAAGGAAGCGTTGCAAGCTTCCCAAAATCAATTTCCAAGCTGTTCTTAGATAGTATTCAGTGCCAGGGCTAGGCAGAGTATCTCTCACCACTGACTATGGCCACATTCATAGAATCATAGAATTGGAATGCACCCAAGGGTCAACTAGTCCAACCCCCTACAATGCAGGAATATGAATCTCAGCTAAATTCACACCATACATTTAAAGCACCATGATACCACCTCATGCAGTCATGGCTCCACCCAAAGAATTCTGAGAGCTGTGATTTGTTAAGGTTGCCGAGAGTTGTTGGGAAGCTGTTATTTCCCTCACAGAGCTACAGTTATTGGAGTGGTTTAATAAGCAGTCCCTCTTCACAGCAAACTCTTGCACTTGTAGCTTTGTGTCAGCACCCTTAATAAATCACAGCTCCCAGGATTCTTTAGGGGAAGCCATGACTGCATAAAGTGGTGTCATGGTGCTTTAAATGCATCATGAATATGGGTGCTAAGCATATCCAGGTGCTACTCAGCTGTTGTTTTCACTGCTTCCATGTCTCTGTTCAAAACAAGAGAGTAGGGGAATCACACCAGTATTTTGATGTTCCATGTACCGCCGTTGCACCATAACATCGTGGTCAGACAAAAGAGGTCCCAGGTAGCATCAACAAAACGATCCAAAGTTCTTTGGTCATAAAGTGATTCTTTTATCTTGCAGTCTGTTGATGCAATAATAGGAAGAAAAGGAGAACAAACATTTGATATTATTCTTTGTCAGGTATTAATACTGATCTGAAAGGATTTGACATACGTCAGCTGGAAAAGGTCCATCGGATAGGAAAGTAGGGAAGCACCTGCAGATTTTTTAAAAACTTTATTCCTGCTTTGCATGACTGTTGGCATTCAATGTAAGAGTTGGGTTGATTTGTGCTAGGGCTAGTCCCAGCATTTGTTTTTAAAGAAAGGGCTTAAAATTGGAATGCATTATGAATACAGTGGTGCCTCGCAAGACGAATTTAATTCGTTCCGCGAGTCAATTCGTTTTGCAAAAAATTCGTCCTGTGAATCGCGGTTTCCCATAGGAATGCATTGAAAATTCTTTTTTTGCCCATAGGAACGCATTAATAAAATTTCAATGCATTCCTATGGGAAACCGCGATTTGCAAGACAAATTTTTCGCAAAACAAATTCGTCTTGCGAGTCACCATCAGATCGCAAGACGCATTTGTCTTGCGAAAAATTCGTCTTGCAGGGCATTTGTCTTGTGAGGTACCCCTGTAGATGAAAGTGGCCCCAAGCAGGTTCAGAGTGCATTTTCTTCACTGCTGAAAAAGTAAAGTCCCCTCCCCCCAACACACCAGGGCTTAAGAGGAAGGGCTTGCGGGGCAAATTTCAGCCCCTCCGACTCTCTTTTCTTCCCTAGAACTTAAGCACTCTGCATAAGTTGCAAAAGTATCTTCAATTGGGATGAATAAAAGGGTACAAATGCATGCTCAGTTGAAATTCTGCAAAAAGCAGTTTCATGGTGCCCGACCATTTCGTGAGGAGTATCTGTTGCAGCAAAACTACAGCAAATAACCGTTCGTTCATTCATAATTTCCTTTGTACGCTGCTTTTCCACAAAAAAAAGTGGCTCTGTCATGCTGGCCACATGACCTGGAAGCTATACGCCGGCTCCCTCGGCCAATAATACGAGATGAGCGCGCAACCCCAGAGTCGGTCACGACTGGACTTAATGGTCAGGGGTCCCTTTACCTTTAATAGCAAATATAACAACAAATAAAAAACACCCCAACATTTCAGTATTAGAAATATAAGGAAGATTAAAATAAGCAACATTATGCCTCCTGGCAGAAGGAAAAATCTCAAGGGAGAAAATCTCAAGGGAGCTTGATGGTTTCACCTTGGTCCTGGAAAGATCTCGCTTGTGATGCTGCTGAGAGCCCCTCTCCTGCAGCCACTTACAAGGCTTCCAAGGGCAGAGATTAGCTGGAAACACCTTTCCCTTGGCATTGCTAATCTAACACAATTTTTTGCCGTGTACGTTTTCATGGTTTATGTAAGTTTATGTTCAAGAAAATGAGATAACATACTCATAATTTCAATATGCCTCAATATGGAATACAGGATGACTTCTTCTGTATTTATTTTAAAAAAATGTCTTCCATTGATTGCTTTGGTAACCAGTTACAGTATATTTTTTTGTCCAGAACTCACTCTCAACTTCTTCTTTTTTGGCCATCTTTTTGAATTGCTGGTGGTAAGGAATGGAGAAATAACTGGACTTAGTATTTGGCCATTTTTCTTTATATTTTGAAATTGTTTGCAAATAAAATTAATATATAAAAGAATCCGTTTCATTACATCTCATGGGTTGGTTTCCAGCAGAAATCTCACTGCAATAACAATAACAATAATAATTCTTATACCCCACCCCCAATTTGTGCAGCTTCCAACAAAAATACAGGAAAACAACAACAGCAAACATTAATTATAGATAGAGGTAAGTTTGTTTATGCATTTGTGTATCTTTAAAAAGTTCTAATCCTTAAACTGCTTGGAACCAGAATATCCAAAAGACGACCTTTCCCCATATATACCTATCTGAGCCTTGACAATTTATTCAGAGATCCTGTTCCAGACCCTCCAAGTGTCCCTATTTTTCCAGAAGATTTACAGAAGCCATCCCGGTTTCTGATTTGTTCCTGGAATGTTGGAGGGTATGGAGTTATGTGACTCCTGAGTCAAGGAGATAAATAACTATACAAACTTTAGAAGACATCTGGAGGCAGCCCTGTATAGGAAAGTTTTAAAATGTTTAATGATATATATAAGGTAAAGGTACAGGGACCCCTGACCATTAGGTCCAGTTGTGACCGACTCTGGGGTTGCGGCGCTCATCTCGCGTTATTGGCCGAGGGAGCCGGCGTACAGCTTCCAGGTCATGTGGCCAGCATGACAAAGTTGCTTCTGGTGAATCAGAGCAGCACATGGAAACGCTGTTTACCTTCCCGCTGTAGCGGTACCTATTTATCTACTTGCACTTTGACGTGCTTTCGAACTGCTAGGTTGGCAGGAGCTGGGACCGAGCAACCCAGTTAGATGGGCAGGGTATAAATAATAACAATAATATGTCTCTCTTTTAATCAGAGAAATGATGGAGGGTTCAGCGTGCCCTCACTAAGTGAACTGAAACAGAGGCTACCATTGACAAGGCCTCCTCAGGCATACCTATCCTATCCTTTCTCGATGTGCAGAGGGTGACAAAGATCTTCTGAGCTGGGTGGAGGGACAGCATGGTGAACTGGGGATTTGGTGCTGCATCCAACGTAAGTAGGCAGAAGAATAAAAAGAAGCACACACCTCTCACACATATAGCATCTATGGATGTGTGCCTGTGCCTTTTGCTACCTCGCCGGCCGAATCTTGAATTTTATTTGAGCATCTGCTGGAATTACAGGAAGAAAGCAAAAGCCTCATCCTGACACCCACCCCTCACTCTTAATGGAATCAAATCTAAAGTACGCCGGCCTGCCTTAATCATTAATTCATCTCCTCGTTAATTCGTTCATCTTTATTTCACCATGTACCTAATGAGGATAATAGGGAGCATCAAATCCTAACGGCTGGTCTTCCTTTTCAAATCATGGCATCTGATAATAATTAATTAATAATAAAGACAACAGTAACCTTCGTTTTACAGGTACTCGCACATGCATACACACACACACACACACTACACTACACCTGGGAAGCTTTGTATTTTAATTATAGGTGCCACAAGGACAAATTAGCTTTCCTGGATATTTAAAGATCTGCTTTGCAGTTCGTAACATCACGGGGGAAGCGCCGAGAAGCTATCTTCATGCAAAAATAATCAGAACTTCTTCTTTTTTTGTAAGCGCTCCTATAAGTGGCAGAGATGAAGAGCAGATAAATACTGCTGACAATATTTGGTATGACATTGGTAATACTCAGAGGGACTCCACAGTGCAGTGTGCCAGCCTAGATGTTCTTTGCTTTTATGAAGGTGACAGACTTGACCTGTCATGTACTAGTAACACCCTGGACAGACTAGAAATGTCACACACTGCTAACAGTTACCGCTTAAAATGGAAAAGCTTTCTGTCTAAGAAAAAAGAAAAAAAGCTGAGGTGTTTAACAAAAATATGGTTGGTTTCAATGGCAAGAAAGATACGCCTTGCACCCCATCCTATAATGTCACCCCCACAGAAAGGTTGTTTTTATTTATTCTTATAGCATTTCCCATAGTTCTTTACTGTGCTTATGCCTCTCATATTCACAACTACCAGGTGAAGCAGAAGAGACTTAGGGTTCTCATAAACTACTCACAGGATTAGCCTGCCCCCCCAAACTGCCAGGGTTATAGCTCTGTGGAAGAGCACTCACTTCAAATGCCAACTGTTCCAGATTCAATCTCAAGGCAGGGCTGGGAAGAACTCCTGTCTAGTACCCCGGAGACTCCATCTTTATAATTTGTGCAAACTGTTCTGAGTTTTTTCTTCTTCTTACAGTCAAGTGGTATATAAGCTTTATGAAATAAGAAAACAAATAGCACTTCAAACAGTCATGGCTTTCCCCGGAGAATCCTGGGAACTGTAGTTAGTCAAGGGATTTCCCTCAGAGAGCTACAGTTGTCAGAGGGGTTTAACAATCAATGCATCTTCCCAGGGAACTCTGGGAATTGTAGTTCTGGGAAGGGAATTAGGGGGTCTTAAAGTTTCGATATAATAAGCTTTTACAAAATTAAAATTAAACGTTCATGATAAATTCTTAGTATACAGCAGGAGGAGTAGAGATATGAGCAATTTGATGGTGGGGAAGACTGAGAAAGCAGTCTTTGGTGTAGGAACAGAGGTGTAAGTAGTAAACAGGAACACCCCTGGTTTCATCTGTGAAACATTATAGCACAGAAATGGAGGACTTGTGGCCTCCAGATGTTGTCCGACCATAATGCCCATCACCTCTGAGCATTGATCATGCTGCCTAGTCCAATGGGAGTTGGAGACCAACCTCTTCCCCATCCTTGCTGTACAGTATGATGCTTCAGTGCTAGTACATGACTATCCTGTTCCCATACAATAGATGTGTTTGCAGATAATAGCACTGGATAAGCCTATATTCTAAGCTCTTGTACCATCATCATCATTACCAGCATCATCACCATTAATCATAATCATAACATTTGTATACCACCCTATATCCATATATCTCAAGACAGTTCACAACAGGTCCTGTTCCTTTTGATTTGGTTATTTCAGACCTTGCTAGTTGGATTGTACCCCAAATCTGCAATGTGGTGTAAATTTTGTACTTGACCAAAACATAGGAGGCAGGAAATGGGTGATTAAGGAGAGAAAATCCATAAAAATCAAAAAAGTTTTCTTCCTTCCTTTCTTTCTTTCTTTCTTTCATTTTCTTTTTTTGTGGCTGGTATTAAGGAATACATTCCGACAGTCCGCAGATATTCATTTGTTTTGCCTCCAAGTTTTGCTGAAAACAAAGTACTCCGATGAAAGATTTGACTACCTGAAACCATTTATTTTGGTAGCATTTCTGCCATTAACCTTAGATCATCCTATAAAGACAGCTGGAAAAAGAAACAAATAAACACATCTCATTCATCATGAAGTGTGATAATAGAATGTTTTACGAACAGACAAAGTGCTTTTCTCCTGCAAGGAAACCATGCAATTTTAACACTACATATGAGGATATTCCCAAGGCAAGTGGAGAAAGCAAAACTATATATAGGTATCAAGGTGTTTTTGTGACATCCCATTAACGGTTGGGACGCTGCCTGAGGGACCGTTGATGTCATCAGAACATTGTGAAGTTAAAGATGGAACCAAACAGTGATTTGTGCAATTTGCTTTTCAGCACTGAAACTCAATTCTCAGATGATTTGCTCTTTCAAAAGGCGGGTAATAAACAACAACAACAACAACAACAACAACAACAACAACAACAACGCTCTCCCCCTAGGGATAGGGTGAAATGAATTTCTGTTCACATTTCAACCTACCTAATTGACACTTTCTGAAATAATTTGCAAACCAAAACACAGCCATCCTTCAAAATGGCCGCTTGTTTAAAATTTGCATTATAGTTCTCCATCCAGATGATGTGTACCAAAATGTAAAAATGGAACACGTGTGCATAAGTAATATAATAATAATAATAATTTATTATTTATACCCCACCCATCTGGTTGGGTTTCCCCAGCCACTCTGGGCGGCTTCCAACCGAATATTAAAAACAGTACAGCATCAAACATTAAAAACTTCCCTAAACAGGGCCGCCTTCAGTTGTCTTCTAAAAGTAAAATAGTTACTTATTGCCTTGACATCTGCTGGGAAGGTGTTCCACAGGGCGGGTGCCACTACTGAGAAGGCCCTCTGTCTGGTTCCCTGTAAGTAGAAGCACACTGGTTCATAAAGGGCGGCAGCATGTCTAATGATGTCTGCTGTTGTGTTGCACCACTGGCGTGAATGAAATTCAACAGGGTGTGGCAGTATATCGATTAAAAAACACAGTTCCATAAGTCGACAGGTAATGCAGTGTAGAATGTATGTTAGAAACTGGGACAGAATTCTAAAGCAATAATCCTCGCATTTGAATGCACCCAGAGGAGGAGCAAAGCAGCCACAATATTCTCTCAAGAAGTCTACACACTTCCACATTCACACTGAGTGGTTGGGCCATTGCAAGTTCCTTGGAGCAGGAACATATATTTTTTGGCCTATGTGTTAAAATAATACTAATACTAATTTATTTATACCCCACCCATCTGGCTAGGTTTCCCCAGCTACTCAACTCCCAACAAAATATCAGAAATACAGAACTTCCCTAAACAGGGCTGCCTTCAGATGTCTTTTAAAAATAGGATAGCTGCTTATTTCCTTGACATCTGATGGGAGGGCGTTCCACAGGGCAGGCGCCACTACCGAGAAGGCCCTCTGCCTGGTTCCCTGTAAGCTCACTTCTCACAGGGATGGAACCGCCAGAAGGCCCTCGGTGCTGGACCACAGTGTCCAGGCCAAATGATGGGGGTGGAGACACTCCTTCCAGTATACTAATGACCTACCAACAACAACCAGTACCATCATCTTTTATATTCTTGTTTGTGCAACATTTGGCATTGCATATTTATTTTTTATTTCAAGTCCATTATTGTTGTTACCATTATTATTATTATTATTATTATTATTATTATTATTATTATTATTATTAGGGTTGAGAAAATCTGCTCGATCTCTTAGTAGCCAAATCATTATGCAGAAAGAGTATCTTCAAAGGACACTGGCTTTTCTTCTCTCTTCCCCCCCACCCCCAAACGAGATGAGGGTATTTCCGACACCAACTCATTTCTAATTTATATTTCATTGCTGTGATTTACACTGTTTATTTCTGAGATACATTTTTAATAGTATGGTTTTTGATCTCTCCGAGACTTCCTGGCACTGCCAGCAGCCATTGCAGTCTCTGTGTAGAAGAGACAGGTAGCATCCCGTCAATATTCTCGTGTGGTCTCTGCATTTCTGAGGATATTGGCATTTCTCTGGCTGCCTCACATTCATTTCTTTGGGGGCGGAAAAAAAAGAAAAACTAGGGCAGACGGTAAGTATTACTGCACCATGCTGATTACAGGCCATTGTCTCTGCTCTGCATACAGGGCTATAGGATTTTAATTTTCTCTCCCAGCTGTATCTTGTCTGAGTAGATTGTGCAACAGACAAGCAAGGAAAATAGATGCTTAATTATTAATTTCTATTACCGCTCTGGTCAGATTTGGCACAGACCTTCCCATTACAGAAGGTTATTTAAAATGAAAGTTTCAGTTATCACTTAATAGCCTAAATGTGTTGCGTGGCTACTCTCTGCAATGATCCCGCCTGCTAGGGACGTCACAGGAAGCGCCCCTCCCCAATATTGTAATAATGACTGAGGAGGGTTGTGGGGCCACACAGGCAAGCCTGGAGGCCAGTGGTTTGGTGACACAGAAAGGCCAAAGAGCCCTTCCAAGTTGGGTTCTTCCTATGGATTTGCCACTTTTTTTCAGTCACTGCTTATGAGGCATCTACATAATGTCACCATCCAATCATTCTTCTTTTTCTGCCGTTTCCCTGTACGTCTGTTTCTTTTGAGATTTCACAAAATCTGCCTTTTTCTTATTTCGGAGGTTATGAAGGGCTTGAACAATAACGCAGTCTGGAGGGTTCAATTGCCTCGGGTTACAAACACTTTGGGTTACAGACTCCGCTAAGCCGGAAGTAGTACCTCGGATTAAGAATTTTACCTCAGAACAGAAATCGTGCGCTGGTGGCATGCCAGCAGCAGGAGACCCCATTAGCTAAAGTGGTACCTCAGGTTAAGAACGGTTTCAGGTTAAGAACAGACCTCTGGAACATGTAAGTTTGTAACCAGAGGTACCACTGTAGTCTACTATCTAGTGCTGTTTTTCTAGAAAAAGGGGTGCCTCCCTTATTTGCTTATAGGTAAAGGACCCCTGGATGCTTAAGTCTAGTCAAAGGCCAAGAGGCTCAGTGGTTTAGACCACAGTGCCACCTGCTCCATTATAATCTCTGTTGCTAATACCTTGGTTTAAGTACACAATTGGTTCCGGAAGTCTGTACTTAACCTGAAGCGTACTTAACCTGAAGCAAACTTTCCCATTGAAAGTAATGGAAAGTGGATTAATCCGTTCCAGACGGTCCGCGGCGGACTTAAACTGAAGAGTACTTAACCTGAAGCGAACTTTCCCATTGAAAGTAATGGAAAGTGGATAAATCCATTCCAGACGGGTCCACGGAGTACTCAACCTGAAGCGTACTTAACCCGAAGTATGAGTGTAATTGGTTCTGGAAGTCCGTACTTAACCTGAAGCGTACTTAACCTGAAGCAAACTTTCCCACTGAAAGTAATGGAAAGTGGATTAATCCGTTCCAGATGGGTCCGCGGAGTACTTAAACTGAAAATACTCAAACCGAAGTGTACTTAAACCAAGGTATGACTGTAATGGCATGGCATCCACCTCAGAGGTGCCTGAACTGAGTCCTGGTGAGTCCTGGCTGAAAAAAGCCCTGCTATCTTTTTAAAGAGGCGTAAGGATGGGCTGTGTCAAAAACCAGGATAAAGACATCAGTCAGTTCCCCCAGGTTGATCCCAGGGGACACCTGACTTTCCATGCCAGGAAGCAGGGGTGGCCATGTGTCCTACTTTGCAGAAGATAGTCTTCTATTTGAAAGTCTGTCAGAGGGCAGTCCTGTGTTTGAAGGAGCCCTCTGATCAAAGGGTGGTCCAATCCAAGTTTAGTTTTAAAAAATAAAGAACCATAAGAAAAGGGAGCAATGTCCCTCAGCATCCACAGCTGGTATATTGGGCAAAAAGTGAGCAGGCTCACTGGTCACTTAGTCACAGTCTTTCCCATCCCACCATAGTGAGATATATTGCATATCTATTTAAATAAGCAATGAGGAACATCTCTAGCCCATGGGCCTATCAAAATACAAAGTCACACCCACCTGCCCGACCCCTGATGGCTATGCACGGCATTGTGCGTGCAGCAGGAGAATCCAAAGAACTGCCCAATAAGAACCTTCTGGAAAAGAAAGCAGGGCTGGGTGACTTTGCACCCTTCTGTGCAGAAGGCATTAATGCTGCAAAACAAATGCAGAGGATGTTAAGTCTTTGCTTGCTATCAAGAGGCTGAAAGATACTGCAATCTGGTCTTGGTATAATGAGCTCCTTTTGTTATATTTAAATGCTATCATACTATCCCATGCACCGCAAAGTGTCGGGGATGTTTGAGATTAACAATGCGCCGGCACTAAAACCTCAGAGAAGTCTAGAAAAGCACTAATTATTATTATTAGCGTTTTTGCACTAACAAAAAAGTGTCAAATGGAACCCTGCAAAACAAATAACTACCTGTCACTTAAGTGAGTGAAAAGCAATCTTAGCAAAGTGAATTAAAACCCAAACAACAGAAAACTCAACAGGCAGAGAGTGCAGCCAGGGATGGTGGCTTGGCTGGGGGAGTCGGTGCTTCTCCCAGCTATCAGGAAAGCACCCTGTCCTTGGCTCTGACAGCCCCGATCCCCATTTAGTTTTGCTGACACAAGAGCCACCTGGGCAGTGGGAGGTGTATGGGCTGATATCAGCTATAGAAACACTTAGTCACAAGAAATGGAAATTGGATGCTGTTGAGAATTTAGCTCTTTTATTTATTGCATCGGCTGGAAAATGCTTTTGGGGGGGAAGGGGGGGAGAGGAGGGCTTATCAGTGAAAAATTAAAGTTGGACAGCTGAGAATGCATTTGTTTTCAGTGACATATTTTCTCTGAAATGTTTCAAAGGGTTGCTAAACATTTCTCCCAATGCTTTCCTCTTTCTCTCTGTTTCCTCTCCTTGCTTTTTCTTTTCTTCCCCCATATATATATATATATATATATATATATATATATATATATATATGGTACATTTTATTTCTCCATCTTTCATTTATCTTTGGTATCTGATTGACATTTTCAGGACACAGTAATCATTTTCTGCTGAAGGAAGTTCTGACAGTGTCAGCGCTGGCAATTCGGCTTGAGAAAGATCTTTGTAGCTTGCTGCTACAATGGCAGAGATGGGACCCAAGCCTTTAAATGCTGGAAGGCGCTAAGGTGCAGGAGAGGGGCAGAGTCCGTTGGGAAGGCAGCCTTTGTGGCAAACGTTTTCTGCAGTTCAACCTGAAGACATCTTAGGGTCTGCACTGCTGCATGCTGGGGACAGGACTAGCAAACAGCCGGCATGACTACTAGGTCAGCTTATGGAAGCTGCTCCCACAGCCATAAGATGCTGACGTACTCTATCATTGGCCCAAGGAGTGCAGCTGTGTCTGTTGGTTTCAGGGCCAAGCTTGGAAGTATGTGACTGATGCTCATCTACTTGATTTTTGTTTCCAAATTTGCAGCTGTGAAAGCCCTTGACCTAGACTGGAGCCATGCCATGAGGGGAGAAGATTGGCTTCCACTGTGGTCCTGACCCTGGCCCAGATGCCTCCTCCTAGCTCCTGTTTGCCATTGACAGCTTACCTGCCAGGGCAAAATTGCAAATGATTGGGACTGGACCATAGCAAAGAGGGGACAAAGGGTTAAATTCCTTCTTGCCACGTTCCTGACCTCAACAACCCTCCACGGCTGCTATTTGGTTAAGAAAATGAAGTACTCAAGGGCCGTTTACATGCTTAATGTTATACCTGGCTTGGTCCTCAGCCAGAGGCCATTCTAAGCTCCACTATACAGTGGTACCTCGACTTACAAAGACGATCTGTTTCGCTGCCGTCTTCGTAAGTCGAAGTCTTCGGTTGTTGAAGCGCCGCTTCTGCCCAGGGCGCGCACGCTGCTTTGCATAGGTGCAGAACATGCGCACGGGCACACGCAGCGAAAAGACTTCCGGGGTTGTTGACTTTGGAAGTCGAAACATTCGGAAGTTGAATCGTTCGGATGTCGAGGTACCACTGTATAGTGTATGATCAGGAGATGTTACAGACTGAACATGAGACTTGTATGAAGAGGGACAAGTGCTATATCTGTAACTGATGATCTTGCTGAGTCAATGTAGGACCACAGCAAGGTAAAAAGGTTTGCAGAATCGGGCCTAGAGAATATTCCAATCTGGCCATGTTCCCTAGTTTACAGAGGACAGTTCTTTAGTTGAAGGAGTCTTCTTTTTGATGGGCTATACAAAGGGAGAACAGGAGCTGTGAGATGGTCCAGGAACAGCTGGCATCTGGCAGCAGACTGAGCAGGTCACCTGGTCCCATTCTTCTTCACTATAGTGAGATGGGTTGCATTTCTGTTTAAATTAGAGTCATCATTTCTATATTTGCATCTATACAAATAAATCAGCATATGTACATTTTATGCAAATTTGTATACAGTGGTACCTCTGGATTGCGTATCCTTCAGGATGTGAACGCGGCAAACCTGGAAGTGCTCTATGAGCCACGCGCATGCACAGAAGTGCTCTACCGCACTGCGCACATGCAAAGAACAGGCAGCAGTTGTGAATTCCTCGGGATCTGACTGGAGCTCTGGAATGGATCTTGTGCGCAACTGGAGGTATCACTGCAGTCTTCTTTTTCGGCGATCTGTAAGTAGCCGAAGAATTGATGCTTTTGAATTATGGTGCTGGAGGAGACTCTTGAGAGTCCCATGGACTGCAAGAAGATCAAACCTATCCATTCCGAAGGAAATCAGCCCTGAGTGCTCACTGGAAGGACAGATCATGAAGCTGAGGCTCCAATACTTTGGCCACCTCATGAGAAGAGAAGACTCCCTGGAAAAGACCCTGATGTTGGGAAAGATTGAGGGCACTAGGAGAAGGGGATGACAGAGGACGAGATGGTTGGACAGTGTTCTCGAAGCTACGAACATGAGTTTGACCAAACTGCGGGAGGCAGTGGAAGACAGGAGTGCCTGGCGTGCTCTGGTCCATGGGGTCACGAAGAGTCGGACATGACTAAACGACAACAAAGTAGCCACTCAATCAAGGCAGTAGCCACAGTGGACCCAGGACCATGACAGAAGCAAGCAAGACAGAGAGAGTTGAGGAATTGCATATCTTCGAATAATACATTTTTTTACAAAAATAAAACAAAACACTCTAATAAACTATAAACACTTTATTTCAAATATGGATTACAAATGTATTTACATAACTCCCTGTTTTGTTTCCAAAACAAAATACAAATGATACGAAACTCAATGATGTCTTTGAGCTGTGCTGGAACAATTGGCATACATACAAAATTCTGGCTGGTTGGCAAGCCTAAGAACAAATACAGTGGAAGAGAAAGGGATTCCCACGCACAATGCAAGTGATAGTTTAAATTTTGTTTGAGATACAGATTTCAAATGCATGTATTTTGAATACTGGCCTGCTCTGAAGACCAGATATTTGGGGTGGGGCAAATAAAGGCTGGGGATTAGCATGCAATACATAGTCTTATCAGCAGCCTCTTCCTGTTTCATTTTAGAAGGGTTGCTAGAAGGCTTGTGATATTGAGGTCAGAATGCCTCATAGCCCTAGCTATATTTCACTCCCAGCCCAGCAGGTGGGGCTAGTGAGCAAATCCAGACCATGCTTTCATAAAGGAACAATAACCCAACAAGTCCCACTCACGTGTTTGCCAGCAGCCAATCCAAAGATGGAGAGTTTGCTATCTGTAATCCTTGTAATTAGCCAGGCCTGAGCATGCATGAAAAGGATTGTATCAGTGAAAATAACACATAAAAAGGCATTGTGTCAGGCAAATTTCCTTGCAAAAAATGTGACTCACAACTGCATATAAAAATGTGTTTATTGGGATAATTTTGTGCTTTTAAAAATGCTGGTGACTTTTCACGAGGATTAGATTTTGTTCCAGCAGGCTTTTGAAAGGCGGGGACTGTGCTGTTTTTACTGTAATTTTTGGTATGGTTTTAGAAGATTTCATATATGTATGTTGTTTTCATTCTATCGATGTTTTTTTTTAAAAAAAAGATTGAATTTTTTGTTTTGTTTTTAGTGGTTCTTATTATCTCTAAGCCACCTTGAGTCCCAATTGGAAAAAAGGCAGGATATAATTAAATAAGTTAACAACAAAACAACAACAACAACAACAACAACAACAACACAACTACAACACCTGCCTGAAACTATTGGAGACACATGCTGCCAAGACTAGATTCCAGTCCTCTGGAATCATTTATGACTGAAATTTCTCAGGTGCTTAGCCTGTCAGCTACTGAAGACAATTTTGTCTAAGAAGGCTTTCCCTGGAATCTGACCTAGTCGTTCTATGGAATATTAATTGTACAACTGCAGTGATGATTTTTTTTTATCAACGGGCAGGGGGTTGAATCTGTGTCTTGTGTGTTTTACCTCATTTTACCTCACTGTGTGCCACTGTGATAGCTTTGGTTGTGAATCAGTTCTTAAATCGGCAATATAAATAGATAGGGTGGTCATGTTCTAAGGAGGAGAACAGGGCCTCGTGGATTTATATCCCCATGGATATACACTTCTCCCCTCACCTACTCAGGATTGGTAGTGGCCCCACTCTCCCTGAAATGGCTACAGGAACTTCCTTGAAGGCAAACTTTATTGTGCTAAATTGCTTTATATAAACATGCTCCCACCCTCTAGGTCCATATTCGTTTACCTGGAATTGGGTTGATTCAAGCTTTCATGATGCAGTGAAAATTGGTGGCATTCTGCACCCAGGTTTTCTTCTTGTAAAAGGAACTATTGAAAGGACTTCCAGTCAGAGTAGGTGAAAGAGCAGGTGTGGTGGGTGATTTCATGGGGGACTCACGCTTCTTTTATCATCCACCCCGCCTGCCCAATTTCATCTTCTACTTGTTCATCACAGATTTTAAAGAAAAGAATCACGTTCACAATGGGATCATGACGGCAGCGATCTGTGTTATGATTTATCTTCAGTACTTGCCAAATCATTCTTGGTAGGCCTGTCTCCTCTGGATGTGAATAATAGAAGCCATCTACCATTCATCTTGGGATGAAAGCTTGTAGATGGCTGTATTCAAATTTCCCCTCTCTCCAAAAACCCATCTCTCTCTCTCTCTCTCTCTCTCTCTCTCTCTCTCTCTCTCTCTCTCTCTCTCTACTTCAAAACCCCAATTGAAATGCTCATTTCTTGAATATCCAAATAAAACGTGTGCCACACACAGAGAGAGCTCTGTATTTTTTATTGCCGCTTAGCAAGAGAACAACTATCCCATCATACACACAGGCATTCCTTGTTCATCATAACCAAATAGAGGCACAGTTAACAATGCTTTGATGCAAGCAGCACTGGGATCACTGGTTTGCTTTTTGGAATTCACACTTGGATTTTCTGGAACCTATTGTAGATGGTGGAACAAACCACCCAATTAATTCGTTAAAAATATGGGGCACTTTCCCACTTGCTTGAAACAGTATACAATGAGTCTTTTAAAAAGGGTGTGTGTGTGGAACAAGTAGCATCGATTAAACCCAATGATCTAAATAGCCACAAAAGGCTTCAACCAAAACCCAAGTTTCTTGGTTTGTTTTTATAAAGGTCTCAAAGCTCTTGCAAGAAAAGAAAGAAAAGAAACGGCCATTGTAAAAACCCCCTGAGTTATTGCTGTTCTTACTTGCCACATGCTGTATGTGGTCCAGAAAAACAGCCAGCTGATTGGACCTCAATATGTGAGTGTGCTCACACTGGGAGTGATGGACCAGTTAACATGAGGGCTAGAGGATTTTTTTCTTTTTTTGGTGGTATTCACTTCTTGTTATGAAAATCCCACTTTCAATGAGATTGACATTTAGGGCAAATGTGCAGTGCTCCTCTTATGAAGAATTCACTCTGTGTTTGTGTAAGTCTGTTTGCTCTTCATTTAAGCGGGTGGTGGGGTTTTTTTGTACTACAACAGTGCAATCTACTTCTGTACACGTCCTACTCAGAAGTGGGTAAGGATGCTTAAGGAATTTGTTCTTTGCAAATTTCAAGAGGAAGTGACTTGATCTACACTTCCAAGTTGAATGTGCACATTCAACACGGTTATCCTTCAAGATTTCACACTCCTCTGAATTTTGCAATGCATATTTTGGGATAAAAGGCATTTAAGAAAGAATATATATTTAGAAATGCACATTTTGTAAGAAAAAGCACCAAAATACATATTTAAACACACATCTGAATTTTCATGTAGATTAAAAAAACAACTCACAGTTCAGTGTAGAAATGAGAAGGAAGATATTTGTGAATGAACACATGCAAACTAAAATAGAAAAATTCCTTCCAGTAGCACCTTAGAGACCAACTACCAATAAGTTTGTCATTGGTATGAGCTTTCGGGTGCACGCACACTTCTTGAAGTGTGTATGCACACGAAAGCTCATACCAATGACAAACTTAGTTGGTCTCTAAGGTGCTACTGGAAGGAATTTTTCTATTTTATTTTTGTTTTGTTTTGACGGCAGACCAACACCTATCTGTATCCTGCAAACTTGACACCTCCTGGAAAAAGACTGATCTATCCAACCCTGGAAGTGAGCTGCACTGAGCCTGCATAAGATTGCAGTCTTTGGTTGCAAACCTGCAGCAATTTATCTGGGAGTATGCCCCATTGAACTCTGGGCAGATTTACAGGATTGCACTGTTAATGAGTATACCACACCAGAGCCCCTCTCTCATTTCCTTTCTGGAATTCAGTGACCTTTTTGCTAATTGTCTTTCATTTCTGTAAGCTGCTCTTGGGGGCCAGTGTGGGTAGGAAAGTGTGGTATGTAAATGGTGTCCCCCCCCCCAGTAAATAAAAACAATATTGTTCTGATTGCACCTTTTGGATCGTCTTTTCTATTATGGTATCTGAATGACTTAAAGCAGTAAAACTTCTCTCAGATTCCAGGAATATAAGAATTTCAGATTTTTTAAATTTAATTTTCTCTTTCCTATGAGAGACAGTATTCCATAGTGGTTAGCGTGTCAGACTAGGACCTGGCAGACCAGCATTCAAATTCCTACTCAGCCGTGGAGCTCATTGGGTGACCTTGGGCCAGTCATTGACTCTCAACCCAACCTACCTCCCAGGGTTGTTGTGGGGATTAAATGAGGGAGAGGGAGAACCATGTATGCCACCAAGAGTTCCCTAGAGAAAATGGTGAGATATATGTACAGTTCCCACAGAAATGGTGCCACGTCACGCTGTAGATCTGAACTGTATCTTTTTATTTTTTAACTAATTGTGGATTTTTATTTTGAGTCCTGTTGAAACATTAAAAAAGTGAACCAGAAGCAAAATGACCACATGATGCTTTTCATCTCCCAGAGAGAGAGGAGGGGGGCTTTCGTTGACATTTCCATTATATATTCTGGGTGGTGGCGTAAATGGGAGGGAAGCCATTTACCACTCTGACAGCCAAAATGCTTGAAATACTAGGGAGGTTATAGATGGGATAAAAGTTAGCTAGGTCTTTGTAAAAAGCTAGGACTTGTTTTAAGTGAGTGGCAGTAATTATGACATTCATTTTCATACAAGATTGAAGCTGACCTTCAGTTAGAAAAAGATTTATAACTCAGGCAGTGACATTACAGGGTGTTAATGCAAGGAGGCCGAGAACGGCGAACGCTAAAAGATTCAGCCGCTGCACTGAGTAGGCCTAATCTGGGAGACAGGTTTTGGAAGGGAGAATACTGATGAACAACGAGGAGGCAGGCGGCAGTCAACAGACAAATCTGATTGTGATACGCTCCGGTACATTCAACAGAGGCCAGACAAAATTCAAAGAATCCTCTGGAAAATTAGAAGGTAGACAGAAATTGACCAGTGTGAGTTTTTGATGGGTTTGCAATGGGCAAGGGCGGAGGGACAGTTTCTTTCTTTCCCTCAGGGACACCCTCTGGGTAAGTAGCACTAAATGTGTGTCTGCTTTCAGCTCCGCTGAAAAACTATATACGTAGCAGACATGGGTGTTGCTGGAGGGGCCATCATTCTATGGTTCCTGGTTGCGAGTGAATCTGGGGAAATGGCAAGAACTCCTTTGTGGGGCCGTCTCAGTTCACCACCAGTCCAAGACATCAGGCAGGCCATATACTCAATCTGCTTTTTTAAATTTCAGCAATTTAAATACTGTTTCACATCTTAGCCTCTAAATAGTGTCTTTGGCTCACAGTTGGAGGAGGGCGGGTCTGGATGCTAAAAGTTGGTGAAATTGCTCTGTTGTCACATTCAGACTATTGCCTGGTGAAGTTTGGTCTGCGTGCATCGATCTTCCCCTGTAGGATAGGGGGACCTATTTAGGTTGCCCACCCACAGAGATGTTGTTGTTGTTGTTGTTGTTGTTGTTGTTGTTGTTGTTGTTGTTTATTGAATTTATGTACCGCCCTATACCCGGAGGTCTCAGGGCGGTTCACTCAAAAAGATCGCAGTATATAAAATAAAAATAAAAGCAATAACCCAATAATAACCCCCCCCCAAAAAAACAGCTACATTTTAAAAGGGTATGGGATGTTGATCAGGTCAACCAAAAACCTGGTTTGAAAGGAATATTTTTGCCTGGTGCCTAAAGGTGTATAATGAAGGCGCCAGGCGAACTTCCCTAGGGAGAGCACTCCACAGACAGGGAGCCACTGCAGAGAAGGCCCGTTTCGTGTTGCCACCCTCTGGACCTCTTGAGGAGGCACACAAAGGAAGGCCTCAGAAGATGATCTCAGGGTCCAGGTAGGTTCAATGGGAAGAGGTGGTCCTTGAGGTACTGCGGTCCTGAGTTGTTTAAGGCTTTATAGGTCAAAACCAGCACTTCGAATTGGGCGCAGAAACTAATTGGCAGCCAGTGTAGTCAGGCCAGGATCGGTATAATATTCTCAAACTGTCTTGCTCCAGTTAGCAACCTGGCCGCTGAATTCTGCACCAGCTGAAGTTTCTGAACCGTCTACAGAGGCAGCCCTACATATAACACATTGCATTCATGGAATTCAATGAATCCTTGAATGCTCCAGAGGCTATTCCAGCGGCCATGTGGGCAATTCTGCTGAGGCCCTAGACCCTCTATGGAAGCAGAATGCACAGTGGGACATCCACACAACTGTACCTCTGGCTCAGTGGAACTTTGGCAGCCCCCTGGTTTACTGGGGAGCTCCAAGCAATTTAACACATATGGCAAATTAATTCTAGCTTTGTCCCCATCCTACCCTATTGAGTTTTCCAATGGCAACACTGAGACTAATACAGAGGAAGATGACAAGCAGCACCATCTCCTGAGTGGGTGTAAGTAAGAAGGCAGGCAGGAAAACAGATTAAAGTGTCCATTCCACACACACTCCCAATGGACCAGCCTCTGCTGCTCACATTTGGTCCAGAAACAAACAGGCCGAAGAGGCTGAATACATTGGTGACCTTATATTTTGTAGCATGCGACCTGGTCACAAGTTAAACCACAAAGAAGGCCTTTCACTCTGCCCATTTCACTGGTCCAAACTTGTCCGAAAGTTCTGGGATGCCATATGATGGACCCATCCTAAATGACCATTCTTAATGTGATTCAATTATATGTCGTCTTTCCCAACACAGGCACAAAACCACTTTCCTGTACCACACAGGGCTTTCAAGCTTCATTAGACAAACAAATGTGAAATGAAAACCAGAGTAGCTCTTCAAAAGAGGAAGGATGGAGGGGTGATTAATGACGAGCCAAAGAAAGGAGGGCTTGAGGTGTCACTGAGGTGGCGAGTGGGTCTCGGGCAGGAAAAGTGGAGGAAACAGCTCTAACTGCAGGAAGCATCACACAGCGCAGCTTGTGTGTAATCCATCATGGTAGTTTTGTGATAAGCACTATGGCAGGCCTACAGAATTTGTGAGCCGCTACCAAACTGAACACAGCCCACTGACCTTTCAGTTGACTGACAAACCCTCCATTCACTTCACACCTTTCCTTGCCAGTTGCAAATTGCAAATTCCAAACTCCACTCTGCCTTGGCCCAGTTCTATGTATTTGTTATAGTTAGTCCTGGTTTCCCATAAAACAAAACAAAATTGCCCAAGGCGGCTAACAACAAAAATCTCAACACAAATTACAAATATGAGAATGGCACCCATGTTTTAGTTAAGAACATAAGTAAATTAGAAATACAGACTAATGTGCTACGATGCATCGACTTCTCCTTTATTCTACACATTCCCTGGCTCCCACACTACTAATTTAAAGCAAATGGTGGGAGTGGGTAATCTAGGGCAGTGGTCCTCAACCTTGGGCCTCGAGATGTTTTTGGCCTACAACTCCCATGATCCCTAGCTAGCAGGACCAGTGGTCAGGAATGATGGGAATTGAAGTCTCAAAACATCTGGAGGCCCATGGTTGAGGACCACTGATCTAGAGGACCATCCCATTGCATACAAAGAGAACATTATGTAGTTGTGTATACTGTATATATGTGCGTGAACACACACCTTACAGCTCTACAAATAATAATAATAATAATAATAATAATAATAATAATAATAATAATAATTTATTTATTATTATTTCCCAGCCACTCTAGGCAGCTCCCAACCGAATGTTAAAAACACAATACAGCATTAAACATTAAAAACCTTCCCTAAACAGGGCTGCCTTCAGATGTCTTCTAAAAGCAAGATAGTTGTTTATTTCCTTGACATCTGGTGGGAAGGCGTTCCACAGGGCAGGCGTCACTACAGAAGGCCCTCTTCCTGGTTCCCTGTAACTTTACTTTTCGCAATGAGGGAACCGCCAGAAGGCCCTCGGAGCTGGATCTCATGGGGGTGGAGATGCTCCTTCAGGTCTACAGGACCGAGGCCGTTTAGGGCCTTAAAGGTCAGCACCAACACTTTGAATTGTGCTCGGAAATGGTCACTCCTCCCTCCATAAACCAGCCATCATAATCACAGGCATTTCCAAAGCCTGAACATGTTTTACTGATGAACATACCATTGCATGTGCATCATATGAGCCTTCTCTCTTGAGTGGGCCTTAAAGGGGGTGAGGAGAGGCAGGGGAGTGGAATCTTTCCAGCAGCGCTGCACCCATTGGGACAGAGATGGGGCAGCAGCAAGGAGGTGTTGCAGTCAGAGGAGCTGCCATCCCACTAAAGTCTTGACCCACCACCCCCATCCTGATTAGTGCAGTGCCACCACTGGCAAGAGGACGCCATTGTCTCTACCCTCATGAGCCACCTTTCCTTTCTACTACCCCTGTGGACGTTGTTTCCGCATAGTTTGCCGCAGTATTTTCTCTAGTGCCTATAGCAAATGTGTGTTTCTCTTTCCTATAGATCCTGCATAGAACAGGCATGAAGATGTTGACAAATATTTCTTCCTTGGTGGGATAGGACACATCTCAGGAGACTTAACAACTGTGACAATGCCAAGAAAAGGGCAATGCCCCCCCCCCAAAAGCTGCAGGAACGTGGCAGCAAGAGTACTGGTACTATAGCCTCTCACATGATGCTTCCTAACATCTTTTTGCAGAAAAGATCCCTGTTTTGTCAGCAGGAGAATCTTTATTAGGGCAGCTTGTGTTTTCAGTCTGTTCAGCTTTTGTATAGAATGGTGTGAATTTCTCAGTCTAAAATTTAGATTCTAAATAAAGCTCGAAGTTGACATTGTAATTTAAATGTTGCCTCCTGGGGTTCTTATGAAGAGTTTTCTTTCCATTCAGTACTAATCATCTATATAGGAATCCTGCTCCTGAAGTGGAAATTTCCTCTTGCACCCTTCAAACTAGCAGTTAATATTTAGAATGTGATTTTTATTTTTTAAAGGTCTGAACTTCCTACTTAAAGAATAATAATTGTTCGCATCTCTTGATTGTCTTCATTATGACACCTGTTCAATATCAAGTCTCAAAAACTTCCAGCTGCCTGATATTGTCAAAAGATCAAGTGTCATTGCATGCCATCCATCAAATCCTGCAAAGCAGTAATATGCCACTACAACTTAGTTGTCTAATACTGTCAAATATCAAGTTTCAAATATCAAATATTGAATGTCAAATCTAAAATTTAAGTGTCAAATATTGGAATCAGATAGCATGGGATGCCAATTGCCAATATCAGCGAATATTCAGTGAATATGTATCAAATACCCAGAGATGGGCAAATGAATTGTCTATGCCAAATTTCACAAAAGGGTATTTGAGGGAGAATATCTAGATTCTAGAACCACATTTATTTCAGCTATTGGCTAGCTCAAATTGCCTCAAGGGCGAAGCTTCTACAAGTTGTACCA
This sequence comes from Zootoca vivipara, assembly GCF_965207765.1. Classification (NCBI taxonomy): domain Eukaryota; kingdom Metazoa; phylum Chordata; class Lepidosauria; order Squamata; family Lacertidae; genus Zootoca; species Zootoca vivipara. Next base: position 79,307,645 of record NC_142590.1, on the reverse strand, counting down.
GGTAGTTTGTGAACCTAGGAAGACCACACGTGATCCTTGTCTAACCATCAGCAGGGTATTCAAATGTAATTCCCCCTTCCTCCTGAAGCCTCCTGGGTGAGGAGAAAGAGGGAGGGAGGGAGGGAGGGAGGGAGGGAGGGAGGGAGAGAGAGAAAGAAGAAGAGAAAGAGATGGCAGAAAGAGAGAAAGAAAAGTTGAGTGGCTCTGCCCACATTTGACTCTGTGCCCCACTCATTCCTGATTAAAATAACATGCCACCCCTGACAAATTATGTGGCCCTTGACAAAGAAAAAGATGCTCATTCCTGTAGCAGTGGGAGGCAATGAAAATGTGGATGAAGGTAAAGAATAGGGGTCTTCACACGTTGCAATGGATGTAGAGTCTTTGTACCTGTGTACATACTAGTGGAAGAAGTCAACATGTGTACACTCTTTTACACAAACACATATGCACTCTTCCACACAAACACTTGTACACAGTTTGCATCTGTGTTCAGTGTAATGTCTGAAGAATTGTGTTAGCGAAGTACTTACTTTCAGCAGGAGATGAGTATTAAATGGTTACAAAGGGAATCGGGGAAATGATTTCAAGGGCAAGAGAGAGACTGACAGGCAGCATCATATAGATCAGTGTTTCTCAACCTTTTTTGGGCCACGGCACACTTGTTCCGTGAAAAAAATCACGAGGCACACCACCATTAAAAAAGTTAAAAAATTTAACTCTGTGCCGCCCTATATTATAATTATGACTGTAAGAAACACTTGCCAAATATTGCTTTCCGGCGGGTTAGCGTTGTGTATTGGCGGCCGCCAGGCTCGTTTGCACCGAGCTTTGGGAAAGAGGAGGAGAAATATTGCTTTCCGGTGGGTCAGTGTTGGTTATTGGCGGCTGCCAGGCACGTGACAATGCAAATCGCCCTTCTCGTCGCCGCACGTCGCGGCACACCAGCCAGCGTCTCGCAGCACACTAGTGTGCCGCGGAACAGCGGTTGAGAAACGCTGATATAGATGCTCTGGGAAGAAGTTTCAGGCACAGAGGGGAGCCAGGCAGAAGGTGGAAGTTATTTAAAGAACTAGGCATCCTTCAGATGGCAGCGGGTGGGGGACCTGGAAAGACAAAAATCACACATACGGATTAGTGGTGGGTGAATCTGACAATTTTGTTTTCTCTTAGTTTCTCATTTGTACAACAAACAACAACAACAACAACAACAACAACAACAACCGTTTTATTTATACCCTGCCCACCAAACATTAAAAACTTCCTGATACAGGGCTGCCTTCAGAAGTCTTCTAAAAGCTATGTAGTTCTTTATCTCTATGACATCTGAAGGGAGGGCATGACACATTTCCATATCACTTTGCATATTATTATTATTATTCTGCAAATTTCTCCCAATATGCAAATTTTGCATGCAATTTTGCCGAATTACACTTTCCCCAAACTATTTTCCCTAATATAATACATCATTATACATTATTCACACTAATGTATGCATTTCTATGCACACTTTATTCTGGTAATGCATTTTTGTATACATCCCCTGCCTTGACAATTGCATCGCAAAATTCAGAGAAGTGCGAATTTTGAAGGATGCTTTTGTTGAGATTCCTGCACTGGCAGCAAATGGAATGGATGTCCCTCAAGGTCCTTTTCAACTCTTCAATTCTATGATTCTATGAAGGACGACTGTGTTTAGGTTCACCTTGTTTCAGAAAGCGTGAATTCGTTTGTGTATTGTTTCAGAAAGTGTGATTTAAGTAGGCGCACCTTTAAATGTGAACTAAAATTTTCCCCACCCCTAATAGGGATATAGAATAATAGAATTGTAGAGTTGGGTGGGACTCCAAGGGTCATCTAGCCCAACCTTCTGCAATATATGGATATTATGATATAAGGGAAGGAGACAGGAGCACTATGGAGGACCAAAGAACATGATTATGACCATCATATATTTAGCACAACCAGGAAGATTGCTCCATCTTATATATGCTTTAGCATGTATAACTGGTTGATTCAAACCAATGGAAGCTTTATCGTTTCTAACTTTCAAGTCATTGCCCACTGGGAGCTTCCTGTAACCAAGGCTTATTAATTCTATAGAACTTCAAATTTGCTTTCCAAAAGCGAAAGACAAACGAGTAAATTTTGCTAGTTTAGCACAAGCATCACCCTGGGAGCAGCAACATTTTCCACATTTATGAGATAATCTTATACTAGATTAGAACCCTATAGAGTATCATGTTTCGGCCTAACCACTTTAAGCTACCAAGTAGCTCTGAGACCAGATAAATACATTTGCGAAGAATCAGCAGCAACAACAAAAAGCCGTGATTTAAACACATACTTAGAACTAGTCTGCTAAAGTCTACCAGTGTTTGCTATCTCTACTCTCCTGTTTGAAGGTTCGGTATTTGTAATTTTCCTTCCATTTAAAGCAGGCCTGACCCGCTGCATCCTGACACCGCAGATTCTTTTGATTAAGACATAGCCAAGAAATAGAGCTGGGTATCATGGGGATGATAAAGGTAAAACCTGACAGTTAAGTCCATTTGCAGACAACTCTGGGGTTGCAGTGCTCATCTCGCTTTACAGGCTGAGGGAGCTGGCGTTTGTCCGCAGACAGTTTTTTTCCTGGTCATGTGGCCAGCATGACTAAGCTGCTTCTGGCACAATGGAACACCGAAACCAGAGCAGCGCACGGAAACACTGTTTACCTTCCCGCGGGAGCGGTACTTATTTATCTACTTGCACTTTTTTGGTGTGCTTTAGAACTGCTAGGTTGGCAGAAGCTGGGACCGAGTAACGGGAGCTCACCCTGTCGTGGGGATTCGAACCGCCGACCTTCTGATTGACAAGCCCAAGAGGCACGGAGGTTTAGACCACAGCGCCACCCGCGTCCTTCATAGGGATGATACCATGCCCCAAATCTTCTTATGATTGCTCCCAGTGGTTTCATATAGATATTAAACAGCTTTGGGGATAGAACAGTGCTCTGAGGCACCCCAGGTGGCAGATGTACAATCATGCAATACTCTTCTCAGAACCCAAACCTGGAGGTAGTAGCAGAAGCCCTGCACCACAGTACCACCAAGCCCCAGCTCACAGATAGTCCAAAAGGTAAGGTAAAGGTAAAGGACCCCTGGATGGTTAAGTCCAGTCGAATTCGACTATGGGATGCAGTGCTCATCTCCGCTTTCAGACCATAGCTGCCAAGTTTTCCCTTTTCTCGCGAGGAAGCCTATTCAGCATAAGGGAAAATCCCTTTTAAAAAGGGATAACTTGGCAGCTATGTTTCAGACCGAGGGAGCTGGCATTTGTCTGCAGACTGCTTTTTGAGGTCATGTGGCCGGCATGACTAAACCATTTCTGGCACAACAGGACACCATGATGGAAGCCAGAGAACACGAAGATATCATTTACCTACCCACCACAGTGGTACCTATTTATCTACTTGCATGGTTATGCATTCAAACTGCTAGGTTGGCAAGAGCTGGGGGAAAGCCGCGGGAGCTCACCCCATCATGTGGATTCGAACTGCCGACCCTACAATCGGCAGGCCTAAGAGGCTTGGTGGTTTAGACCACTGGGAGGATACTGTGGTTGACAGTACTGAGAGGACCACGACTCTTTCCCAGTACCACGTGGATATTCCAGAGATCAAACCTGAGATCTTCTGCATCAAAGCACATCCTCTAACTCTAAGTCATGGCCATTTGCAAAAGTGGCTCCTTCCCAACATATATCCTGGACCTCCTTGAACACATATTCCAAGAAAGACAGAACAATTTGAAATGAGGGACACACACACACACACACACCATCTAATCTCTTCCACCACATCAGTTAGATTATTTATTTAGTGGATAAATTAGAGTGTATGCCTTTGGCATTGCGTCTTAGTGAATAATCTGGAACATTATTGGGGGCGGGCAGGGGAGAAACACACACTGAAATCATTTGTTCATGAACAGTGTGGATATTTTCGCTTTTGTGCAGCACCAACCTCATTCATATATATATTAAATACTGTGAATCCACTTCACCTGTCAGTGCTATTCAAAACACAAAATGCAGCATGAATAGGAAGGATGTTCAGGGATCTCTCCGATGATTACTGTTGCTAGGAAAACCACTTCCTGATATCTTTGTGCTCAGTGTCTGCATCGCGCTTTGTGTACAGCCAAGGATGACAGGCAAATTCATATCAAGGCATTGGGAAAGAAGAGGAAAAGTTTAGAAATGTTTAAAGAACGCAGCTTAAAGTTAAAAGGTGGATGTCAGCTCAAATAATAGTTAAGAGTTGTGATTTCTTTTCTACGTGGGATTATTGATATCAAATTGGAGGGAATTGTGCTGGGTGTTCCTGCCACGAATGCGGATGGAAGGCAGATTTTAGTCGCCTTGAAGGAGCAAATTTCCCAAGATTTACTGAATGTGACTTTTAAAAAATTATTTTCAGCCATGCTAATGAAGTAGCTCCAGATAAACTGGCACTCCTTGTAGCTTCTGCTCCACACTTGCAATAATAATAATAATAAAAAAGTAAGCCTGGCTGGGGAAAATATGTAAGGTTTGATTAGTCAGAGGAGGCTTTTCACATATTTTCCCTCCACTACGGTGGAAATTCTAGCCAAGGCTGATCCAACATGACTCTTGCCAGTCAACTTTCATTTTTGTTACTTATAAAAACCCTTGCATTTTTCTGGCCCTCGCTGAACATTTTCATTTACTTTGGAGCATGAGTAGCCAACAAGCATTGTCTTGCGGTAAAGTCGGGCCTTTGGGTCTATGTATGGGAGGCATGAACAGCCCTCCCATTGGCAGTAATGGCTGGGTACACTGAACACTTATTCCATGCAGTAGGGCTCTCTCCATCCACACTGATGGAAAGGGAGCGATCACAGCGCTTGATTGTGTGACCATGCAGCGACAGCCCCAGCCCCCAGGAATCATAAGGAAGGAATAAAGACTCTGTCTGACAACGTTATGTTGTTGTTGTTTAGTCATGTCCGACTCTTCGTGACCCTATGGACCAGAGCACGCCAGGCACTCCTGTCTTCCACTGCCTCCCGCAGTTTGGTCAGACTCATGTTCGTAGCTTCAAGAACACTGTCCAGCCATCTCGTCCTCTGTCGTCCCCTTCTCCTTGTGCCCTCCATCTTTCCCAACATCAGGGTCTTTTCCAGGGAGTCTTCTCTTCTCATGAGGTAGCCAAAGTATTGTAGCCTCAGCTTCAGGATCTGTCCTTCCAGGCCACAACTTTATTAAACTTCTGAATGTAGGAAGACCTTGGCTTAGGCCTTGGGCATGTATCCCTCCCAGCTCCCCAACCGGGGGGAACTGGGGCTCATCAGGGTAAATGGGACATGGGGATGCTCTGTGAGACGTAAGTGTAGCAGGCAGCCCAGCCCATATCCCCTCACATAGGGTAGTTCACTGACGACCTTTCAGTGTATGGCCAGTGATACCCATATATATATAACCCCTTTAAGAGGGGAACCCTGGAATCACCTCTGCAGAGGGTCACCACTTCACACCCCCTCCGCCATATAGGGAAGAAAAGACTAAAGGATTCCACCCAAGGCCATAACCGCCAAAGTTGTGACAAATTGCTATGGGGAAGACAAAACCTGCCAATGCAGGAAAATTTCTTCCCGGTCCTTCAACAGCAACCAGTCAAAGACTGCAGCAGCACCCGCTAAACGGGAAGAAAAAGTTAACCTGCAAACAAGAAAAATTAAACAAAGAGAGGGTAGGGAGGATGAATCTCCAGAGCCAACTGCCTGGCTATTGTCGGCTCCACCCCCTATTTATAAATGGGGCTGGCCCCACCTCCCAGCAAGAAAGTTGACTACTGAGGCTGGGCATGAACCTCCAAAAATTAACACTGAGAGGCAAGCCAGCCCGTTTGCCTGTAAGCTCCAGGGGAACTGTAGCACCACGCGAAATCCCACAAAGGGCACCCACAATGTAAAGTGTGAGTGCTCATTTCTGTGTATACCTGAAAGCTACTTTATATTTCTTGCCTACAAAAAGGTGGGGCATTGCACTGAATTAATTTTGAAGGAATATTTGTGGGACTGTACAAATATAAACCCTGCAGGTTTGTTTTTAGAGAAATAAGAAAGAATATTTGGTGGCCAATTCAGAGTGAAAAGAATTTAAAAATAACCAATGCTGATAAAAAAGTAGTTGAAAATAAGCAGTCCTTGAGCTGTTCTGGAGAGTTGTGTTTTCTGTGAATAAAAAGCAAAAGACAAAGTTAAAGGGTTTTTAAAAGACCATTTGATCCACACACTTATGCACTTGCTTAAGAACAGAGGAAGTTGCCTTATACTCCCTCAGACCATCAGTATTGTCTACACTGACTGGCAGCAGCTCTCCAGGGTTTCAGACAGGAGTTTCTTCTAGCCTTACCTGGAGATGCTGGGAATTGCACCTGGGACCTTCTGCAAACAAAGCAGGTGCTCTGTCGCTGAGCTATGAACCTTCTCCTCAAATCTTCCATAGAAATCTGTGAGGCTAAAAACGTGACACTGGTTTGTGTCTCAAGCTTGCTCATAAATTTCTTGAAATGGGCTCTTGGATCCCAAATGCCTTGTGAGTCGAATGTTTTGGCTCCCGATCGCCACAAACCCAGAAGTGGGTGTTTCTTTGGAACCTGAACATCCAACCTGACTTCCGCAGCTTCCGATTGGCTACAGGCGTTTCCTGCAGCCTATTGGAAGCCGCACTTTGGTTTCCAAACATTTTGGAAGTCGAACGGACTTCCTGAACGGATTCTGTTTGACTTCCGAGGTACCACTGTATTGATTACTCTTCTTTCTGCTCCTGGAAGCAAATTCCTTCAAGAGCAATAGGGATTATCTGGGTTCCAGTCACTGGGGCAATGTTTATTTATTGTTGTATTTTATTATATTATATTATATTTATGCACTGCCTTTCCTCACAAAGGAGTGCCGGGCAAGGTACAGCATATCGTGTTAAAACATCAAATCGAGGGTTAAAATACATAAAACTATATCCTTCTTTCTTTCTTTTAAGGCAGGTGGCCAATTTCCGTAAAAACAACAACCAACCACATCCATGGTAACTGTTGGGTAACATGATGCCCTTTCCCATCCAAACACTTGGATGAATTAGAGTGTCTTCAATTCTGTTTTAAATGCATGTTTGTTTTAAATACATGCAGGCACAATGACCTGCGAACTTCATAGTTGAATGGAGATTTGACCCTGGGAATTTCAAAGCCCTGATCTTGCCTTCAAAATCAAGGCTAACAGAACCATTGTACATGCATAGGACTCTTTCTCACTTTCGCTTGAATTTGCAGAAAGTCTGGCTGCCTTAATCATGCTTCCCCTCAGATCACATTTCAAAGCATTTAGGTTGATCATTTACAGCAGATTCAGACACATTTGCACCTAAAGCACCCTTGCCTGCTTAATAGAACTCCTCCACAGGTTTCATTCATCCAAGCACTATGGGGAAATCTGTTTTCGGGTTCCATTAGCAATCTGCATGAAATGCAATGTGCCTTATGTTAAGGTTACCAGATTTTTATCAAAGAATCCAGGGACACCTTTTTTTTTGAAAAGAGAAAAAAAAGTTATTAAAAAAGTTATTTATTTATTTTTTAAAAGAAGTAATATCTTCTCTTTTGTGGTCTCATCTGTCACGCCTTCCTCTGGGACCCAGCCTGCTCTCTTGGAGTGCTAGGTCGGGGCTCCCCTCTTTTTTCTCATTCCTCTTTCTCTCTCTTCCTTCTCCTTCTCCTCTCCTCCTTCTCCCTGTGTCGACTCCGGGAATTTTCTGGCCCTGGAGTGCTGCTGGGCAGTCAGCTCCTGACTCGATTTGGGTCATGGGGTGTGTGTGTGTGTCAGCGGTTCCCCCAGTTGCCACACCAGGCGTCCCCAGTTCCCTCTTAGCAGTGGTCTCAGCAGCCCGGAGCCAGCCTGGTAGCGCAGTTGGCTCTGGCTGGCTTCAGGAGCTGTTCGCTGCCATGGCGCCTGCCATTTTGCCTCACTAGAAGTCCCCATACGATGTGTCTTGTGCTGTTCAACCAATCGTGCAACATTCATTCCTTACTAATAAATTTACAACACTAAAAATATAAATCCCAGGACATTAAATGAAATCTGGGGACATTCCGGGGACGGATTTGTAAATCCGGGGACTGTCCCTGGGAAACAGGGACATCTGATAGCTATACCTTATGTAAAACGAACAGCAATGTTGCTGCATTCCGTAATGTGGGTGCAAGCCTGTGGAACATCCTCTCAATTGAGACTTGACAGGCTGAACTTTAGGAACATGACCAGAAATTCCTTGCCGTAGCAAGCATTTTAAAGTAGTGTTCGGTTTTATGATGACTTTTCATTGTTTTATTCTGTGTGGTTTACTTTTTTAATCTATACTGCTTAGAAATGCTAATGTTAACCGTCTAAAATAAACAAAACAAAACAAACAAACACATAATAAATTTCCATTGTGGAAATGTTATGGTGCTCCTTTAACCACCCTGAAATTTAGATAAATAACGGTGGTATCTATCTGAGTGTTTAGATAGACAGACAGACAGACAGACAGATAGATGAGAGGTACACAGACAGAAGGATTCTAACCAATACAGGTTTTAGATTCCCATTGCAGACACAGAAAATGGAAAAAAAGAAAAAGAAGAAGAAATCTGGAGGTGGGAGAAACAGATTTGAATCTCATGTGTGAAGCATTCCTGTGAGATGCTCTGCTTCAAATCCTTCTGAGTTATTCCTTACCCCCTGGGAAGACTCCATTTCCTGTTACCTATTTATTTCCTCAGAATAATACAGAAGTCATTAACAGGTGGCCTGTGGGTTCCCCTTCTCTCTCGATGGCAGCCGGAAAATCTTTGTCACTTCAGAAATGTGTTCATAAGGGTTGTTTTCTACAAACGTATTCTTGATAGCAGCACTGATTTGACCAGTGGAAATTTAATTGAGCCATACTTTTGTGAATAGAAAAAGCAGCTTAGTTCTGGGATAACTCCTCATGGTAAACAAACACCATACCACCTGCATTTTCCCCGTTTGATAAAGCTCGTGGGTAGCTTCCAGAATCTTCTGGTAGTCTATAGACTGACACACTGAGGAGAATGCTGTGTAAATTCAAATATGTCAGCATTTCCATTTAACCTGTGTGTTACTTTGGAATGTGGATTTAACAAACTCCCCAATCACTTGATAGTGTTGATGTTATTTTTTTTATAAAAAAAATGAAAGCGAGGGAATACCTAAACCAATATTTAAAGAGCAATTCCCTTCAGAGTTTGGAGTCTCCTGATATTCTCCTCAAGTTCCAACAAACACTGTAAATATATAGTAGATTATTTCATCAGAAACATCTTCTGCCAGGGAGTTTAATTTCTTATTATGGGCTCCATCTTAATATGCATAAGTTAAGATTGAAAAAATTCACTGCTCCTGATATATTGGTTCCATGTACTGTATAAGTATTTATATACCATCATCTCATAACAAGTCAGTGTAAAACAAACGTATAAAATAAAACATAAAACAGCATTAAAAAGGTACAAAATAATAATTGGCAGTCATTAGGTAGGCATGCTTATTGGTTTGCTTGCTTGTTCATTCTGGGCTAGAATACACCCGTATTGGAACACAAGAATCCCTTTACAGGAATTCTAAACCTGTGTTCACTAACTTGGTTGCCTCCATATATTTTGGACTACAACTCCCAGCAGCCCCAGATTTCTTCCTTCTCTCAAGGCCAGGGATGGATGCAAGAAACAATTTCGTAACATATTTTGCCAAGCCCATGTCTTATAATAAAAATAATTTATTATATTATTTCATTACATTCATTCACCACTTCCTATGAAACTTCCCAAAGTGCTGTGCTATTCTTCTAGAAAAAGAGGTGCTAGAACTCACCATGAATGCCTCCCTTGTTCTTGGATGGCGGCTAACAGATTGAGGTTGAATCCTGACAAGACAGAAGTACTGTTTGTGGGGGACAGGAGCATAGCTGCCAAGTTTTCCCTTTTCTCGCGAGGAAGCCTATTCAGCATAATGAAATTTCCCTTAAAAAAAGGGAGAACTTGGCAGCTATGAACAGGAGGCAGGCAGGTGTGGAGGACTCCCTGGTCCTGAATGGGGTAACTGTGCCCCTGAAGGACCAGGTGCACAGCCTGGGAGTCATTCTGGACTCCCAGCTGTCCATGGAGGCACAGGTCAATTCTGTGTCCAGGGCAGCTGTCTATCAGCTCCACCTGGTACACAGGCTGAGACCCTACCTGCCTGCAGACTGTCTCGCCAGAGTGGTGCATGCTCTGGTTATCTCCCGCTTAGACTACTGCAATGCGCTCTACATGGGGCTACCTTTGAAGGTGACCCGCAAACTACAACTAATCCAGAATGCGGCAGCTAGACTGGTGACTGGGAGCGGCCGCTGAGACCACATAACACCGGTCCTGAAAGATCTACATTGGCTCCCAGTACGTTTCTGAGCACAGTTCAAAGTGTTGGTGCTGACCTTTAAAGCCCTAAATGGCCTCGGTCCAGTATACCTGAAGGAGCGTCTCCACCCCCATCGTTCTGCCCGGACACTGAGGTCCAGTACCGAGGGCCTTCTGGCGGTTCCCTCATTGCGAGAAGCCAAGTTGCAGGGAACCAGGCAGAGGGCCTTCTCGGTGGTGGCACCTGCCCTGTGAAACACCCTCCCATCAGATGTCAAAGAGAAAAACAGCTACCAGATTTTTAGAAGACATCTGAAGGCAGCCCTGTTTAGGGAGGCTTTTAATGTTTAATTGTTTTATTTCATTTTTCTGTTGTAAGCCGCCCAGAGTGGCTGGGGAAACCCAGCCAGATGGGCGGGGTAAAAATAATAATAATAATATATTATTATTATTATTATTATTATTATTATTATTATTATTATTATTATTATTCTCTTATACTGTAATGGTAATGGCAGCCACCCAAGAGGTGCCGGAAGTGAGTTATGGTGAGTTCCGGCTGAAAAATGCCCTGCCACAGTGATATAACAACAAAAAACCATGCAACTCGTTGAATCAAAAGCATCACAGAATGGATGGATATATTATTTCGGTCACAGACCAGTTCCAGCCCACATAAAATATCAAGGAAGTCATAAAACACGATAGGGATACATTTGAATTTGCAATTGGGTATAACAGGGACAACACAGTTGCGTGTGAAGACCTTTAAACCTCCCCCTTGAATAAATTAAGACAAGACTCAAATTTTGGTTTGGTTTTTTGCAGAATTTAGGCCACAACTTTATTGATTACAGCAAGTGAGTGGTTGCATAGGCTCTGGTTCGACTAGCTCCCTGCACCGTTGCAGGTAGTACTGACCCAGGGTTCCAGCATAGGTCAGCCTAGGGTGAACACCCGGATAGGCACGGGAACATGCTATGTCCACCACCTAGATGTCCCCCTGGACTCAGGCACAGGCACAACCCCCTCACAGAGTTGACCAAACCTTTGAGTCCCTGGATTCTTTTAACGGAATACCCTTCACATAGGGATGGCGAGAGCAGTCCCCCATCCCTATCACCTGAACCAGAGCCTATCCACAACCTTACAAGTTGTGATGATTTTCTACATGGCAGGCGAAACCCAAATGGCACCAGCCAATTAGCCAAGGGGGAAAATTCCTGCTATGGCCCCATCCCAATGACCAACACACAATGGCATAGCAAGGTCAAGCGCTCAAACCCTAAAAGTAGGGAGAGGTGGGCGGGTGTTCCGATGCAAAATGCCGAAAGAGGAAGCTCTGGGTCACATGCATGGGTATATGTAGGTCCTTTGATCCAATTAGCCTGCATCCCATTGGCCTGATTTAACCCTGCATCAAGGGACCTACCAATCAGGTGTTGTGGCTATCCAATCATACCCACCCACAACACAAGGGTTTGGTTGCCAGGTCCCACCACAACACGTGCCCTCTTTAAGGGAGGACCCGATATATAGCAACAGTTAAGAGAATTTATAAATTAAAACTTAGTCACTAAACTATAACCTAAAATTATCATTTAAAGCCTTAATCAGTATGATAGCACAGCTTGTTCCCTATGTTTTATGGCAATCGCACAGAATTTGGCTACCCTTAATGGGATCTCAGGATCCTTGTCCTCTACCGGGGAAATTAGACGCTGAAGTTTGGATTCATTTGGAGATTTTTGCATAGCAGGGGTAATAAATACCAAGCGTATATCCCCGTAGAAATGACACCGCAGATGATTCCGGACCACACTCTCTCACTGTGTGTATGTACAATCTATCTGGAAGATATTTGTATTTCGAGGAGTTAGTGATCTGACATGGTGATGAGTACCTTCTTTGATGGTAGACATTGTTTGGAGAAAGTGAGGCATTGGGAGAGGGTGGCTAATGAATAATCTGCATGTAGCCAGTAATGTATGACTGCCAGTCAGGCAAACCACACAGGCTAGCTATCTAAGCTATCTTTAAATTGGATGGTTTTGGGCAGGGTTGGAGAGAAGCTCATACACGGACTGATGGCCACGGGGCCATTCAACCTGAGGCTACCTGGGGAGTCACTTCACCATTTCTTGAGACCTTCCAAGCAACAGAGTGAGGTGCTTGCTTTGTATGTATCAGCGCCGTCTTAAGCGCCCCTGTCGCCCTTCCGCCCCGTTTCCCAGCGCGGTGGGCGGGTGGGCGGGCAGGCACAGCGCGATCTCTCCGGTGCCCTCCCGCCCCATTTCCCAGCGTGGTGGGCAGGTGGGCGCCGCGCACAGCTTCACAGCGGACCGGCGGACCGGCCGGCCAGCGGGCGGGCGCAGCTCGCGGCGCCCTCCTGGCAGGCCGGCGCCATGGTGCCCTGCGCCACCGGGGGTCTATGACGAGCTGGCCCTGGTATGTATATATTACTTGCTGTTTAGAATAAATTTTTCAAATCTTCTCACTCACTTGTGTTTTGTATTACTTCTGAATCTCCTTTTAAAAGAAACACCTTGCATTTGGCAAGACACTGTGCTGGGAATCAGCTGTGCTTGAGGCAAAAGGAAGTAGCTTCCGCTTTGCACTGCAACCATCTCACTACAAACACCGAAAATGGGAATGCCTCAAGTGCTTAGCCAGGGTCACTATTTGTGCAGGAATACAGCCACGCCGTGTGCTCCCTGGGAATTGTGCAGTAAGAGGCAGCAGCCTTTTATGAGAGCCAGTTTGGTGTAGTGGTTAAGAGCGGTAGACTCGTAATCTGGGGAACCGGGTTCGCATCTCTGCTCCTCCACATGCAGCTGCTGGGTGACCTTGGGCTAGTCACACTTCTCTGAAGTCTCTCAGCCCCACCCACCTCACAGGGTGTCTGTTGTGGGGGAGGAGGGGAAAGGAGATTGTTAACTGCTTTGAGACTCCTTCGGGTAGTGATAAAGAGGGATATCAAATCCAAACTCCTCTTCTTCTTCTATGATCAGGTGGGCCCCGAGTGCCCAGTTCGTCATCACTTCAAGGGTTATCTAGGGCATCTGTAGGTGAGGCTCTCCTTTTTTTCTCCTTGCAGCTGCTCACAGACAATATCCTAATCCTAACTTGTGGGAGTGAAACTCTGGCAGCCTTAAGTATATAATTTCCTTCCTATTACATTATTCCTTCCAGTACAGGAGGTACCCAATGTTTGTCATCTAGGAGTGTCATATCATTACATTGCATATTGCAGTGTAATGATGTGAAATGATTAAATGACAAAATGCCAGTTTGCTGCCAAAAATTTAAAGTGCCATACTTTTATTTGCAGATGGGAAAGCTATTATTAATTCTTTTTTGTCTGTGTGCAGGCTTTGCCAGCTGAAATAATACAAGCAGGCTGAAAATGAAGGTTGCTGCCATTGTAGCTGTGATTTGAACATAAGAGGTAGAAGGATTTGTACAAATCTGCCTGGATTTGAGAGCAGGTGACCAACGTCAGAAGCACGTATAGTTTTAGTCTCCTGGCAAATAAATAATGAAATAGTGGGAGGAACCTGATCGACAACTTTGTAATTTATATGCAGATAGTAATCTTGCTGAGGAGAGGTTATTAGAAGAAAACCACCTAAGATTTTCTAAAAAGTGTTTTTTTGTGTTGTTTATACTTGGATTATTTTTAATTTTTTATTAAATTTCTAAGCCACCTTTCATCGGAGGATCACAGTGCAGTTTACAGACTGTGTCTGCAGCTACAGTATTTGCAGACAAAATAATATTCAAAAAAGAATTTTAATAAATGGTTTAGAACAGATATGCAGACATACTATGGGCTCATAGAATAGACCCTTTCTGTTTTGTCCTGAAACTCATTTGTTAGTAGGTATGGACTTGCACATTATATTGTGGAAGGAATATAATATCATGGTAGGGATGGAGGAATGCAGCTATTTCCATTCCAAACTGTATTTATGATCATCATTGCTGTTTCAGTTCTGCTGCAGTTCAGTCCTCACCAAATACGACATTATTCATCTCCCTGCCCCCTATTTAATGTAATTTATGGAACTCATGTAAATAACCTTCATTTAAATGTAAAGGAAACCTCAAAACAATATGCAAAAGGGTCATTAATGATCATTTGAGGATTTAAAAACAGCAACAACAGCAAGGATGTGATTGTATTCGTTTGACTGATTTCCATTCCTGATTAAAATGAACATGCAAACTGCAGCAATTTCCGCTTTCTTTTCCATTTTTTGCCAGTATGCTATGACATCTCGAGTTAAAGAAGGGAAGATTTTGGTTGAAGATTAGGAGGTTAATATCTAAAGGGGCGGTAAGCTCTTTCCTACTGGAGATCTTCAAACAGTGACTGGATGGTCATCTGTTAGGGATGCTGTAGCCCTGGGTTTCCTGCATGGAGCAAGGGTAGGCAAGGGTAGGACTAGAATTTCCTCCTCACTAACCCTATGATTCTATACATCTAATACAATTTTCACCCACGCACCCCTGTTTTACTCGCTGTGTATTAATGGGATTGTTTCATTGCAAAGTTTGGATTAAAAATATATATTTTACTGGGATAGTTTGACTTTCTGCTTTCATTGTGATGTACCAGTATTTTAATAATGTTGGATATATACCACCTAGAAGCCTATTCTGGCCTAATTTTAATAGGAATAATAATGGACAGTATTCAACCAAACAGTTTTACTAATGCAAATACTTTAAGAATAAGAATAAGAATTTATTATTTATACCCTACCCATCTGGCTGGGTTTCCCCAGCCACTCTGGGCAGCTCCCAACAGAATATTAAAAACAGGATAAAACATCAAACATTCAAAACTTCCCTTAACAGGGCTTCCTTCAGATGTCTTCTAAAAGTCAGACATGGAACTGGTAACCCTTTGGAGAAGATTTATGGGGTGCACAGGGGGCGTATGGGGAGAGGAGAGGGCAGGAGATTTCCATTGTAGAACTGTATAGTTGGATACCTCCTATCAACATCATCATTATTAGCTATTATTATTTGCACTGCCACATTCTTACTGAAGCTATAAGCAGCTTCAGCTGGGATAGCTGATAAAGTAAGCAGAAATGGTTGTGCTGACCATTTGCACATGTATCCACAATCATCCGCAGTTGACTCTGGATGAGAGCCTTGCTAGAGTCCCCTAAAAGCAGCACTCAGTTTAAAATAATGCATTATATTTGGAACTCTGTATGTTTGACAATGCATTTCATGCCTCATTTCCTTCTAGTTGTGAGCTCAAGTAAACACTCAAACAGCAAATTCACATTTTTCATGTCACAACACCCTATAGTTCTCGCCTCCCCTGTTGGATGTCACTTGTTAAACAGAATCATGCAAGGGCACATTCTGTTCATACCCTAAACTGTTGTGACATTAAGCCTTAATCTGTCTGCACAGTTCCATTGTTTCTTCCCACTATAAGATTATTTCTAAAATATCTCCGTTCTTTTTTCAACTTCACATTCATTTTCTGTGCTAAGAATTAATTGTATCGGCGGAAGCACTCTAGCTAAAACTGAAGCTTTCCCCGTAGCTCAAAACTCAGAAATTTAGTGTGGATTATTGGTTAATTCATTGCAATTGGGTTTATATGTGTTTTAAAATCCAGGACATCTCCCCCTCTTTTTTAATTTCCCCCAAAATGTATTGGCCTGCTTAGAATATCCTAAAAGTTAGGAAAGCTATATTGGTGTAGTGCTGTTAATTTTTATCTGACAATGCTATGAAATTTCAGGCCACCTTTACAAGGCTCTGTGGAAGACCCTTCTGTGGGTTCCCACACCAAGCGAAGTGAGATAGGTAGTGGGCCTTTTTGGGAGTGGCACCTAGACTCCCCCGAGAGGCTCCCCTCACAACTTCTGTATGGTATTTTCATTCCTAGGAAAATACTTTTCCTATTCATTCACACTTTTAGCTGTGTTTTAAATCTGTGTTATGCTGTCCTTACCTAGGCAATTTTTTTGGATCCATTTTATTGTTTATTGTTGGTTGTTGTCATCATTTTTATTATTATTGACTGCCATCAATAAACATTCCCTGGATGGTTTGGACTCATTTCACCAGAAAATTGCGGGGCTCATTTTTTTCATTTGGAGCAACAGTCAAGTGATTACAGTGCCACTCTGCAGTCATCTCAAAGTGGTATAGGGTATATTTTGATACAGTTAGATCAGGCATAGGCAACCTCGGCTCTCCAGATGTTTTGGAACTACAACTCCCATGATCCCTGGCCACTGGCCCTGTTAGCTAGGGATCATGGGAGTTGTAGTTCCAAAACATCTGGAGAGCCAAGGTTGCCTATGTCTGAGTTAGATCCTCTGCAGGGGCAGTAGTGAAAGCAGTTTGCTTAGCTGCAGGCAAGGTAAAAGGTAAAGGGACCCCTGACCATTAGGTCCAGTCGTGACCGACTCTGGGGTTGCACGCTCATCTCACATTATTGGCCGAGGGAGCCGGCGTATAGCTTCCAGGTCATGTGGCCAGCATGACAAAGCCGCTTCTGGCAAACCAGAGCAGCACATGGAAACACCGTTTACCTTCCCGCTGTAGCGGTTCCTATTTATCTACTTGCATTTTGACGTGCTTTCGAACTGCTAGGTTGGCAGGAGCTGGGACCAAGCAACGGGAGCTCACCCCGTCACAGGGATTCGAACTGCCGACCTTCTGATCGGCAAGCCCTAGGCTCAGTGGTTTAACCACAGCACCACCTGGGTCCCTTGCAGCTGCAGGCAAATGAAGACACAATAGACACAGAGTTCTGGCTCCCCCAGGATGCTTTCCCTTACTGTCATATGGTGGTGCCCAGTGTCAGTCCTGTTCCTGCCACCGTGCAGGTTCAGGTAGTCTGGAACCAATGCCTAAGCAACCACTCACATGCTGTAATCAATAATGTTCTGGCCAAATTTAATGCCACAAAACCTTAAACTAAAATCTGTGTCTATTGCAGCTGCAGGCAAATGAAGACACAATAGACACAGATTTTAGTTTAAGGTTTTGTGGCATTAAATTTGGCCAGAACATTATTGATTACAGCATGTGAGTGGTTGCTTAGGCATTGGTTCCAGACTACCTGAACCTGCACGGTGGCAGGAACAGGACTGACACTGGGCACCACCATATGACAGTAAGGGAAAGCATCCTGGGGGAGCCAGAACTCCTTCGATCTCACAGCTCACCCCAGATGCTCC
Source organism: Zootoca vivipara (assembly GCF_965207765.1). Classification (NCBI taxonomy): domain Eukaryota; kingdom Metazoa; phylum Chordata; class Lepidosauria; order Squamata; family Lacertidae; genus Zootoca; species Zootoca vivipara. Next base: position 79,289,963 of record NC_142590.1, on the reverse strand, counting down.
CAGGGGCTCTGGCATGGCCCTAGCCCCTTGACAGAGTTTGGACAAAAGCAAGGCGAGCCCCTGGATTCTTACAACGGAATTCCCTAGCTGCAGCAATGGAGGGGCAGGCACAGCCAACCACGTCCCCTCCCCAAAACACTGCACCAAATGCCTAACCTTACAAAGTTGTGACGATTTGCTACGTGGTAGGCAAAAACCAAGTGGCACCAGCCAATCAGCCAAATGGCAAAATTCCTACTGGCCCCTGTTCCAAAACAGACGAGCCCTAGACAGGCATAGCAAGGCCATAAGAACAACCCTAAACATAGGGAGAGGAGGGTGGGTGATCCGCTGCACGTCACAAGAAAGTGAAACTCTCCAGCAACATGCAGCAGCTTAAGAAGCCCCTCAGCAGCCAATAGCCAACCCAACTGACCAAATTTCTACCCCCGCAAAAGAGGGGCAACCAATGGGGTGTTGTGGCCATCCAAATGGTCTCACCACAACAGGGAGGCAGTTTCTGGTGATCTCACCGCAACATGTGCCCTCCGTGATGGAGGACCCGACATATCTTACTCTCCCCCACCCTGCAAATAAACAAATAAATAAACAACATCCACACCAGACAAAAGGGACAATTTAAGGGCGCCTGCACCATCTGATATTATTGCTGCAGATTGGTAATCAGAGGTCTCCAGGCCATCAAGTCTGGGCTCAGAGCCGGATATAATTTTTGTCCTCTTTAAATAAAAGCTTTTCCCCTTCAAAGTGCTTCTAGGGTCTTTGCCGCATTAAGCTATATTTCTTCGGTATATTGGGTAACATTTCATCCTTATAAGATATGCTGAATCCAACACAGGAACCATTGGAAAAGATACTTAAACACTCTCAAGACCTCATATTTCAAGGACCTTCCTGACATTAGAAAGAAGGCATCTGACAAATAAGGTTGAATGAAGGGGCTGTAAAGGAAGACGGAAGAGAAAAAGGAACACTCCCGCGAAATAAATAAATAAAGGGTCTCGAATGTAGATATATGCAAGGCATGGAAATCTCTGCTTCAAGCATATTGTTGACTTTAAGGGGGTGGGTGGGCAGGAATTAAATGCAAGCTGGGATAAAGCACCGAGCTAAGCAGAAAAGGGCCTTTTGGAGTCAGATATTTGTGAATAAAGTGTCTGTCGCAGAAAGGTAATACAAATGATATACAGTTGCTTTGTAGTCATTGGGTCTTTAATTGAGCAGACGGATGTGTTGCTAGCATAATGGATCTTGGGGAACTGAGACTGAGAATGAGGTGCTGTTATTTTGTGTCTCAAAGCCACACATTTGAAGTGTAGGTGAATACAAACCATTTAAGAAATAATTGGTCTGACCCAGCAGCCGAGTAGCCATTTTGGCAGCAGTAAAAGAGGTGTTACTTAGGTGACAGAAGACAATGAGAAGGAGAGAGATATAACACAATATTTACTGGCCTCAGAAATGTCAACCTAATGAAAAGAGAGAGAGAGAAGGAGAAGGTGGGAAACTACAAAAGGTTTCTCATCTCTTTGGGGTCTAACTTTCTCCGTCTTTGGAAAATCTACTGCTTCATTAGGCAAATTTGAGTCTCCTTCCATCTTTCTTGACAGTTTTGTTTCTAAACTAGTTTCATTTGTTATTGCCATCCCTGCTTTCAATTCTCTATTTCTTATTTCTGCGTCTCCCCTGTGGATTACAGCAACGTCTCTCTCCTCTGCTTTCACCGCCCGAAACAGTCCATTAAAAATGTTATCGCCCCAAGTTCCACCTCCACTTTCCATTCAATGTGGAGGACTCTTTTCTTCCTGTCGGACATGTTTGGCGTTCTAAGGATGCTTCCAGGCTGTTGCCATTTGGGGGGTAAGAGTCACATACTGCCAAATTCAGGTTGCGTCGTTGTAGTTGGGAGTGTGGGTGTGGTTTGTCCACTTCCCCAGAGATCGGACTTTAGTGATAAGAAAAGTGCTGGGGAAATGCACGTGAAGTGTAAGACAACACTTGCATTGACACAAAGTCATCTAACCTCCCCATGGACCAGAACGAATGTTCAGTAAATAGCTGGTGTTGACATGCCTCCCTGAAAAAATATCAGGATGCATGCTCAATAAAAGGTTGTCTGGATGTGGCCTAAGGAACAGCATAGTAGAGTATTGTTTGTGCTATGTGCCTCCTAAATATACATGGGACACAAAATGAAAATCCTGTGGTACTTATGTCAGAGTGCCATTGCACTCATGTCCTACTTTTGAGCTTTCCATAGGTCTGTGAATGGCCACTGTGATAACAGGATTGGGTCACTGGCCTGATCCATCATTCTCTTCTTTTGGTCTTATTTTAGATACATTAGGTCAGATTGCACAAGTTACAATGCAAAGATTGCAGCCCTGACCTCAGAATATCCTTCTTGAACTGTCTGTAGAATTTGAAATTTTGGAGGGCAAGCAATATCATAGCAGGATGGATAGTGCATGCAATAATTATTGTTATTATTATTAATAACTGTAAATCTAATTTTGCATATAATGAATAATTTATCATGTGTATATAATTTATTTATAGACTGAATAAATTCAGTCACCGCGAATTGGAGCGGGCCTTATTTAAAATACAACAATAATACCCTTTCCAAAGCCATAAAAAAAGAGGTAGGGGGGAGAAACCGGAAGAGATAGTGGGGGGTAATTAATTTGCTTGCATCGGGGAAGGCACTGCAAGTAGAAAAGCAGGCTTTTGCGACCTGCATGTATTCCCTCTGCTGCCCAAGTACCTATCTGTATCGGCAAGAGATTATTGAAGTTGCTGTCTTGAATTGAACTTCTCTACTCAGGGACAGCTTCCACCCTCCTTCACACTGGGTCAGAAGCTACTTGCACAGTGTTGAATAGATGATGAGTTTTGTCAACTGTGGGTGTACCAATTGCATGGAGGAGTCTCAGGACTACCTGATAGAGATTTTAGGGAATCTGGAGTCAGAAGTCGCCCCACTACCACCACCCTTCAAGATCAGTAACCAATGGGATCAAATCAAATGGCATCAACTATGTTGGTTGCAGCAGCGCTAACTGGTTCCTGCAGGCCTTGTGTGTCATTCTCCGGACTGGGGCTATTAAGTAGGGGAAATGGGGGTTTCCTCTAAAACTATACAGAATAGTCCAGAGCTTTCCAAACGGTGTGTCGTGATATGCTAGTGTGTCAGCTGCAGTGTATAGGTGTGTCACACTCACCCTACTCATTTGTACAATAGTTTGATTTCTAACTCAGCTCTGGAACCCAGATTTAGAACCTATAGGGCACCCCCAATAATGTTACTGGATATGATGGGGTCTGATCCCCCCTTAGGGCACCCGTGTCATGGGTCAGAAGTGTTTGAGACAGAGCTCCCATGTGAAGAAGGAGGTCCAATGTCAGAGCATCCCTCTCCAACACAGTTGGCACTTTTGTGATACCCTGACCCAACCAATGTCAGGGATCTGATATTGGTTGGGGTGTGTTGAGGTGTTCTTGGGACATTCTGGGAAATGGCTTTGATCTGAAGAATGTGATGCCCCCAATCCTGGTATTTACCAGTCACTAAATCTAAAAATCTGGTCTGAAGTGCAAATCTAAATCTGGTCTGAAGCGCAAAATATGGTCTGAAGCTCAACATCAAAAAAACCAAGATCATGGCCACTGGTCCCATCACCTCCTGCCAAATAGAAGGGGAAGAAATGGAGGCAGTGAGAGATTTTACTTTCTTGGGCTCCTTGATCACTGCAGATGGTGACAGCAGTCACGAAATTAAAAGACGCCTGCTTCTTGGGAGAAAAGCAATGACAAACCTAGACAGCATCTTAAAAAGCAGAGACATCACCTTGCCGACAAAGGTCCATATAGTTAAAGCTATGGTTTTCCCAGTAGTGATGTATGGAAGTGAGAGCTGGACCATGAAGAAGGCTGATCGCCGAAGAATTGATGCTTTTGAATTATGGTGCTGGAGGAGACTCTTGAGAGTCCCATGGACTGCAAGAAGATCAAACCTATCCATTCTTAAGGAAATCAGCCCTGAGTGCTCACTGGAAGGTCAGATCCTGAAGCTGAGGCTCCAATACTTTGGCCCCCTCATGAGAAGAGAAGACTCCCTGGAAAAGACCCTGATGCTGGGAAAGATGGAGGGCACAAGGAGAAGGGGACGACAGAGGACGAGACGGTTGGACAGTGTTCTCGAAGCTATGAACATGAGTTTGACCAAACTGCGGGAGGCAGAGGAAGACAGGAGTGCCTGGTGTGCTCTGGTCATGAAGCGTCGGACACGACTAAATGACTAAACAAAAATCTAAAAACAAACAAACAACCAAACAAAAACAAAAACACAGCCTGAATATGGGCAGGGGGGGGGAGAGTGTTCCTCCACCCACACATCTGCCCTGCTGCCAGGGGATGGAATAAGGTAGGGTGGAAAACTTGATGTGGCGGGTGATGCAAATCCTTTCTTCCTCCTCCTCTGGTGGGCCAACTTTGACAGGCGAATTGGGCTGTCCATTACCAATCACCTGACATCCTTCAACTGCCAACCACTCCTGCTTTACTTTTCCTCTGCAGTTTGAAATCAAACCATGCAGGCAAAGACACAGTGCTCTCTAAGCACCAATAACCAGCAGATTTCCAGCACTTGCAATGGCACATGGATTTGCAGGCAGCACCAACCAGCTGGTTGCCAGTGCTTGCAAGCCTTTTGCCTTTGCAAGCACCAATAATCAGCTGATAACATGCTTCAGTTCCCAATAAGGTGCTTCAATCATCTTTTCCCCCGCTCCCCACGGACTTACATATTTTAGGATTGCAGCCTTAGTGACTTCTTTTATATTTTGTAAAACAAACAAACAAACCAAAAAACCCTTTTATTGAATTCCTGTATGCCACTCTGCCCATGCAATACAGTGAAGAAGATCAAATAAATTAATACCGAACTAGCACAAGGCATATTCTATTAGGCGTTATGGAAAAGAGTGGAGACTAGTCAGTTGCGTTTTGAAGCAGCTCCTGTTCTTATTTATTACACACTCTGAAAATATGTGATCTTCAAACCCCTCTGTGAGGTCTGGATTTAAAAATCCCCTTTCACTCAAATTTTGAGGATGCTGTAATAAAACAGTGCTTTTATAACCCATTCAAGGTCTATTAAATAAAGGCAGTGAAGAAACCCTGTTCCATCTGAGATAGGCTTGTCAAGTTAATCTAATTTCCGTGACCATGTGCATAAGGCATGCTAAGGCTATAGTCTTCTCTAGGTGATTTTAAGAATTAATTATTTAGGTTTCCTATTTCTATTTAATAATATCTGCACATTACTGTATTCCATTTATTCCTTTATGGTTTACAATATTAGTCTAATTATTGCTCTGTGTACCTCCATGCATGACACGGTAGAAAGCATTCCCCTCATCAAACCGCAGAAAGAACTGCTGAGCCAGGACAACCATCAAGCAAAGAAAAGTTTGTTAGGCCCAATATGCTAATAAATTCTGGCAAGATGCTTGTTGCAAAAATGTCAGCTTGTCAAAGACTTAATCATGGCTGATCGTCCCGGAATCTTCCTATTGTACTGGGAGAAATTATTGTTTACAACTTCAGAGCATGTGAGCTTGTTAGTTTCACTTGGTTGTTTTTTTCTTCTTCCGGGGAAAGGAAAAGAAAGGAAAGGAAACCAACTTGATTTTGTGATTGTCTCTGTGCTTGTTTTGAAATCACAATCAGGGCTAATTAATGGGGGTAATTAATCATAGGCACTACAAAAGTGCAGAGCGTTTTTACTGATTGTTCAAGTCAGTCCACTGCAGGGGCAGATCTACTATGAATCTAATGAAGCTCAAGCTTCAGGGCTCCTAATCCCGGAGGGGCCCAAGAAGCAACTTTAGCCCACATCGCTTCAAAATTTTGGGTCCAGTAGACCTGAGTTGAGTCGCATGTCTCAAATTGATTTTTCGTTGTATATATTTCAACAATCCCAGGGTTGGAGAGTCAGTAGCACAGATGTTGTAAAGGTGTAGTGGTTACCCAGACCTTGTGGCTGGTTGTGAAAGGGCCCCCATGACAGTTCAATATTCAGCCCCCCCCCCAAATATAGGTCCGCCATGGGTCCACTGAATTCTCCTTCTGAACTTCCACCTATTTTGTTTTTACGCCAATAGTTAATCAATATACAGTTCCCGCTGGCCTCACTCACTCAGCTGTATGTTTTTGTGTGTGTGTGTTGTGGTGTGTGTCTTCCTCTTTTTAAAAATACAGTGGTACCTTGAGTTACAAACGCTTCAGGTTACAAACTCTACTAACCTGGAAGAGTTACCTTGAGTTGAGAACTTTGCCCCAGGATGAGAACGGAAATTGTGTGCTGGCGGCACAGTGGCAGCAAGAGCGAAAGCACGCCTCTAGTGAAGAACAGTTTCAGGTTAAGAACCATAGCTGCCAATTTTCCCTTTTCTCGCAAGGAAGCCTATTCAGCATAAGGGAAAATCCCTTATAAAAAGGGATAGCTTGGCAGCTATGTTAAGAACGGACCTCCATAATGAATTAAGTTCGTACAGAGGTATCACTGTATGTACTTCTGCAAACCTAGGAGTTCAACAAATAAGCACAGGAAAGCGAGTTACACTGAGTCAGGCCATTGATCCATCTTGCTCAGTACTGTCTACACTTACAGGCAGAAGCTCTCTAGGGTGTCAGGCAGGAGTCTCTCCCAACCCTACCTGGAGATGCCAGGGATTGAGTTTGGGACTTCCATATGCATGGCAGATGCTCTAACTCTGAGCTACAGCTTTCCCCCTACACCTTCTGAGCTTGCCAGTACCTCCTTCTTGGGCACGGGTGGTTGGTATTTGGGCTACAGAATGTCTCCAGAGAATCATGGAACACAAGGTGGCATTATTGTGGTTCAGGAGAACTACCACCTGGGCACTGACCCAAACCTGCTTAGCTTCAGCTAGGTGGTAGCCTTATGTGCCTTGAGAACGTAGCTTGGAACCATTAGTCTTGTGCTTTAGAGAAGGAACCTATGAAACTGGGAAGTCTCACTTGGCAGGTCTCTCAGCCCCCAGACCTGCCATCTGCAATAAAGGGTTAATCATACAGCTCTAAATTCCACCCCACCATTTGGATTCACAATCACAGCCATGCCATTGCCAGTAAAACAATAAAGAGGTAAGGCGTTAAAAATAAATATGGCATGGGAAAGTGGAAAAAAAATCACTTAGGGCAAAAACTGTGAATGCTCTGAAATAAGGGTGGCAGCGGTGTAGCAAGCCGCCACGACACCCGGGGCGGCAAATTGCCATGCTCCGGGGGGGGGGCACGGCGTCACTACGTAATGACGCATGCGTACAACGTAGAGGGGTATTGCAACCCCCCCACGACTTCAAAATGGAGCCTAAACAGAGCATCCAAGCTCCAGGTAGATAGCCCACTGGCGCAGTGCGCCCGCCGCACCAGTGGGCTATCTGCCTGGAGCCTGGACACTCCTTTTAAGCTCCATTTTGAAGTCGCGGTGTGTGTGTGATCCCCTCTACGTTGTATGCATGCGCAGCATCCAGCTGCACATGCGTGCTACGTAGAGGGGGATCTCGCCCCCCCCCATGATTTCTAAACAGAGCCTAAACAGAGCGTCCAGGCTCCAGGCAGATAGCCCACTGGCGCAGCGTGCTGTGCCATGCCGGGCTTTTTACCGGGAGGCTGGAGGGGCTCGCCTTGGGAGTCGCTGGGTGGGGCGCCGACTGTCACCCCCCTATAGTGGAACCTGGGACGGCCCGCCCCCTATGCCCCCTAGCTCTGCCCCTGCAGGGTGGTGCCTTCTGCATTAAATGAAATCTTTAAGGGGAGCCTTATATACAGCAGATACATCTCAGGATCCCAAGCAGAGCGAAAATAAAAACCTGTGCACATAACTCTGTGGACAAATTCAGTAACATAACGCGCCCCTGTTTTTCAGTGTTTAAATAACATCCAGTAAATGTCTCAAATGGCAATGTGTGCATTGCTATTACGGAATGCTTATCGGAAGTAAATATCAGATATTAGTGTCTGTTTACAAGTTATTACAATATCTAATTTAAAAATTGACCTTATTGCTGCAGCAAAGTGCACCAGTGACTAACTGTATTCACAGAAATGCACCGTTCATATTAGCCATCGGGGGGGAATTATGCTTCTGTGTTCAAATAGAGTTAATTTCTTTATTTAACAACTTAGAAAAAGAAGAAAAGCTGTAGCACAGAAACATCTCAGGATACAAGGTGGGTGGTGGGTGGGCAACCCCATTTGTGTCCAATGTAACCAAAAGCCTTCCACAAATGCAGGCTCCCATTTTGGATAACAAGAGTGACATTTACCCAACTCAGCTCCTGTGATGGAATCAGGATTCAACACGACTGCCCTTTTAAATCACTTCCTATGAAAAATGCCTCTTAGCTTGAATTTGCTAGAGGTAAGTGCCAGGAACAGGGAGAGGGGAAAAAAGGGGGCTTCATGCTGGCTAAGTTTCACATTTCGAAATTAATGTTATGTTTACTTTTGCCCACCTGCTGTCTTGTCCGATTGCTAGTTTGTGAACGAGCTCCCCCTAAAATTATAATGATAATAATATTAATAATTGAGGGGAGGTGAGCAAAACAAATCAATTCATTCCTATGAAATCCTATCTGCACAGAACCTTCCAATTTCACCATCAGTGCTTGCTGTGCTTCGTTTCTCTCCTTCTTTGGGAGAAGATAAATAAGGCAATCCAAAGTATGCACATTTAGAGGGAATCACTATATAAAAATAATCAGAATCTATGCAGGAGTGGTGGAATAAATAAGCAAACTGAAGTCTAGAATGGACATTTAGGGAATATTAGGGGATATAAATCCTGAAAAATTAGAGTTTCCTGGGGATTAAATATACTGGATGGCTGGTGATTTTCTGGCCTATACTCACTGCAATCCCAAATCAGAGCATACGCAGCCAGCCATACTAGGGTGATTGCCCTTAAAATCTTTCCCGATTCACCTTGGAAATCTTGCTTCTGTATTTGCAGTATTTCCTCTTCAAGCTATAGGGAAATATGCCTCACCACCCAGTAGCATTATTTAAGGCAGCGAATGCAGTAAAATGTGATGCTTTTACAAAAAAACAAAAAACAAAACCTGAACCAAACTGTTGGAAGAAAGGCAACATCAAAGCATGAGGCCAGGGCCGGCCCTGCCAGGGGGCGCCGCGCGGCGGGCCTGGGAAACGGGGCGGGGGGTGGTGCCGGAGGGATCTTCGCACCACGGCACCAGGGCGCCAGATAAGCTTAAGATGGCCCTGCATGAGGCACTCACAGGGCCCTCTTCAAGAAAACAGGTGAGTACAAAATGCAAACCAAAATTTATTTACAGGTAAATTATTGCGCCATAGCTGTTGTCCTATGTTAAGGGTGAATCAGCTGCATCCACTTATTTTAAACTTGGAGGTATAGGAGAATTAGGTTTGATGATTTTCCATCCTGGATTTGAGGTAGAAAGGATATGAAATGGCTTTGTCTGAATGAGTTAAACATTTGTCCAGAGACTTTGGCAAATTTACAGGTGGTATCAATTTTCCTTCTGTGCACTTTGCAGAAGTGTTCTTTCCAGTGAGGTTTTCCCAGTTTGTATTGCATCTTTCAGTAAATGGTTTGCTGTGTTAGGTCAATGGGAATGCCTCGTGTGTATTCTGGTTTAATAGTGGCGCAACAAATTTGTAAGTTTTTGTCATTATTTTAAATGCTTTTTTGGGGCCAATGTTAGTCAGTGTTCCCCACCCATGTTCAGTACAAACCTGTTGTGAAAAAAGGTTAGAGGGGGTGAATAATACCTGGGTGAGGTAAATGTTATATTGGAAGGCTGGCTGGAAAATGACAAAATGTGACCGTGAGAGGGACTGAAACTGGGAGGAGGAGGAGGAGGAGGAGGAGGAGGAGGAGGAGGAGGAGGAGGAGGAGGAGGAGGAGGAGGAGGAGGAGGAGGAGGAGGAGAGAGAGAGAGAGAGAGAGAGAGAGAGAGAGAGAGAGAGAGAGAGAGAGAGAGAGAGAGAGAGAGATTGTATTGTCTATCTACTCTGATGGACAGCAGCTCTCTGTGGTCTCAGATAGAGGTTTTTCCTAGCACTCTAACCCAATCCTCTTAACTGGAAATGCCAGTGATCTGAACCTGATACCTACTGCATGAAAAACATGTGTTTTACCATTGAGATACAGTCACACCTCAAATCTCACCAAAGTGAAAAACTAGGAACAACTCTCTCTGACACGCACACATATGCACTTATTGCAGATGACTCTTGCGTTCAAAGCACAGTGTGAACTTAAAATCTCTAAATGGAACTAGAAAGTTTTTGCTTCTGCCAAGATTGCTACTCCTCCCTAACCTCAACTCCAAGGAATTCCCTTCCTCCCCAGCGCTCTTTCCTCTCTGAAATGGTGTTTCGATAAATGGGGAATCCTTTGCCAACTTGGCAGGGAGAACAAGCATCTCACAAGTTTATTAGGCTCTTAGAAGATGCAGCATAAAATATCAGACCAAGCAAAGGTATCTGCAAAACTGAACATCCTAATGGACAGTGCTCAGGGGGTCAGAACAATGGCCTAGGATTTCAACAGACTAAGAACACCAGGGAAGAAACCCGTTACTGAATAACAATTAGCAAGAATTGCTCTTGTTCCTCTCCCTCTCCCATTTTATTTAACATGCCAAATGGTCAAAGCAAATATTGTATTAAGCCCTTAAAAGGGGAAAAAATCAGTATCTGAGACGGGGCTGCAACAAAAACAAAAATGTAATATTTCCTTGATCCCATGTTTAGTGGGGATTTAAATCCCAGCTTAATTTAATCTTTTGACTTATCCTGCAGGTAGTACTTGATTATGTTCCGGTGCCACCAGTAATAGGATTGCAGACCTGAATAAAGTAATAATAAAAAAATGTTTGCTATTAACACTTGGAAAAACAAAGGCTTTAACAGGGGCTCTTGATGGCCTCACCCCGCGTAACACAACACAGATGAATGACTGCATCTTTGAGTCTGTCCCCTGTTGCCTGATTTTAATAACTTCCTGTAAGTGTTACATACAAAAGTTTGAAAACACCATCAATTCAAAAACCTCCTCAGGCCTTATGGACCTCAGCTAGAAATCAGCACGCCAGATCTGGATGTGTGAGCATTATCCCCATAATGTTGACCGATAGATCCTAGGGTCTCTAAGAGAGTTGGAGGCAGAATAATTTCTGTCTGAAGCAAATAGCATCAGGAAGAATTGCTGGGGTGGCTGAAAGTGGTGAACAAGGAGGGGAAATTTGCAAAACAACCTTAAATGGCATGACAATGTGTGTCCCATGAAAAGGGAGGCTATGGGAACATTTAGCCAACACCCCAGGGAATCAGGGAGGGACCTTCCTGCCATACCTGGAAACTATGGGCTGTAGGACTGCAAGAATGAAGAGTCCAGAAGAAGGTTAGTTTATGTGCTCTTGAGTGACCCGTTTCTTCAACTGGTCCAGGAAAACGACAGTTCCTTTACAAAGGGAAAACTGGTGGTCAGTTCCCAAAGCATATGTGTGTGAGAGAGAGGCAGGAATCATAGTTGCTGTGGGGCCCACAAATCCTTTCTCAACAACTTTGATGAAGAGTAGATGGGACGCGGGTACCGCTGTGGGTTAAACCACTGAGCCTAGGGCTTGCCGATCAGAAGGTCGGCGGTTCGAATCCCCGCGATGGGGTGAGCTCCCGTTGCTCGGTCCCAGCTCCTGCCAACCTAGCAGTTCAAAAGCATGTCAAAGTGCAAGTAGATAAATAGGTACCGCTCCGGCGGGAAGGGAAACGGCGTTTCTGTGTGCTGCTCTGGTTCGCCAGAAGTGGCTTTGTCATGCTGGCCACATGAACTGGAAGCTGTACGCCGGCTCCCTCGGCCAATAACACGAGATGAGCGCCACAACCCCAGAGTTGGTCACGACTGGACCTAATGGTCAGGGGTCCCTTTACCTTGACCTTTAGATGGTACACTGCCAGTAAATCAGGACAAGTATGCGCCAGAGTCTTCGTAGCTGCTTTGGTTCCACTGTGTGAGAAATATCCAAGTGAAAAGATACTGGACCCAACCAGCATCAGTGAAGGTAAGAAGCATCCTTTAAAATGCCCAACCCATCAGAGAACAGTGCATCTTCAATCTTACCCTGGTCTCATGCTTCGTTCTGGTAGTCAGGCTTCCTTCCCTGCTATAAATCTGTATATTTCTTTTGTTTCCCATGTCTGTCACTCACTTGGCAGTTCCTGCGTGCTCCTCAAAGTATTAAAAACACTTTATTTAATTTTCCCTTCACTTCTCCATCAAGATACAAATTTCTACCATTCCAAAAGACACTTAATTTTTTTTAATTTTGCATCTTTCTTTTTCTCGTATAGGTGATAATGTGTCTAAGCAGACAAGGGCACCATGCAAACCTAATGACGTGCATAACAGACTGGATGCATTTGTAGTGGCTCCCTAATTCAATACAAATTTGAAGACAGGAATGTTCCATTAAAAGTGGGCAGTTGATTTAGAGTTCAGTCACATTGTATTGCTAGAGGTTGGAGTAAGGATGTGAGCAAAGTCTCCAGAGTTCTAGGTGCCCAGAGCTTATATTTATGATAGAGCCACACTGAAAATTCAGAATGCTAAACTCTTTAAAATTATCCATCCCTAGCAAACATGTGGGTTCAGCAAGATGGAAGCCTTGTGTGCTTCATATTGTACCCTGGGCCATGAATTACAATCCAAATTGTTTCCACATACATGCTCAACTATTCTTAGCAGAATAAAATGTTGTTGTTGTTGTTGTTGTTGTTGTTGTTGTTTAGTCGTTTAGTTGTGTCCGACTCTTCATGACCCCATGGACCAGAGCACGCCAGGCACTCCTGTCTTCCATTGCCTCCCGCAGTTTGGTCAGACTCATGTTGGTGGCTTCAAGAACACTGTCCAACCATCTCGTCCTCTCCTTGTTCCCTCCTCCTTGTGCCCTCAATATTTCCCAGGATCTGGGTCTTTTCCAGGGAGTCTTCTCTTCTCATGAGGTGTCCAAGGTATTGGAGCCTCAGCTTCAGGATCTGTCCTTCCAGTGAGCACTCAGGGCTGATTTCCTTCAGAATGGATAGGTTTAAACTTCTTGCAGTCCATGGGACTCTCAAGAGTCTCCTCCAGCACCATAATTCAAAAGCATCAATTCTTTGTCGATCAGCCTTCTTTATAGTCCAGCTCTCACTTCCATACATCACTACTGGGAAAACCATAGCTTTAACTATATGGATCTTTGTCGGCAAGGTGATGTCTCTGCTTTTTAAGATGGTGTCTAGGTTTGTCATTGCTTTCCCCCCTAAAAAGCAGGCGTCTTTTAATTTTGTGACTGCTGTCACCATCTGCAGTGATCATGGAACCCAAGAAAGTAAAATCTCACTGCCTCCACTTCTTCCATTTCTTCCCCTTCTATTTGCCAGGAGGTGATGGGACCAGTGGCCATGATCTTAGTTTTTTTTGATGTTGGGCTTCAGACCATATTTTGCACTCTCCTCTTTCACCCTCATTAAAAGGTTCTTTAATTCCTTTAATTCCTCCCCACTTTCTGCCATCGGCATATCTGAGGTTGTTGATATTTCTTCCGGCAATCTTAATTCTGGCTTGGGATTCATCCAGCCCAGCCTTTCACATGATGAATTCTGCATATAAGTTAAAGAAGCAGGGAGACAATATACAGCCTTGTCGTACTCCTTTCCCAATTTTGAACCAGTCAGTTATTCCATATTCACTTCTAACTGTAGCTTCTTGTCCCACATAGAGATTTCTTAGGAGTCAGATGAGGTGATCCGGCACTTCCATTTCTTTAAGAAAGTTAGACCTCCTACACTAACTACTATTCAGCTGCCGTCCTGTTTAGAATGAGGTCAGATAATGACACAGTCTTGTAAAGATGATGAGAGCAGCGATACCAATCAAATCGAGTTGTTGCAGAGAGTGAAGAATGAAATAGGAATATAAGAACATAAAAAAGAGCCTGCTGAATCTGGGCAATAGCCCATCTAGTCCAGTATCCTATTCTCACAGTGGACAGCCAGATGACTGTGGGAAAGATTTGAGCACAAGAACACTTTGTCCTGTGGTTTCCAACAACTGGAACCCCATCATGTGTTGGTCCCTTGGCTGGACCATCCCTTTGATGTGCTTATCACCACAAGGAGCCTGAAACAATCTTTGTAGGGTGGAGAGACAGAATTCAGGTGACTTTGACCAGAATGGGAAATGTAGGTTTGGACTTAGAACTGAAGGAGAACAGGGAAACCTTCGGTGACCTTAGAAGTTACCCCACACTAGCAGTTCCTGTTAGCTTGCTCCTGACACATTACTGTATTTGTGGCCTTAATTGAGGGACCTAAACAAACAAATTAATCACAGCGGCCCATAAAAATGACAGAATTCATATGGCAGCATTCTTCATTCCCTCCAATTTGTTTCCCAGAAATCCCCACAGCGATTTATTTGCTGAATATGCGAGTTTTTTACCCCCTTATGAAAATTACAAATTGTTGTCAAGGTTAACGAGTTAATATTCTCATTCAATATTTATTTTATTGGGGAGGTGGCAGGATGGGAGGTGGGGGAGACTGAAAGGAAGGATGAGGCACAGCTATTTGTGCACTTTCTTCCCCTGCAAAGTCTAGTTTCTTAATCAATATGACAAGGACACTGTCCTTTGGATAATACCCTGAATCATCGGGATGAAAAAAATGAGCTTTATTAATCAACAGCTCCTGATTAATTATTACAAAGTGAGGCTCATACATTTCTGTACATGTTAATAATTCCTGAAGAAGGCTAACAATGTCCCCGGTGATTTGAAGGCTTTGGGAGTTTGAATATTTCTGAGCAATGTCACAATAAATAGTCCAAGGGTACTAGTGTTCACTCACTAATCCAGTCCCTTTCAATCCAGTAAATGAGTAAAAACCTTCTTTTTCCTATTTCCCCATCTATAATTCATCATTTGCATACAAAGTAAGAAGCAAGAATCGGCAGCCTCATCAGTTTTCAAAATATCAAGGGACAACCCGGGTGATTTATAGCAGACTGCATTATCTAGTTTATATAACTAGAATTTTGCTGTTTAAAAAAAGAAAGTGTGTGTGAGAGAGATTCACAGACCTGAAATATACTGATAAACAGTAGCTGTGTGCCACATAAATACAATGAAGGTCATGGGTTTCCCGGGGAACTTACGAGTTACATGGGACTTCATCTGAATATCAGCCCCCAAACCTGTTTAGAATCAGTGCTCAGGCCAGAATCTTGTAAGGAAATGATAATGTAGAAAGTGCATCTAAAGATATACAGCCCCAGGGTGGGGGCAACCTATGCCCCTAGAGCCACATGTGGCCCTTGGCCAATTTCACAAGGCCCTCAGCCTAATTTCATGTGGGGGAGACAAGGAATGGGAGAAAGTGGGTAGCAGAAAGAGAGAGAGAAAAGAGTAGCACAAAAACAAAGAGAACGTAGTGGACAAAAGAGAGAAAGGAGTTAGCCTCACCTGCTTTGACTCTAGTTCCACCCAATTTGGATCCACCACTGCCGAAATGCAGCACTGAAAGATTAGCCCTGTGCGATAGAATGCAACCCTGTGCGATAACCAGGCATTTGGATGATAAGTAGGTTCTTGTGGAGCTCTCAAACACATTGCAGCATCGTGGCCCTCTGGATGTTGTAAGGTTCCAACTAATCATCAGTCCCAGCCAGCATGGCTGATGAGAGCTTTAATCCAATAAAACCTGGAGCACCACAGGTCATCCAGCTCTGCGTTACAGGATGGGGCTAAAATTCATAAAGTTGAAGAGTGAGTAATAGATTTACACCACGCCTGACCAAATCAGGGGCTTGGTCATTTGCAGCCCTCTTCCCTTCTGCACCTGAAGAGGAAGCCGAGTTCTGCACTTGCATCATGGATAGCCAATATGGAACCATCCAAATGCTGAACCACAACTCCCATCAGCCCCAACCCAAATGGCCAGGGATGGTCAAAAACAGGCGGTGGGCTTGGGTAATATTTCATAATATGGCGCCTTGCATGAGGCCAAAATTTGGTGCCCCCAAATGGATCTTCTCAGTTATGGATTTTCTCAGTTTTGCACCCCCTTGGCTTGGCACCCCTTACGGAGGAATCACCCGCACCACCCCAAATCCAGCACTGTCAGGGATATTGGAAATTGTAGACTATCAATATCTGGAGGGCATTGTGTTGGCTGTCCCTGATTTCCATAGTCCCAGGTAGCTAGATTGCGGCAGCCTGTAACCCCATCACAGATTTCACCAGTGGGTTCTTCACTGAGTAAAGAGAAGTCTCAGGCCTTCTTCATGGTATGAGCACGTCAGACCATGATGAGCTCCCGCAATGGGCAGTGTTGCTGTTGTTTGTTGTTCTACACTTTTGTTTTGCTTTATTGTATTAATCCGCAGCAGTGAGTAAGATGCCGTTGCTTTAGAAGACCATGTGACAACTTGGAAAGACTGCATTTTGCCCTCTGGAAAGATGGGTTCTGATCACAGATAACTAAAATGAGATTAGGAACGTTTGCTTTCTCCAGAGATAACAGCAGTCTCGGTCATAAAACTACCATATGGCAGATTTGGCAGTCTTTACAGAGGTCCATGGTTTAATTATCGCAAAGACAGATTCAGTTCCCTACTTGCAAAATGCCTAGGTTCTCCAGACGGCAAAGCCTGGCAGTGCAATTAAAGGGAAAGCTGTGTTGTACTTGGCTCAAATGCGAAGTGACCTTACCGCGTCCAGCCCTGTCACTTCCTAACATTTCACTCATGATTAAGTTTATCATTTCAAACAAACAACATCAAATGTCAGGTCTCTGGTCTGCTTAGCAAGAGGGGGGAGGGAATGCCACATTGCAAACCACTGAGTCTGCCTTTCCCATCAAGCCTATGTGTTTGTGTGTGTGTGTGTGTGCGCGTGCACAGAAATTGTGCGCGCGCACACATACAAGAATGAGAGGATACTAGTGGAAGGAAAATAGCATTTCCCTCCATTCTTCTTCTGTAACTAACAAACTACAGCAGAAATGATAGAGCTTAAGTAAAGTTTGCCTTAGAAAGCCAAGCCTAAATGCCTTTACATTTCCACGTATAAAAACCATGACTGACTATTTATTTATTTGTGTGGCACAATCCCTTTGTATAGGGTTTCCATTTTCTTTACAATTAAGAGTTGAAGCAGTGCAATATAAATTTAAATAATATGCGGAGAAAGGGGTGAAGGGGCCAAGCAAGGGCTGGCTCTAGGCTTGAGAAGGCCCTGGGGAAAATGCACTCTGGTGGACATCCCCTTCTACTGATGAGCCCTAGAAAATTTATGTGGCAGGAGTGGTCAGCAGAAATGGTGTTCTGACCAATGCTGTCTGCCTTTATAGACAACTAAACTGCTATTGTCATTTCCCGTCGTGCCCTGAAATCATGCAATGTTGGGAGCATTCTGTGGGAAATTGAAACAGTGGGTTGACCTACCTTGGAGCACAGGGCTTGAGTGCTTTTGGTCTTTGAAAAAAAAAGGGATTTCGGGAGGAAAATGTCATGAATCAGCATTGAACCCCATGCAGCCACAGCTTGTGGCTTCCTCCACTTCTGGAAGAACCCAAAGAAGGGCTTCAAAGAGGGCAATCTAAAGGCTTAGGCCAGTTTCAGTAGAGGTAGGTGCCATGTCCCACCAAAGCATATTTTAAGTCTGCCCTCCAGATGTTTCTGACTACAATTCTCAAAAAACCCTGAGAATCAGCTATGTTGGCAGGAGCTGCTGGGAATTGTCCAAAACATCTAGAGGGCACCAGGTTGGGGAAGACTGTCTTTTTAAAAATAAATTTCATTAATCATTACCAAATCAATACAATCTATCAATACTACCATCAACTACATTCCCCCCTTTCTTCCCTTTCCTCCCTCCCCTCCCCCCCTCCCCAGACAGTAGCGTAGGAAGATAGGGGCAGTGGGGGTGCACCGCCCCGGGCAGCGCAATCTCAGGGGCGCCATCGCGGCTGCCTGCCCCGCCCCCAAAATGCACGTCCCGCCCCCAAAACGCGTGCCCTGCCCCTGCACGCGGCACGCACGCCCTCAAAATGTGCGCCCTGCCCCCCAAACACGCACCCCACCCCTGAGCACGGCGCACCCCACCCCCAGAATGCGCACCATGTCCCTGGGGGCAGCGCACCTGCTCTCCGCCCCTGGTGGCGGAGCATGAAGCTCCACCACTGTCCCCGGACTTCCCTCAGCTCCTTTATCTGATTTATTTTTACATATTGTTTCTGCATGTTATACAATTGTACATATTATTTCCCTAATAGTTCACACTCTTCTAATAAAAAAAAGAAATTGTGCATGTTTATTCAAACCCTGCCAATGAACGTAAGTCTCTTTGCAGTTTTTTCAAATAGTCTGTAAAACGTTCCCATTCTTCCTTGAATTCCGGATTGTCCTTTTCATGCAGTTTGTATGTTAATTTTGCCAGTTCCGCATAATTCATCAATTTCTCTTGCCATTGCTCTTTCGTTGGTATTTCTTCGTTCTTCCACCCTCGTGCTAGCAATACTCTTGCCGCAGTGGTGGCATACATAAATAGATTCTTCATTTTTATCAGCAGGTCTTGTCCTAAAATTCCTAATAAAAATGCTTCTGGTTTTGTTTTTTTTACAAAAGTCTTTTTAAACTTTTTTTTCAAATCATTATAAATCATTTCCCAATTTTTTAAACTTCTCTACATTCCCACCACATAGGATAAAAAGTCCCTTCTTTTTCTTTACATTTCCAACTTATATTAGACCCAGTTTTATACATTTTTTACCATTTTAGCTGGTGTAATATACCATCTGTACATCATTTTTATGTAGTTTTCTTTCAACAAAAAACAATCTGTAAATTTCAGATTTACTTTCCATAACTTTTTCCAATCCTCGAATTGTATATTGTGTCCCAAACCTTGTGCCCATTTAATCATAACTGATTTAACCTCTTCATCTTTTGTTTTCCATTCTAACAAAATGCTATAAGCCTTCTTCAGCAGCTTCCCCTCCTCTTTTATAACTTCTTTTTGGAATCTGGAGGTTGTATAGCTAAACCCTTTTTTGTTATCTTCCTTATACATCTCATTTAATGGGGAAGACTGTCTTAATTCACCTCATCTGCCATCACTCATCCCCGTCATTGTGCAACACTGTCTAATGTTGACTAGTTCATTCTGACAAGACACGTTCAGAGTTTTTATTGCAGATTATTTGAAGTCAGGTTTTTTGTTTTTGTTTTTTGCAAAACGTGCTTTGAAATGCATCCCTCCACGTGCAAAATGAAATCATTTTAATCCCCTGTTGCACTTCCTTAAGAAAATAAATATATAAATAGAAATCCTGGGAATATTCTACATTCTCATTTGAGAGAACCCACATCCCCAGGAGAAAAAATCATTTACTGTATACTGTAAAGATGGTGACAGGCAGAACAAGTTCTGTGCCAACTTTTAACCAACTGCTGAAAATATTTCTATTCCGCCAGGCGTGTACTGGCAACTAAGAATACACCCTTCCACAATGGTGAATTGATGTCTGTTTTTAACTTTTAAATGTTGCTTTTATTGTACCAGTTTTATGTTTTGTTGCTGTCGACCACTTTAATATTTTTTAGATGACATAGTGGTATATAAATATTTTTATTAAAAAATCATGTGAATCTTCCAAACCCTGCCAGCTCGTAAAAAGCAATGTGTGCCCACCTTATCAAATAAACTGAATGGGAACTATCATTTGAATTAAAAGTGACCCTCTCCTGCATTATATGCTGTAAGAATCATACACCAAAGTTCTAAGTTCCCGTTTTGCCTCAAGCAGCAAAATGTTTTGGGCTGGGCCTGGGATCATTCATCATCCAGGCAGAACATCCAAGGAGAATGTGAAGTGGGTCCAGTGAGGAGCGTGACCCGAGGAAAGCATAAAGCAGGCATCCCCAAACTGCGGCCCTCCAGATGTTTTGGCCTACAACTCCCAAGATCCCTAGCTAACAGGACCAGTGGTCGGGGAAGATGGGAATTGTAGTCCAAAACATCTGGAGGGCCGAAGTTTGGGGGTGCCTGACATGAAGAGCCAAACAGAGAGGCCTAAAGAGCTGCATTGGGCTCGCAGGTTTGAGATTGCCCACCACTACCCTCCAAGATTCCCCTGATGAAAATCGGGGTGCATGTCTTTTGCTGCAGCCCTGTCAGGCGACTCAGGTGAGAGCATGGCACCACTGCAAGTGCCAGATCTGCCTGCAAGCACCAGCTCACCCTCCTCTGTGAGTTTGGTGGCGGCAGTGCTAGGAGGGAGAAATGGGATGTTATGGGATCAAGTCAGAAGCTGGGATGGCTTCTGTAATGCAAGTTCACCATCATGGTGAGCACGATTTGCAGTGGGGACTTAACAAACCACTCCTGAGTTCCAAAGGTGGGGGCATGAGTGGTCACTGTTGGATAGGTCCATGGCTGTTGTTGGGCAAATTTGTATGTTGCAAGTTGGTGGGTCAGCCCCCTTGGTATAAAAGCCAAAGAGAAAGGTTTCTCTTTCTCTTTGGCTGCGTTTTTGGACCCTCACCCTCCCTCCGCTATTTTTAGGCCTCTGTGTTGACATTGCTGTGCCTCTCATGGGGTCACGTGTATTCAGGGGCCTGGTAGGAATTTTTCCATTTGGCTGATTGGCTGGTGCCATCTGGTTTTTGCCTGCTGCATAGCAAATAGTCACAACTTGTAAGGTTGGCGGTTAGGCATTGGTTATTGGTTGTATATGGGGTCTGTTGACTGTGTTGGCCCCTTGAGTTAATGCCTGAGTTAGGGGAGATTCCGGTCAGGAATACAGGGGCTCTATGCAGTGTCCATAACCACGGTCAGGGACGAGCAACACACATGAGCCCCTGGGAGCCTGGGGGGAGAGGGGAGAGCCTATTGCACCTGACTCCCTGTCTCTCCCTGTAGGGTTTCCCCTTGTTGACAAGGCGAGTTTATTTCTGTCCTTAGGTGACAGTTGGAGAACCAATGCCTATGCAACCACTCACTTATATTTGTATTTCAATAAAAGTTGTGGCCAAATTCATGCCAAAAACCATTAAACAAAAATTCTCTCTATGGTGTGAGTTATTTGAGGGGTGGTTTTGGGGACCTCCACACGCAATTCCAAGGATGTTCCAGGTTGAAGGTTATGGAGGCCAGGGATTGTAACTTTGGATGCACATTTAAAAAATGGTGGCAGGAAAGGTGCCACAGTGCTGGTGGCTAACCTATGGTCCTCCAGATGCTGGTGGAATTCGATTCCCATCATCCCTTGCTGGCCAAGGCTGATGGGAGCTGGAGTCCAAGAATATCTGGCTAGCTACAGGTTATACACACTTGTGCTATATAATATAATGTTTCCGGGGGTTGTAAGGAGGGGGAAAGATGGCTGCCCCGTGTGATTCCCTTCCCCATGCTGATTTCGGAGCTCTCGCCACTTTCAGACTGATAGCCGTTGACAGCAATGAAGACATGATGTTGCTGAAGCTTTGCTGTGTACACTGAGGTCTGTGTGAGTCAGCTTTCTAATGCACTTCAGTGGAAGCAGGGATATTATGTACACATTCTCTTGCTTGCATAGAGCTGTTGTTTTAATTCGAGTGACTGGGGGTGTTCTGTAGTCTGAAAATCTACTACTACTGTGAGGAATGGCTGGGTCTGAAGAGATGCATCTGAACAAACACTGAGAGCACAAGCAGTTTTCTATGATTATTTGATTCCCTCCCTCCCTTTCTCTCCCTCTCTTTTTTAAAAGGACTTCTCTAGCATTTCCTCAAATTCCTCATTAATGTTAATTCACCGAAGATCACAGCTCTTTGCTTTAAGAATGAAATGTTTGGATGCCAAAGTACCAGCGCTGCTTAAGCTGGTCAAAAGAATGCTTTCTTAAAAAAATCTATTAATTGGGAAGTGAAAAGGGGGGAAATGGATGCATTCAGGGAAGGTTTTCTATTCTTATGTGTCAGAATAGCCTAATTCAAATCCAAATGGGATCCCACCATTCTACGGATTTCATACAGCTCCAGGTAAACAACTAATGAACAGCCTGCCAGTTTCATTTTTATCAAGGGCCCTCAGAGATTCAACTGTGCCATTTCATAAAATATGCAGATGATAGTGGAGGGAGAATAGCAAAGGAGGCTTTGAAAATGATTCACACAACCTAAAAATGATGTTGAAAAGGGAGGAATTAAATATTCACAAAGTGAGAGAAATTAAGGCATATTAACTGTTAGACTGTGGAAATGAAGTGACTAACATCCACAGTGCTGATGAGCGCAAGATGATTACGGATCTGTCAAAAGTTTCTAATCCTGACATGGTGTGTGACGTTGAGGTGCTAGGTGGCTGGTAAGGGCAAAAAATTAGGGATGGGACAAGCAGCACAAACTTGACAGATCAGAGTCAAAGACGGCAGAGCGCTGCATTGATTAACATTAGGCTCAGCCCTGTATCAGAAATGAGTTGTAAACTTGAGGAAGGAATACTAATTTTGGTTACGTAACAGGACCCTCAGGGCTCAGAACATCAGCCATGGTGCACTTTTTTAGATGAGAATCAGGGGCCAAATACATCTCTTGTGATTCTACCAAGTTCAATCAGCCTACATCAAGACTGGCTCTGACCCCCATCAAATATATAGAGGATGTATGGCAGAGCAATGCAAAACAGAAAGGAAGTTGTGGAAAAACATGTAGTCTTCATTTTTATTATTATTTTAAAAGGAGTTCCTGGGTTTCAAACTAACGCATGCAAAAATTGTCCAGGCAGAGGTGGATTTAGGCAGTGTGACCGGTTCCCCCACACTGGGCCAAGGGGGTGCCATAGGGCATCACAACTATGGTGCAGTGCACATGCAGAAAGGAAGGCAAGAGGCAGGGAGAGTGCCAGATTTTGGGAGCATGCACTGGGCACACTTGAAATTAGAAAGGCAAAAGGCCACCCCTGGTCCAGGGTATCCATTCTGCTTGTCACTTTTGAAATCACTCCTGATGTGCAAGAGCATATGAGTAAGTAGTTTGCAGGCCATAGCCAAAAACAAAACTGGGGAACTGAATTCTAAATACAGTGTGGAAAGACAGTCTTCCTGCTTCCCAAGAGTAATGCGCCAAAAAGACCACATCATTGATGACTTTCACTTTATCTACACAGTACCTTTTGCAGGAATTATTATTTTGAGACCTTGGTCTATGTCCATTTGCAAGTGGCAAGTCTAACATGAAAAGTCAGAAAAAGATTGGGTAAAGCTGATAGACTGAATACATTAGGTGTGTTAAGCAATATGGAGGCCCAGCCAACGTGGAAATTAGTGGTAATTATTATATAATAAGTAATGATGGGATTTAAATGGCTAACACATTTTCTCTGCCGAGATCATTTAGAATTGATTCATAGAAATGATTAAATTAATAGATCTTCTTCTTTAAGACAGTGAACAGCTTAAACTAGACTCTTCGGCAGAGTTTGATCCCAGAGAAAGGAGTATGAATAGAGATTTAATAGAAATTGAAAGAGGAATTTCTTGGGCAGTGTGTAAATGTGTATTAAAGAGTCAAAAGAATCCTGTACAATCATTTCCCTCAAAGAAGAAGGGAGGGGGAACCTATATATTTTGTAGATTTAAGTATTCTAGTAGAATTAGCCTCCAAGGACTTTGGAAGGTGAAAGAATAAGCAACCCAAGTCCCCCTAAACAATAGAATGGTGGGGGGTATGAAAAGGCAGGGTGTTAAAGGATCACTGTCTACTTAGTTTAGGCTTAGATAGTAGGCTTTTCATAAAACTGAATGGCTTTACAAAATCTAACATGAATAGCACCCAATTCCCCCCTTTCATATTTTGTTTCCTGCTGCAAATTTAGGATATTTCTTTGGAGTAAAACAGGTGTCATTTGGGGGTGTCACTGAACCAAGGTCAGTAAGTAAACTCTCTCACAGGACATAGAAAGGTGCTTTATACCAGGCCAGACTAGAATAGTATTCTCTTCTCTTGCTAGGGTCCTCCAGAGCTCAAGGCAGAGGTCTTTCCCATCACCTGTTAACTGAGTCTTCGAAGTGGTTTCATGAAGCTTTGAACTCTTGGCATGCAAAACATGTTCTATGCCCTTGAACTATGACCCCCGCCGCCGCCCAATATACTTGGCTACCTGCTGAGCAGAAGCTTACCCAGAGGAGGCTGGTTCACTAGAGCAAGTAGGGCTAACCAAGCTTGGTCTGCCTGCCCTCACGTTACATTCAACCACCAGTCTAGGGGATGGCAATGGCTGTCAGCTTCCTCCTCCTAATTTGCACTTTCTGAAAGAATGCGCAAACTGAGGCCCAGCCACCCTTTGAAACGTACACTTCTCCCAATTTTGCAATGCCAAGTAGTGCATACAAAAATGTGCATGCCACTGAAAAGAGCATACAAAACTGCATTATATGGGGGGAATGCTTTGCAAAAATATGTACATTAGGTACGACTACATGCTAGGGGAAATTAATGTTACCAAAGTCATTCAAATAACGTAGACCAAGTCCAGAGGGGGGGGGGAATCCTGATGATACTTTAGTGAGAAAACTGAACAAACCTTAACACTTTCACACTGACAGAATTAACCCTTTATATGCACATTGAATGATCCCTGTGGTTGCACTTCCAGCAATTCATGCTGAAATGCTGATTAGTTTTCCTCAGGACTTAAAGGGGGGGAAATTGCAAGCGGGTGCGAAAATGTGGAAAACTGAACTTAAGACTGGAAAGATGAGAAGGCAAAAGTGACTGATTCACCGATCCCTACTAGTCCATCAGTCTGTCTGAGCTGTCTGTTCAAGGCTGGAAGACTGGTTTGGCTCTCAAGACACAGGAGAGAACTGCTGGAAAAGCAGGAAGGCATGTGGAGCTGCCGCTTTTGAATGGGAGCGATTCGACTCTCCTGCGCACAGCACAGAACAACTCCCATGGGAGTACTCACACTTTTTACTAAAGACCCCACTAAAAGGGGGGGGGCGGCATTTTCATGTCATCATATTTCCCATTTCACTGCCTTCTGCTGCCTTAATCCTGAGTGTGCTTTGGGAATAAAACAGCAAATATTTTTTGTTACAGAGGGAAAATAAATTGCTTTTACCAGCGAGGGTTTCAGCACTTTAAGATTAAAAGAGGAGGCAATCCCAAAGTGCAAGGCGACATTTGACAGTCATCTGTCGAGCTCCAGGATGCAACCACCATTTGGGGAAACCCATAAAGACCCTTCCTGAAAAAGGCCAGGCAAAACTACAGTTCCCATACAATTATCTTCAGATCAGTGCAAGCTCAATTTCTCAAAAGCAAACGTGGGCACAGCAGCAATTACAGTGGGAGGTGCAACCACCTGCATGCACAAGATGGATGGATGGGATCATTGTCCAATCTGCTTAACCTCAAAGAAATAATGTTTTAAGGCAGCTGTTCCTCACTGCTGGTCTCCAGGCCCCGGGGTGTGTGTGTGTGTGTGTGTGTGTGTGTGTGTGTGTGTGTGTGTGTGCATGACTCACCAAGGGAGTCCGTGGCACCATCCACATAGCAAAAATTACCATAGAGATATGGTAGGGTGTTTTATTTTAAAGTAGGGTGTTTATGGCTTGGCCTTCGAAAAACAGGGGACCTGTAGTATTTAGCTAATTGGGAACCTCTGTTTTAGGGTATTTGGACAGTACTCTTACCAATTTCATCAGAGGAGAATGAGTCTTCAAGGGAGATCCTTTCTACCCCTTGACACCTCATCACCTTTTCTTCTTTTTCTGATTTTTCATGGGTGCAAGGGTTTATTTGGTCAAAATGATGCAACCCACATACAAGAGAGAGGTATTGGCAAATTCGGGAGAACACCTTAGTTTGCAAATGCACAAAAATTCAGTCATACCTCGGTTTAAGTACACTTCGGTTTGAGTACTTCACATAGCTGCCAAGTTTTCCCTTTTCTCGCGAGGAAGCCTATTCAGCATAATGGAATTTCCCTTAAAAAAAGGGATAACTTGGCAGCTATGGTACTTCAGTTTAAGTACTCCGTGGACCCGTCTGGAACGGATTAATCCACTTTCCATTACTTTCAATGGGAAAGTTCACTTCAGGTTAAGTACGCTTCAGGTTAAGTATGGACTTCCAGAACCAATTACACTCATACTTTGGGTTAAGTATGCTTCAGGTTGAGTACTCCGCAGACCCGTCTGGAATGGATTAATCCACTTTCCATTACTTTCAATGGGAAAGTTCGCTTCAGGTTAAGTACAGACTTTCGGAACCAATTGTGTTTGTAAACCGAGGTACCACTGTACTTCCCTAATACAAATTCCTTAATTGGGGGAATTAAAAACAAAAAAAACAGCCCAATGAGGGTTGAGGATGCTCAGGAGCCACAGAATGCTGACTGGCTGTTGAAAGATGGGGTGGGGGACAGAAAAGCAGGTGGGAGGAGGAATGTCATGGAATGCCATGGAATGTATGGTTGACTGAAGCCGTGAACAGGAGCAGCCCACACTTTACTGCAGGTCCCACTTGTCATTTTTTAAAAACTAAAATGCCCTGAATATGTCAGCCTTTCCTCATGGAGAATTTGCTCCAATCCCTTGGTCATTTTGGTTTCCCTCTGAATATTAGGGTCCCACCTTGTGTTTAAAGAATGGCAAGAAAAGAAGAGACTTCCCAGACTAGCTCTAGGCATTTTCAGGACCTGCTTAACTCTGTATTAGTCTCTGTTAATAATCAAGAGCAGGTCTAGAGCTGCTTACAGTATATCACCTGCTCTGCTGGGAAAGACCTGTCATCCCTCTCGTTCCCTTTTACACGAATTGTGAAATTGATAGGTCACTGGCGTCTTGAGTAGCACTCAGAAGGCATTGTATTTATTTCAGTTTACAGTTCTCCCTGTGCCATAAAGAATGTCTTTCCACAAAGCATATTTTCACTTCATTTTTCATATTCCCAGGGACAGAACATATGGTAATCTTTAGAAGTCGATCCCAGAGGGTTACCCAAATGCTATATACCAAGCAGCCTTTCTGGTTTTATTGTTAAAATTCATGTTCTGTTCTTATCCCTAAATATTCCACTTCTGGGCTTAGGCTCTCTCCCTCTCTCTCTCTCTCATAATAATACTTAAAACTGAAAGCCAATTGTGTTTGCTACAGGGATCGTGAGCCAGACAGTATACTGTATATAATAAAATATTATAGTCATATTATTGCTCAGTGCAAGGAACGTGCAGAATCTGCTCTGGCAGGAGTCTAGTGATGGTGGTGAGTCCTGTTCCACCCTGTTAGAAAGGGGGTAGTAATTTGCTTCAGTGTGTCTTTTAATGTGAACCTTCCAAATTCCCACTTCCCAAAATAATGCAGAAACTGAAACAAAGCTCTTCTTCGAAATTCACACATTGGCCTAGCTCTCTGCATTGGCTTTGCACCCTAGAGCACCCCCAGTACTCCACAATGACTATGCATGGCAAGGAAAAATCAGCAGTGATATGCAAACTTTCTTTCAGGACTGTTTGCCTGCCCATTGGTAACCTCCTCAGTGAGGAACCCCAGGGGGGCTCCTTGAAGCACAGCTTGAAAACTTCTGCCCCACTAGGCTATGAGTGCGTGTACCTACTTCTGGCTCCAGCACTAAACTTGCTGACCTTGGCCAACTCATTTAACCTCTCCTGCCCCCTATTCTCCCATCTGCAAAATGAGGATATTGACATTTACATTCTCATATAAAGTGCTTTTAGATCTATGGATGGATAAAAAGCGCTAAGTAAACCAAAACTCCCAATTAAATTAATTGGAGAGAAGGAGTCAGGTCAATCCTGTAGCAAGCTTCATTTCCACACCTCTTAAATTTCTCCTGTCTTGTTATTGAACATCCCATTTATTGTACAGAATACATGCACGCCCGCAGAGGTGCACTCCCCAGGTCAAGACTAAGGCACTTCCTTGGGGCAGAACACAAGATGCTTACGCTGCTACTATAGGGTCTTTCCAAAATCAGAATGTCAGGCTTAGTTTGCAGGGCAAT
Organism: Zootoca vivipara; assembly: GCF_965207765.1. Taxonomy (NCBI): domain Eukaryota; kingdom Metazoa; phylum Chordata; class Lepidosauria; order Squamata; family Lacertidae; genus Zootoca; species Zootoca vivipara. Next base: position 79,261,837 of record NC_142590.1, on the reverse strand, counting down.
CAATCCAATACCCTCCCAGATCAAAACTCCCCCTTTGACTCTCTCTCAAACACATGGACAGTAAAATTAAGTGGAATAAAATGAAACCTTTCTGCTACATCGTTGATTCAATGCTTTATGTGTGTGAGGAACATAAATTTAACTGGGAAGATGATCCCATATTAGAGTTACTGCCTGTTTGGGTTTCATATGGGTGGCGGCGGGAGGAGGGGGACATGTACATATGGACATTCTTGCACGTTTGTGAACTGTAGGTGGTTATGTGAATATATGACGTACTGTTGGAGAGGTGCCTGTCTGCTTGTCATGTACCAGCTTCAGACAAAAAATTAGTCCTATAAATGGAAAAATAAGTTTAGTTGTTGAACTAAAATTTTTGGTGGTTTCATGCATACCGGACGTAAATACTTCTCTCGACTTGATGATTGACAGCTGAATGTGTGAACTGACTGCTCGGGAAAGCAATGGGAGAAAGCATCGGTTCCCTGTGGTTCCAAAATAATGAGGCAAACCAGGGTGACTTTTCCAGTTTTTCCTAATAAAAGGAAAATCAGTTACCTCAATATTCCATGGACCCAGCTGTATGAGCTTCAGCTGGTTTCTTATCCAGAAGCATGTCTGTCATGTCCCCAGTTTTCAAATCAATTTCCCATTTTAGAAAAACAAAACAAAACTAGAAATGTGTTTTATATTTTCCTGCTTCCAAACAGGAAAATCTGCCCTTGTAGGAGAATCATCCCACCTGTCTTTCTGAAACTTGGCAGGCTTTGTCTCTTCAGAAGGGAAGACCACACCTGCAACGTACAGACAGATAATTAAAAAGGTTCCTGCAGGGGAAATCTCTGATGGATCAGCCTGAAATTTGGCAGACTTCATCACTTTGAAGATGGTCCTTTGCCTGCAAATTTCATCCACTTAAGTGAAAAGCAGGGGGAAAGTTGTAGCTGTTTTAGATTCCCTGTTGTAGTCAATAGGGATGGAACAAAGCTTCAGATTTAACAGATCAGATTTGGGTCTGAATAGCAAATCCAATAGAAACAACACAGAGCATATACAAAACTGACTAGTTTGCTTCCAAATGCTACAGTCAAAGATATAAGGTGGATATTGTGGTCCCTGCATACGCCTAATGAAAACCACTCTCTGTGGTGTTTGATATATGCTGGCACAGTTACTCTTTCATGACTTATTTATTTCATTTTATTTTCACCTTTTTGTTCCACCCTTCAAGTCAGTTTAGAATAATAATAATAATAATAATAATAATAATAATAATAATAATAAATTTATACCCCGCCCATCTGGCTGGGTTTCCCCAGCCGCTCTGGGCGGCTTCCAACAGAAAAATAAAACACAGTAATCTATTAAACATTAGTAATCTATTAAACTATTAGAACAGCCTTTATCACCCTGGTACTCTCCAGATGCTGGCTGGAACTGATCGGAATTTTATTCCAAGACATCTAGAGGGCAACAGGTTGATGAAGCCTAGTTTGGATGGTCCTCTCCTTCCTATTATATCCTCAGAGCAGTCATATGAGGAAGGTTAGGCTGAGATTCAGTGAACAGCCCAAGGTCACCGGTTGCTAAGTGGGGATTGGAAACCAGATCTCCCTAGTCCTGGTCTAACACTTTGACACTGGATTTGTCAAATGATAAAGCTGTGTATGTGAACCAGGCCCTTTTCTAAGCTGAATTGGCCAAAGTCTAGTGAGTGACTACACTTTAAAGAAGTGACTTGAATTAACTTTACATAATACAGTATAGGCAGTTATAGGCAGTATATATTGTGCCTATATAAAACATTGCATCCTCCTCCTCCTCCTCCTCCTCCTCCTCCTCCTCCTCCTCCTCCTCCTCCTCCTCTGCAGTCTATTAAAAAAATAAAACTTATGCATATGTATATATAAACATTATTCCCCACTGGATGAGTCCAAAATCTTGCAGGCATTGGGTTGTTCTTTAGGCATGGAGAAAAAAGACTGAGTTCAATAACTCATTTTATACAGTCATACCTCCGTTTAAGTACGCCTCGGTTTGAGTACTTTCAGTTTAAGTACTCCACAGACCCGTCTGGAACGGATTAATCCACTTTCCATTACTTTCAATGGGAAAGTTCGCTTCAGGTGAAGTACGCTTCAGGTTAAGTACAGACTTCTGGAACCAATTACACTCACACTTCGGGTTAAGTACGCTTCAGGTTGAGTACTCCGCAGACCCGCCTGGAACGGATTAATCCACTTTCCATTACTTTCAGTGGGAAAGTTCGCTTCAGGTTAAGTACGCTTCAGGTTAAGTGCAGACTTCTGGAACCAATTGTGTACTTAAACCAAGGTACCACCGTACTTCTATAAGGTGACTTTGGCAGACATGCCATGCTAAGTATCTACATGTATCCACATACCGTAATTTACTATATATAAGAAGACCTTTTTTCTGAATTTTCTGTGATAAATTGAGGGTCATCTTATACATGGGTTAATATGCTACAACAACAACAACTACTACTACTTTTATTATTTATTCCCCGCCCATCTGGCTGGGTTTCCCCAGCCACTCTAAGTGCTAAGTAAGCAAGGGCTGGTGCTGTGGCAGTAGCAGGGAAATGTTGGAGAGGAGGCTGCTTACCTGCTCTTCCCGGCTTAGGAAGAGTATTTGCTGAGTGCCAGTGTGCATGCGGTGTATTACGGCACCAGTTCTGTCAGCCTGTGCAGGGGATTGTCAAAAAAATGCTCAACAGCTCAGCGAACTTACAAAAGAAGCTCAGCAACTGTTGAGGGCTCCCCAAAATAGGGGTCGTCTTATACATGGGGTCATGTTATACACAAAAAAAATACGGTATATATCTCACCTCATCCAGGTTTCCAAATGCAATCTGTGTACGTATTAAGGAGCTCACAGACTTGAGATGCATGTGGATAACGTGGCATAAACCAAATTTTAAAAGAGCCTGCTTGTGCAAATGCATCCTAATAATGTTCTGATAGTACTACATACAACCTAAGTCAATATGCTAAGCACACCCTTTTCCCTGAGTGATGGGAAACTCTGTTAGCTTTTACAGGAAGAGAGAGCCCTGGAGATTTATGATGCCTGAGTGATCACCTATTTATTTACCAAAATTCAGGGTATGTGTGTGTTTTTAAAAAAAGAATGTAGTACTATGTCCCAGAAGAAATCACAGAAGCAAGCAGAAACAACATGCATGTCATATAATCCCTAAATTACTACTTCTAAATAAATAAATAAAAAGCTCTGCACAAATTCATCCAAAGCAGGCAAAACTGAATGCAACCCCCCCCCCCATGCCTTGGGTTTCTTTCTGTCTCCAAGTGCCCATCAGGGTCCATTATATCCTTCGGTGATGAGGCCACAACAGTCTAGAACAGGCATCCCCAAACTGCGGCCCTCCAGATGTTTTGGCCTACAACTCCCATGATCCCTAGCTAACAGGACCAGTGGTCGGGGATGATGGGAATTGTAGTCCAAAACATCTGGAGGGCTGAAGTTTGGGGATGCCTGGTCTAGAAGGCAGGTGGAGAAACTGTGACCTTCCATATGTTGCCGGCCTTCAGTTTCCAGCAGCCCCAGACAGTATGACCAATGGTCAGGTGTGACGGGAGTTGTCACCAAGCAACATCAGAGGACCACAGGTTCCCCACACCCTGGCATGGAAGGAAGGCAAATTGACACAGCAATACAATGTGTCTCACAGTAATTGAAGCAGATTTCCATCTTCGAAAAGGAAGGACAACACTAGCATCACCCTCCCTTCTTTTTTTGGCTGAGGCATGTCTACTTATCAGCAAATAATTTGGTGGCTTCCATATGCTTGTTTACCTTTCCTAGCACTTCCTGTGTCTGAGAAGAGAAGGAAAAGCAAGATGTCTTCTTTATCGGTAGTCAAAACTGTCAAAGCAAATGAGAGAAAACTTGCGGAACTAAATTAGGCAACATAAATTATGAGAGGAGATTCGTGTACGTTGCCACTAATGTGTGTGAAAAGCTGATACCACGAGATACCAAAGATCTATTACATGGGAACAAGGTAAATAATGGGCCCTGCAACTCCCATGGTTCTTGTTGGAAGCTGAATACCATCAATGACCACAATAGTTTGAAATGCAGGACAGAAAGGCAGAGTTCAAGATTCATCCAAATAAGACTCAGTATATTCACCCAAAAATGTAACCTGAATTGCATTCAAGGCTTGGGACTAACGTCTCGTCTGCCCAGTAGATATGGGCAGAATGGGGAGTGAGAGAAGTGCAGCCCAGTGTGGACTTGACTTTATGTGACATTGTTCAAAGGGACCCCGAGGGCCATCTAGTCCAACCTACTCCAATGCAAGAATCTCAACTAAAGCATCCATGACAGATGGCCATCTGACCTCTGTTTAAAAAACCTCCAAGGAAGGAGAGTCCACAGGATCCCAAGGAAGTCTGTTCCATTGTTGAACAACTCTTATCATCAGGAAGTTCTTCTTTATTTTTAGTTGGAATCTCCTTTCTGGTAACTTGAAGCCATTGATTCCCTCCCAGAGACTTCAAACAGCTAAGTAGAACTGTGGCTGGCTGCTACCTCATGGAAGATCCATGATCAGATTTCACATTCCTTTTATTGTTACATTAAAGTAGGGTGGGGGACCTTTTTGGCATCCCAATGGCCAACTTTGACAGCTTCCTCGTCAATCACATGGTGACACCACAATGTCACATGACTGACAACAAGTGGGTTACCCCTTTGCAAGCCTTCCTGTACCTCCTCTTTCCATCCCCAGTGAATTTAAGTTTGAAAAGAGAGAGAGAGAAACTGAGAATAACTAAAATTGACAGATTTACCCATCCCTAACACCCTGAGCTGCTTTTAGTATTGCAGTGGGAAAATATAGACACCAGTATTTTATTTTATTTCTTTATTATGGGGATGATAGTAGTTTGGGGAGAGCAATTTAGTTCAGGAAGTCTCACCCCATAAGTCTGAATCAAATTCAGAGCTTCCTGTGGTTTTTTTATTTAAAGTAAAAAATGAAAATCCCAGGAGAGTCCATCATGAACCTCCCACACCAGCTTTTGAGCAAAGTGTTCGACCACATGATGACAGCCAATAAAATCTGGATCCCTTTTGACCTGTTTTCTGTCCTAGCTGCTGTTGTGTTTACGTCTGCCATTTTCTTGTATGATTTTACTGATGATTTTTTTTTGTTTTAAATTAAGCTGTTGTAAGCTGCCTCAAAGGCTTTTATGTTGAAAGGCAGAGTACGGAGCTCTTAAATAAACAAACAGAGTTTGGATCTGAGTAGATGAGAAATTCATCATGCTAACAAGATGAGCTTTAAAGAAGCAAAACACCTATAAATGCATACTAAAATGATGATACTGGTATCTTGGTAATACTTGTTGCAGTACAGTTACTCTAACAATGTAAGACTCCTCATCCAACAGCACTGTACGTTCAGCCACTATTAATATCCCTATTTTGCAGATGGAAAGACTGAGGCTGAGAGAATAATGGCCACCTAATCATTTTAGATAGAGGTTGATGCACATATGTGTTCGCGCACGCACGCACACACACAAAAATATTGCTTGCAAGACGTTGGCTCCCAAGGGCCTCCTTGCATTAAGAAAAGATTATCACTCATCAGTTTCATTACGATTATGAGCCTGGCAGGAGGAAGAGGTAATCAGCAAAAGATGATCATCCCCTTATCACAAAGCTCTTCATCCCAGTGTTTAAAACTCTTGGACTCTTGCTGATGGTGATTCATATCCCACCAATTTAACTCCAGTGGCCGTAGCCTCTTGATCACAGAAGGACGACATTTGTGAGAATTCACGCACTAAGGCAACGCCAACAGGAAGCAATGGCAGAGCAGAGGCAAGGATAAAGACAAACTATCCCATGCAATTTACCTCGCTTCAGCAGTATATTCAATTCCTTAACACCATTATCACACACCCCTATTTTTCTCTCTGTCCCTCTCATCACATGAGCGGCTCTTACTAGGCACACGCACACGCACACACACAAAAATCTATAAACTCTTTCCAGGAATACAAAAGCATTCTCTATGATGTTGATAAGAAACAGGACAGTCACTCTCCCCTGACATATTTGTTCTTTAAAAACAAATCAATGGCGCAGAGATTTGGCACCTGAATGCAGAGCATCGGCTTGATGAGGCAAAGATTGTCTTCATTAAGGGCATTAATATTCATAGAGAGTAGAAAATCTGACACAAGAGAGGACTCACTAACCTTTTCTCATATTAGATTTTTTACTTCTTAACACAATTACAGTCCGGCAATGACTTAATTAATGCTGCTTTTCGTCAGGCTGCTTTAAAGAGCTGTCAATTTGGTCCTGCAGAGGCTGTCAGCGAAAGAGAGAGACAGTCATGGAGGCTAAAAAAGACACAGGAAGGAATTCAAACACTTAATAACATTCAAAGTGCTATGCAAAGTCACACATCAGCCTGGATTAAAGCAATTTTTTTGTCTTTTCTCCTTCCCTACTTATGCTAATAATACGCAGGTATAAAAACGGGGCAGTTATCAACTTGTGGCTTGGGGATGGTGGACAGAGAGCACAGGGGGAAAGTCACCCAGATTGCTTTATCTTTTCTTTCACAAGTATCAGGCACATTTTAAACCTACTGTTGGGTTGTTGTTGGTGGTGGTGGTGGGAGCTCAAATACATCTCAAATGCTCACATAATGGAAAATATACTCCAAATTTGAAGGTCTGATGCAGCTTCTCTTGAAATTTGCCGCAGCAGCTGACTATCTCAAACAGCAACCATCTCTACTGGAAGATTAAGAGATCATACTCACCTGCTCAATCCTACACATATCTGGTCAGAAATAACTCCCATTGAGTTGAATGGGTAGCATTCCCAGGTAAATAGGACTGATTTCAGCCTTAGTTATTTTAATGTATGATCCAGCTGCTGGAGTTGTTTTTATGTTGGTTTTGGTGGGCCTACCAAACTGTAATCAAGGTGTAGTAGCCATAATTCCTTTCAGTTTCACTCATAAAGGGGGGGGGTGCAATTCAAGTTGCAGTTAGTAATGGAAGAATCTATTTCCATCCTAAACCATGTTTGTTGCATGCAGCAGTGTTCCCATTCCACTGCAGTTTGGCTTCTGACAAAAGCTGTTATTCATCTTGTCGTCCCCAGTAGCAGAACTTCACATCATTATGTAATCATGCCATTATTTTGCTATTCCACATCATTCTTTTTGATGCAAAGGCAATTATTTTCCAATCAAAGGAAGTGCAATCCACACCGGGGACGGGAACATATTCAGTTATGTTGCCATTTTTGCCCTTTCAAAACAGCAACAACAGTGAACACTGATCATACCTGCTGGATTGATTTTCGTTCTGTGCATAGTCTGAATAAGCAAACACCAGGGCAAGTTCCATTCTCATTTCTGTTTCTGCTGGAATTCTCCAGCATCCATCATTGTAGCTATTTGTACAATCAGTGACAACTCGCATGGTGGGGTGGAACTGCAGAGCCACACTCCTGACATTGGGATGATTGCGCCTTACCTGGATAGGGCTGGGATGGGGGCAGGATGATGAGGTCAGGGTTGCTTGGACACTCTGGCAGAACCAATCAAGTCCTCCCACCACAGTGGCCAAACAACCCCAGCCTCACTGCTGCCCTGCCCGACACCAGCTCCCACCACAAGGGCTGCCTCTGCCTAAACTTTGACTGGTTTTAATAGTTCCTGTGCACTCTTCCGGATTCTCTTCACACTATAGTGTCAGGAACCACTCGATCTGCATGCAGCTGCCCCATGTTGTGACCCACTGAATTGCAGGTGGCAATTCATCAGGGATGAATTTTCCCCAGCGGATTGGCTCAACTACACTTCCAGGCTGACCATTGTAAAGGGTGTCCAGTTACAGCTGAGCCTTCCTTAAGCCTCAAGGACGGTCACTTAGTGGAAATGCATTGGATTGCTTTATTGCATTAGGGACTAGGCGTGGGGAAAGACCTATGTATCTGCATGTACAGGAATTTTCATGCCTTTTTCCATAATGAGTGAGAATTCTGGTTCTTTAAGCCTTGGCTTAGTTCACCTTTCTGAGCAAAAAAACATTTTTTGTGATTCAAATGGGAGTCAGGATGAGCTCCTTAGTAACTGCCTTCTACCTTATAAGACTTTCCATTTACTTAAGTCTTCTACTGATGCTCTGCTTCCCAATCCCTTCAGAGGTTAGGTATCCCCCCTGACCTTAACACACTTAAACTTTGCATGCCTCTCCCCCCCCCCCCCCTTGAAGATTCCCGAAGCCTTCTGGCACTATGCAAAAAGCAGAACAATTGGAGACCTTTCAAAGCAGGATAGAAGGCTATGTTGTTCCACTGAAATTATTTCCCAGATTTTATTTCTATTTTCCTCTGCTGTTTTGTTCTTTTATAATTGCTTTTATTGCATTTGATTGTGTTTATGTGCATTTGACATTTCTGGACAATTGTTTCAGACTGAAACATAGGCTATATGGGTTGGGAATAAAACAAAACAAAACAAAATGTACATATCAGCTGGGCATGTTTTCCCTGATGGGGCAAATAGCAGGCTCAAGGATTGTGCTGCTGCTGGTGATTTAAATCAGAAAAAATGACATGGGGAACATGATAACACCCTCCTACTCTAGCATCATACTCCTGATATATTTCATACCCAGAAAGAAAGAGAGAAAGAGAGAAAGAGAGAAAGAGAAAGAGAAATTATGGATTTCCCACATCTCATTTAGTTTGGTCTTCAGCATTCAAGTGTTCGATAAGAAGCATACCATGTTGCTTGCAATATTTGTGGCAGATCCATTCCTAAATATAGGCTGGTATTTCAGAATGCCTTGGGTTACTTGTAGACTAATCCATCCCAGGATAATAGACTGAAAGGACAATGGAAATACGAAAATAAAGAACAATATTATGCTTGTAGCTGCATGCAAAGAAGGAACCATGGCATCAAAGTCTACTAGGGATGGTTGAAGCAGTCTTGATCCAGTCTCGGTCCCTTGCACTTGAATAGACCAGCAAGCCTGTTCCATCCCAAGCCTGTGTGGGTTTTTAAAGGAAAAAACCCTTAAAAAATATGTATACTTTCAACAGATTTACATTGTTTTGACCAACTGACAAGGTGGTCCAACAGAATCCCGAGTTCTTTCTTTCTTTCTTTCTTTCTTTCTTTCTTTCTTTCTTTCTTTCTTTCTTTCTTTCTTTCTTTCTTTCTTTCTTTCTTTCAAAAGTTTCTAACTGTGAAGATAGTTTGATTTGTTAAAACACTCTAGGAATTGTGGTTCTGTGAGGAGAATAGGGGCCTCCTAACCACTCTCACACCCTTAACAAACTACAGCTCCCAAGATTCTTTGGGGGAAGCCATAGCTGTTTAAAGTGGTAACAAAGTGCTTTGAATTAATGGTGTGAATGTGGCCTTAGTCTGCATCCAGTTGTTTACTTCTTAGAGTCCCAGGCCCTCTGAAAAACAATACAGCCTGGTCTCTTTTTTTTTTTTTGCAGTTTGGGTATGACGCTTTTGCTGCCCCGATGCCAGTGAATAATGCATGAATTTCCTTCTCCATTTTGGGCTCTGCTTCTGCCTGTTTGGACTGGCGCAGCTTGGTAAAATGATTAGTAGCTTTTGTGGCACATGGTGACATATGCTGAGCAGGCCTTGCAAATATCAACAGCTGTAGGCAAGCATTAGGTTCGAATTTTCCGCAAGCCTCTCCTATTCTCAATCTGTGACACTAAACACATATTTGTCCTCTCTCATGAGATATCATGCAGCTCCAAACACTCTCTCTCTCTCTCTCTCTCTCTCTCTCTCTCTCTGACTTTCTGGCGTGACTCAGTTCAGTTACAATGTAATTCCCACAACTTCACACTAGAATCACAAATGGATTCCTTCAGGGCTCACAATGAGAAAGTTTGTAGGACTCAGGTGGTATTAAAAGGATATGCAGCAAAATAACGAACAAACAGGGAACCATGGAGGGGTAGACATGGAAATCTTGTGATATGAGATTAACAAAAGTAAATGTAAGTTGTACATACCAAGTTTTGGAAAATACATGAATAAATTAAAAGAGAGAGAGAGAAAGTTTGTAGCGCCTCTGCTGGAATTTTATTTTCATGGTCAAACCAGATATTCCTTGTGCAGTTATTCATAGTCTATTCATATTCATCCAAATAGCAGTTTATTCCATTTTCATGACTTTCCCCTAACTGATAAGTTCACGCTATGTAAAAGCGACTTCCGGAACTATAGTGGAATATAGTGCAAGTTCAATGCACATTCACATGTTATTTACTTCCGGGGTGGGGGATGGGAGACCTGTTAGCAAATAATATGGATACAGTATGAGAGCTAAACCTGTGCTATATTCCACTACAGTTCCACAAGTAGATTTACATTATGTGAAAGCTCAAATATCAAATGGAAATTGACAGTTATATATATAAAAATAAATGTTATATTTTGGTGTATATTTTTATAAACTTTTAGAAGCCTTTAAAGTTTATATTGAAATAGATTTATAAGTATTTATTCTTTATGAGATATGCATTAGGCATTATATAAATATAATATAGTCATAGCTATAAGAGTGTATATAACACAGAATATATAGCACTTAAAAGCTTTTGGATAGATTTTTCAAGTTTTGTAATTTCAGATTATATGGATAAACATACAGAGGGAATATATGTAAGTAATGTGTTGGATTCATGTGTTGTATATAATACTTCTGATACATATATAATACTTCTGATACATTTAAAATGTATAACCAAATATATAAATGTGCCTGGAAATTATCAAATGAAAAAATGAATTCCATAGATATCATGGGGGGGGGAATCCAAATTGAAAACTATACTAATACCACCAGTAGTATTCTTAAAATAAAATAACAAACTTCTGGGGGAAAATCTGTTTACTTTAGACAACAGAGGCCTAAAAGACTTGGACTGAACTAAACTATGGAGCCCTAACATGTTTGTTGAATTACCTTGTTGACAAGTGCAGAATTATACATTTGAATCCATTAGCTAAAAGGATCCATAAACATTTGGATAATGGCGCTTTTCATTTTGCCCCAGTCTATCACCTATCAGATTTCCTCCTCCTCCCTCCAAATAAATTTCCTGTGCCTAAAGTATTACAGCTGAAAGGCTTTCCAGCAAACAAACGGGTGTTAGGCATATCTCTCTAACTTCACTTGAAACCCGCTTCCTTCCCAGTTTCTGGGTTTTCCCCCCTTGAAAGTAAAATAATGACCTAGCACACACATTATGGCTTAACTCTAATGAAATTCTGAAGAGCCAGGCCACTGTGGGTTGTAAAAGCAGCTTGCCTCTATGGTGGCCTGTTGCTGAAGACAAAATGGCAAAGGAGGCAATTTAGATGTCAGTGCTTAGGATCAGTGGGAGTGCTTCAGATAAGGGCTCAGAATGTGGAGAGTAGGGAGAAGTGGCTGACCAGGTGAGGCAGAGCCACTACACTACCTTCCCACCAGGTGGGTCATTGCTCATTATGGGGAGGGGTGAGGCAGCAGGGAGGTCGGCATGATGTAAATGGACCAACAGAGCCAATCTGGTCCATTGCCAGGGTGCTGTCAGTTGCCCAGGAAGGTATAAAGACAAGAAAAAGTTTCTTACACTTCTTTTTTATTTCCAACTTTACAGAGAGACACTATAGAACCCAGTCTCTTGGATAATGATGTTAACTCAAGTAAATCTCCAGCCCACCTCTTCTCTCCCACTTCCTTATTCGTTGTTGTTGTCATCTCCTCTACAGGTGCTGCTACGTGCCCTCTGTCTTTGAGCTCTTTGCTTTCCTACTTTTAAGGCTCACCAGGTGCTGGGAGGTGGTGGGTCTGGAATGCTTTCTAGTGACAATGTGTCAGCCAGCTGCTGCTCCGGCTCTGCCTGCTCCTCCTCTCCCATTATCTCCCAACTTTTCCCCCTTTCTGCCTCTGAGCTGTGACCTCCCGCAAACCACTGTTGTAAATCGATACTGCCTTCCTCTTTGCCCTACCTGGAAGGGTCAGGATGGGGAGGCGGTCTCTACCACTCCTCCTCCTCTGCCCAGCCCCTGACATCCATATGTATTGCAAGCAGTGGCATAGCATGGGTTGCCAGTGCCCAGGGCCTCACAGGGGGGTGGGAAGATGATAGATGGAGATATAATGGATATCCATGCATATTCAACTGCCTAAGGCGGGGGTAGGCAACCTAAGGCCCGGGGGCCAGATGCAGCCCAATCGCCTTCTCAATCCGGCCCGCGGACTGTCCGGGAATCAGCGTGTTTTTACATGAGTAGAATGTGTCCTTTTATTTAAAATGCATCTCTGGGTTATTTGTAGGGCTTGCCTGGTGTTTTTTACATGAGTAGAATGTGTGCTTTTATTTAAAATGCATCTCTGGGTTATTTGTGGGACATAGGAATTTGTTTCCCACCCAAAAATATAGTCCGGCCCAACACATGGACCTGAAAAAGGTTGCTGACCTCTGGGCTAAGGCGTCCGTGTCACCCAGGAGATTGCAACCACAGAGATAAGAAAAGAAGAGTTGGTTAGTTGTCTGGAGAGGTCACTTCCAGGTTCACATGGAGAAGCTATTTTCAACAGAGCCCAGCAATGGAAGCATGTAGCTGTATTGAGGCAGCACCTGGTGCTTAAATTTTGCACCCCTAACAAATTTTGCGTCAAGACTGCCCCCCCTTGCTGCTGCACCACTAATTGCACTGCATTTGTGGTGGTCTCTCCTCTCTCTGTAAGCAACAGCAGAAAGTTAACGTAGTAGCTTTGACCTACCCAATAAGCCACTTCTGGGAGTAGGGGACTCTTACTGGAATCCACAAGCTCTACCCACTGACTCACCACCACCATCATATCACCTTGTAGCTTTCTAAAAGCAGTAGCTTCCTGGGGCATAACAAAAGAAAATAGCTCAGTTGGTAGAGTATGCGGCTCCTGATCTCAAGGTTGTGGGTTTGAGCCCCATGCTGGGCAAAAAGATTCCTGCATTGCAGGGGGTTGGACTAGATGGCCCTTGGGGTTCCTTCCAACTCTACAACTCTATGATTCTATGAAAAGGTCATGGGGCTCTGGTATCTCTGGGACTCCTCCAATCTAAGTGCTGGTTAGGATTCTCATCATGACTTCAAATCAACAGGAATTTGATCTACAATCTACAAGAAACAACTTGCACACAACGGTGCTAGGTTAATTCCATGCTGTTACGGATGCCTTGAATTAGGCAGTGTCTGAAACTGAAACTCACAATGGTTATCTTTTTCCACTCTGCTAAAAGGCAAAAGAATAGAGAGAGAGAGACACAGCAGAAGCAAATTTTGTCTTATATTGTTTCTCCCACTTCACCAAGAGCCTGTGGCTGAGCCAAATGTAATCGAGTTTGGCTCCCTTGCAGAAATTAGCATGACTGCAAAGTATGCCAGGTTTCAAAACAATCTCCAACAGCTTCTGAGATTCTGGGTAAGCATTTGGGGGGTGGGGCGGGGGAGAATGACATGTTGTGCAGTGCCCAAGTCAGCCAACTGCTGTCACTGAATAATTAGATTTGCTAGCAAGAGAAGCGGAAGTCTTAAAATTATTAGGCAATAATGCAGAAGCTATATGAAGCAGAAAGAGAGCTGTGCACCAATAGTTTGAAGGCATTTATATATGGGTATAAGCAGAACTGGCCTTGGGCATTTTGATACTTCTGGTGAAAGCTGGAATAATATCCCTGAACAAGCTTTCCTGACCTACTAGCAGGACGACTCTGGGGTTGTGGTGCTCATCTCGCGTTATTGGCCGAGGGAGCCAGCGTACAGCTTCTAGGTCATGACAAAGCCACTTCTGGCGAACCAGAGCAGCACACGGAAATGCCCTTTACCTTCCCGCTGTAGCGGTACCTATTTATCTACTTGCACTTTGACGTGCTTTTGAACTGCTAGGTTGGCAGGAGCTGGGACCGAGCAACGGGAGCTCACCCCGCCGCAGGGATTTGAACCACCGACCTTCTGATTGGCAAGGCCTAGGCTCAGTGGTTTAACCCACAGTGCCAAATGCGTCCCGACCTACTAGCAGACCTGGCAGCAAATGGCAGCACCCTTGGGTGGATCACCCCTGGCAGGACACTCCATTGCCAACTGCATTTGTGTCTCCCTTTAGAGCAGGTACACTTAAAGCAGAGTACCTGTGGGGCATTGGAATGACAGTTGCCCAGATCTGACCCTCAAAACTGAAGCTGACTTAAACGGAATAAAGCCTTCAGCAGTTTGTAACAGGGAGTTATGCAATAATCCTTGATCTGCGAATATCCTTAAGGTTTATTTGCATGTTAAACTGAACACGGGCACATGTCTTGACACATGTTCAAGTGTGTGAAAGACTTACACCTGTTGATCTGCGCACCTCAACTCTTTGTGCACACAGATGTTACACTCCTTGAATGTTATATGTGAGCACCGTATATAGATGGCCATACTTTGATTTCTGGAATATTGGAAGGTCGTTTAATTCCCACTGCCACAAGAGAAGACAGATAGCCACCATTCACATTGCTTTGCCCCTAAGTCCATAATATTCTTTATTCCACTTGACACTTAAACCATAACCTCTGCTGGGATCTTTACCTGCTGTCTAGTTTAACCTTCCTTAACACTGATCTCTATAGTGGGTGAACATATGCCCCACTTTATAGAGCACAGTCCTCTTTTTGAGGTGGCCATGTATCATACATTTTAGAGGACAATGCTCTGATTGAAAGGCTGGAATTTAAGAATGAAAAGCAGGGACCTTGAAGTTGTCCACCAGCATTTAGCTCCTGAGTGGCAGACAGAACAGGCACACATTCACTTGGTTACATAGTCTCCCCCACTATTGCCAGATGTAGCAATTATATTGAAAGTTGCATCTAGAGATGGAAAGTAGCATGTGCACATTTTATGCAAATCTGCGTATTTTCTTTCTTTCTTTTTCCAGGGATGTATTTCCTCTTCCTGATCCATGCATAAATAGCCATCTTTTATTCCTGTGGAGGATATAGACCCATCCACATGCAGTTCTTTACAGCGCTATTTTTCTAGAAAAAGAGATGCCAAAATTCACCATGAGCCCCTCCCTTGTCCTCTTACAATGACAATGGTGCCCACCTGAGAGGTCCTGGAGCTGAGTTCTGGTGAGTTTTGGCTGAAAAAAACCATTTGATTCCTTTTTCAGTGCCCGAAGCCAATGCGAGCTCAAATGGTCCCAATTTTGTTTACTTTCCAAGCTACAGAAATTGAGTTAATCTCATTATTCAGTGTTTTCATCATCATACCTTGAAATTCCAGATTCGGTGCATGACATTTCTGCTTAAGGGATCTCAAGGGCTCAGACTGTGGAAGACCTCTGCCTGAGGACTCGAAAAGTTGTCCCGGGTAGACTGGCTAATAATACCAATCTCCCTTGAATAGTGAACTCAGGGCCAAACTAAGCTAAATGTTTTGCTGCTAATGATGTTGGGGTCTGTTTGTTTGTTTGTTTGCTTGCTTGCTTGTGGTTGATTTAATAGGAAGCATAGAAGATAGTTTTATCTGAAATGCCCCCATAGGCCTAGAAGCCATTTCCCCCCCCCACAAGTACCTGAGTGAGGGTTGTTACCATTGATAAACTGTGCTAACCACTCCTTTGCAGCACTCCTTGTGTTTACTAAGATCTCTCCTTGTTGATTGTTCAGACAAGACTTGGCTTGCCTTCTGTTCCAGTATTCCCCTCTCCTTTAATAGTCCATGCTTTAAAGCAAGCATTCCCAAACTTCGGCCCTCCAGATGTTTTGGACTACAATTCCCATCATCCCTGACCACTGGTCCTGTTAGCTAGGGATCATGGGAGTTGTAGGCCAAAACATCTGGAGGGCTGCAGTTTGGGGATGCCTGCTTTAAAGAGTCTTCTTCATCTTTGGCGATCACTCTTAGCTGAGTAAGATTGTCTTAAATTGTCTTTCACGAATACGGTCTGTAAGTGATTGTGGAGGCCAATTCTGGATCCACATGTCCTTCCACAGTGGGGACATAGGTTTCCAGGCGGGAGTTGATCACAGTGAGGGTTTGCCAAATGTGACTTCCTCTTAGCACGTTTCTCCCTTTCATCCTGAGTTCGAGCATCTTCAAAGTCCATGACACTTTTGGTAAAGGCTTTTCTCCAACTGGAGCACTCGGAGGCCAGTAAACTGCTAGGAATAGTAAACACGAATTGCCTTGGTCTTTGGTCATGCTACGCCATTGCCCAATGGCAGGGAAAGCTGTCCCAGTAACTATAGGGGCAGGGCAGCACTGGGGTGAAACAGCTCTAGTCCCTATCCATCCTCGTTGATTGTGAAGCAACTATTGTGCTGTTGGCATCATGGAAAGAGGGAACTAAATAATAAAAGCTGTCTTTCATTGCATCTGAAGCCAGCCCTGGTATAAATCACTATTACAGTCAACATTAAGGCTTGCTTTTTCTCGTTTATTGGCTTCCCTGGAGCATGTCCAACCAGGAAGGCCTTGTTGACATGCAAGGGAGAGATTCTTAAGCAACACAAAGCATAAGTCCAAATAATTCTTGAATGGGACTTGTTGCATATGGCCTACTAATAAGAGACTTGAGTTTGCCACCAGCGGGGGGCGGAGGGGGGCAAATCTTCTTTAAGATTTGCCACACACACACACACACACACACACACACACAAATGAATTGTGTGTTTCCCTGGTAATCTTACTATGTGTTAACCTTTGGACCAATAGAGGCAACTTTAACCTGTTGAAATCCAATAAAGGCGAATGTTGGAAGATTCACAACAGACAAAAGAAAGTACTTTTTCAATGGATCATAGTTAAATTGTGGAATTTGCTCCCATAAGATGTAGTGATGGTCACCAACTTAGATG
Source organism: Zootoca vivipara (assembly GCF_965207765.1). NCBI lineage: Eukaryota > Metazoa > Chordata > Lepidosauria > Squamata > Lacertidae > Zootoca > Zootoca vivipara. The sequence continues at coordinate 79,244,893 of NC_142590.1, read as the reverse complement.
GCTTTGAAAGCATCAGAGGAGGGCAACCAAGATGATCAAGGTTCTGGAAATCAAGCCTTATGAGGAACGGTTGAAGGAGCTGGGTATGTTTAGCTTAGAAAAGAGGAGACCGAGAGGAGATATGATAGCCATCTTCAAATATCCCAAAGGCTGTCACATGGGAGATGGAGCGAGCTTGTTTTCTTTTGCTCTGGATGGTAGACTCTAAACCAAAGGCTTCAAGTTACAAGAAAGGAGATTCTGACTAAACATCAGGAAAAAACTTTCTGACAGCAAGAGCTGTTCAGCAGTGGTACAGACTCCCTCGGGAGGTTGGGGGCTTTCCATCCTTGGAGGTTTTTAAGCAGAGGCCATCTGTCATGGATGCTTTAGCTGAGATTCCTGCATTGCAGGGGGGGGGGGCTGGATGATTCTAAGAAAAGGGGCTTTCAACAGATTCATACTAGCTACAATGGCTATGTTCTTTATCTGCTGTCAGAGCCAGTATGCTTCTGAACACCAGCTGCTGGGAATCACAAGTGGGGAGAATATCATTGCACTCAGGCCCTGCTTTGGGGTTTTCTATAAGCATCTGGTTGACCACTGTGAGAACAGGATACTGGATGAGATGAGGCTTTGATCTGATCTTAGATTCTTACATTCTGTGCACCTTGCTGCGTCGCCTCAGGCAGTCCAGCATATTGGGCTGGCTCTTTTCAAAGAAGCCTGTCTACTGCAATGCCTGTTTTCTGGTATATATCAAAAACATGGCTTTTAAGGGACTTTCAGAGGTGCAGTGTTTTGATTGCTAAGGATGTTATTCATACATTTATCATTCCCCCACCCCAGATGCTGTATTTATTTCTGGCAGCTTGAATCCCATAGCTCAGCCGGTAGAACATGAGACTTTTCATCTCAGGGTTGTGGGTTCGAGCCCCATGCTGGGCAAAAGATTCCTGCATTGCAGGGGGTTGGATTAGATGACCCTAGTGGTCCCTTCCCACTCAGCCGTTCTACGATTCTGTTCCATGATTTATTTATTTATAAATCGGATTCGGTATGGTTGCTTTACATGATTGCACACGTGGATATCAAATTATTTTATTTTTTATTTTTTAAAGGCAGGATACAAATTATTTTTTCCTGATAAATATAATATGTAACTAAATGCGTTATAGAATTTTGCCGCTTGGGCAGAGTATACCAATGGCCAACTTAGCTCAGATGAAAGCGCTCACTATGAGATATTTGGGGTGTCCGTATTAGTTCTCTGCATCTTCCTGCAAAGTGGTAGAGAGAATTTCGGCACATGTCAGGGGCTGATTCGGGTAAAATAGTCACCTAGGCCTTGTCGATCGGAAGGTTGGCGGTTCGAATCCCTGTGACGGGGTGAGCTCCTGTTGCTCTGTCCCAGATCCTGCCAACCTAGCAGTTTGAAAGCACGTCAAAGTGCAAGTAGATAAATAGGTACCACTGCAGTGGGAAGGTAAACGGCGTTTCCGTGTGCTGCTCTGGTTCGCCAGAAGCGGCTTTGTCATGCTGGCCACATGACCTGGAAAAACTGTCTGCGGACAAATGTTGGCTCCCTCGGTCAGTAAAGCGAGATGAGTGCCGCAAGCCCAGAGTTGTTCGCAATTGGACTTAGCTGTCAGGGGTCCTTTACCTTTACCTATCCGTCCTTGGAGCTAAGAGAAAAGGCCTCTCTCCCACCCATGCTCACCTGCCTGCCTGCCTGCTTGTCTGCCCTGGGAACATGGCTGTTACCCATTCATTGGCTTAGCATCCAGAGGACTGAAATCACTTGAACATATGAGTGGATGAAGAAAAGAAGCAATATTCGTTTTTCTGAATCTTCGAATGGGAAGTTGCAGGCAATTATTCCTTATTAACTGCCTGAAGCAGAGCTCCTCTTTCACCTTTGCTGGAATGCCTCAGCATTAGGGTAAACAACACAATGCTGTCTTATCATAATGAGCCTTTGCTACTCTGTAGCAAGAACTTGTCAGAAACAGATTGTGATGTTGATTCCTCGATGGGTGGGGGGGGGAAGAGAAGGGGGCCTAAATTAGACTTCTATAAAAAGAATATTGCATATTTATTTCCACAATAACGCCAAGGGGGAAGGGGGGGGAATGTTAGTCAAGAAGCAAGCAATTGGGTGAATAAATAAGCTTGTCTTTGTTCTCATCAATTAAGTTATTACATCAGTTGGAAAACCAGTGAATTATAATACAGATGTTTAATGAAACACTGCTGTGCCTATAAGTCAAACTCCTATTTTGTAGTGTGATTTTGGCTGCATAGTTTTGTGTGTGTTAAACCGTATTTATTAGCTGATACCCATTATTATTTTGAGCAAGGTATAATTCAGTTGTCAGGCTGCAGCACTGGGAAGGAGATTTAATCAGCAAGAACCCGCTTTGCTGCTGAGCATAAAACAATGCGGGTTTCATGAAGCAATCACACCAGCGTGGAAAAAATGGGATTAATTAGTATTGTACAAGAACAGGCAGCATGCTCATTAAAACCTTGTGAGCTGCCTCTTGATAAACTGCCACTTGATAGGGCCGCATTAATGTGACAAGGCAAAGACTTTATTTCCAAATCCTTTCTGATTATATCGCACTTTTAAGTTACCTGGATTGGCTCTCCAAGGCTTTCGGGACACAAAGATCAAAATTGCCGCACGAGATCCCCAAGACACCAGGACAAAGGAGCCCGTGCATAGATAGCAAGGCTTCAAAAGACAACTTCTTCTTTTCCTCTTTCTTTCTTTCTTTCTTTCTAAAAAAACCAACAACTAAAAAAAGAGCTCCCATTCAAACATAAATCAATTGCTGTAAAATGAGGCAGCTCCAAAGGTGGTAAATTTACATTTACACTCAGCAGGTTGGTCTGAAACTAATTTGACAATTGGCAACCGCCCTTAATGAATCCCATATACAAATCTCACTGCCTGTTTGCTGCATGCATCTTAGACTTATGGATAAATAAGAGTCTTATTAATATCACGAACGTTTCAAAAAGGCTCTGAGGCAAGGATTAAAAACAGGCAGAAGACACTCCTGCTTTTTATCATTTAAATGTTGTGCCGTCCGTATGTTAGGAATATGGGCGTATTTCTTTTCGTGCTCACACAGACACACACACATCGTTCTCACCAGCTAAAATGACTATTTTCACTAGCGCATGTGTTTCAACATGAAACGAAAAGAAGAAACTTAGGAGAGAGATGCCTGAATAACAATGGTAAATGTTCGATAGGATGCAGTTTTGATCTTGTGTGTTATTTTCCTCTAGGCATAATGTTTTATTCCTTCCTGAATTTGTAGCAGTTTTGATGATTTACTCATACACCAATTTCGTTTTTCCTCCCTCTGCCCCTTGGCTCTTCTGAATTAGCAGCTATAAAATTTAATTTCAACTTTTAATAGTTAATGGAATCTATAGCCTGCTCCCTGATGCCTCGGCGATCTGAGAATCTGACTTTACATGTAGCTTTTAGCTGACATTGTATGTAAGGTAATTGCAATGCAATACACTTATCTGTCAGTATGTATTTGTAGGTGTGGAAAACGCCACTCAGAGAGCACAGATCTCCAATTCCCCAAAGCTTTCCCTCCCAACTATTTTATTTTTTTTAAGCAAAAATCACCTTGTTAAAATCTCAACACCATATTAAATTAATGTTCCTTCCCCCTCGAGACCTCCAAGTATTCAAGTTACCAATTATAGATTGTTTGCAACTAGATTCATGCAATTCCAGCCCATTCTAGCGGCGGAAGGCATCAGACTGCAGGCAAGGTACCCGAGAGCTGGCGTGATATGGATGAGTACAACCCTTTAACAGAGTGATGCGTTGCAATATTATTAATTTAAAACCCTAAGATCTCATTGTTGTGATCTGGGCTGCATGAGGTAATGCAAGATGACAGCCATTGAATTAATAGAAAATGGGATTCATCTCCTGAAATTTCACACAAAACACAAACAGAGGGAAGACAGACAAAATAAAAGGCAGACAGACAGATAAATGCCACTAATATGTTTAAATTTAAACCGAATGGGTGAGAGGTTTGGTGTTTTTTGTTTTTTTTAAGAGCAAATAGAAGTTACCAATGCCATGATGAAATAGAGCGGGTGTTACTTTCCTCTAGTTGCACTGGGCATTTCAAAGAAAACTGTTCTCAGTTTCTTTCATTTTCACAAATGAAGGGCCTGGAGCTAATGCAGATTCAAGTGGAAATTTTGAGAACCAGCCTCTTTCAGCATGAACCAACGAGAATGATACCTTTTGGCCTCCCTCATCTCCTTTCCTCTGATGGGGGGACTACTGGCAAAATTTCACGAAGCCCATCTGCCAACTCCATGACTGGTTCATAATCCCATATCTCTTAAACAAGTTATCCAAGTAATTGTCATTTGTTTCTTCTAATGATCTGGACTTGTCAATAAAGGAGTGGTTTTGTTTGGGAAGGTGAGCTCTGATTTTTATTTTTATTTTTATTTAGATAATGTAAACCAGTGGCCAATGATGGGAGATGTAGTACAACGGCAACATGAGGAGGGCCATAGGTTGTCTAGCCCTGGTGTAAACCTAAAAATTAACTCAGAGATTAATAATGGCACACTAACTTCAATTATTGCTGCCATGTTGTGTCTTAAAGTGTAAAATACGATGGCCTAAGATTCATCCCATCAAGGAGTGAAAATGATTCAAGAAAATAATAATAATAATAATAATAATAATTTATTATTTATACCCCGCCCATCTGGCCGGGTTCCCCCAGCCACTCTGGGCGGCTTCCAAAAAAAAACAGAAATTCTAAAATACAGAAATCCATCAAACATTAAAAGCTTCCCTAAACAGGGCTGCCTTGAGATGCCTTCTAAAGGTCTGGTAATTGTTCTCTTTGACCTCTAGTGGGAGGGCATTCCACAGGGTGGGTGCCACTACCGAGAAGGCCCTCTGCCTGGTTCCCTGTAACTTGGCTTCTCGTAATGAGGGAACCGCCAGAAGGCCCTCGGAGCTGGACCTCAGTGTCCGGGCAGAACGATGGGGGTGGAGACGCTCCTTCAGGTATACCGGACCGAGGCCGTTTAGGGCTTTAAAGGTCAACACCAACACTTTGAATTGTGCTCGGAAACGTACTGGGAGCCAATGTAGGTCTTTTAGGACCGGTGTTATGTGATCTCGGCGGCCGCTCCCAGTCACCAGTCTAGCTGCCGCATTCTGGATTAGTTGTAGTTTCCGGGTCACCTTCAAAGGTAGCCCCACGTAGAGCGCATTGCAGTAGTCCAAGCGAGAGATAACTAGAGCATGCACCACTCTGGAGAGACAGTCAGTGGGCAGGTAGGGACTCAGCCTGCGTACCAGATGGAGCTGATAAACAGCTGCCCTGGACACGGAGTTGACCTGTGCCTCCATGGACAGCTGTGAGTCTAAAATGACTCCCAGGCTGCGCACCTGGTCTTTCAGGGGCACAGTTACCCCATTCAGGACCAGGGAGTCCTCCACACCCGCCCGCCTCCTGTCCCCCACAAACAGTACTTCTGTCTTGTCAGGATTCAATCTCAATCTGTTAGCCGCCATCCATCCTCCAACCGCCTCCAAGCACTCACACAGGACCTTCACCGCCTTCACTGGTTCTGATTTAAAAGAGAGGTAGAGCTGGGTATCATCAGCATACTGATGGACACCCAGCCCAAACCCCCTGATGATCTCTCCCAGTGGCTGCATATAGATGTTAAAAAGCATGGGGGAGAGGACAGAACCCTGAGGCACCCCACAAGTGAGCGCCCAGGGGTCTGAACACTCATCCCCCCCCCACCACTTTCTGAACACGGCCCAGGAGGAAGGAGCGGAACCACTGCATGACAGTGCCCCCAGCTCCCAAGCCCTCTAGACGGTCCAGAAGGATGTTATGGTCGATGGTGTCAAAAGCCGCTGAGAGATCCAGCAGAACAAGGAAACAGCTCTTACCTTTGTCCCTAGCCCGCCGGAGATCATCGACCAGTGCGACCAAGGCAGTTTCAGTCCCATGATGAGGCCTGAATCCTGACTGGAAGGGATCCAAATGGTCCGCTTCTTCCAGGCGTGCCTGGAGTTGTTCCGCAACCACTCGCTCAATCACCTTGCCCAAGAATGGAAGATTTGAGACTGGGCGATAGTTGGCCATATTGGCCGGATCTAAAGATGGTTTTTTAAGAAGCGGTTTAATAACCGCCTCTTTCAGCGGGTCTGGGAAGGCTCCCTCATGGAGAGAAGCATTTACCAACCCGCGAAGCCCATCGCCCAGCCCTTCCTGGCTAGCTTTTATAAGCCAGGATGGGCAAGGATCAAGGAGACAGGTGGTTGGTTTCATTCGTCTAAGCAGCCTGTCCACATCCTCGGAGGTAACAGATTGAAATTGATCCCACAAAACTTGACTAGACAGGACTCTAGCACTCCCCCGCCCCGGCCCTGCTCCCACGGTGGAGTCTACCTCTTCCCGAATCTGAGCGACTTTATCTGCAAAAAACTTTGCAAAATCATTGCAGGAGATCATGTGGCCCGTACTGGGCCCGGATGGAGCAGGTGGTTCCGCTAAATTGCGAACCACCTGGAAGAGTCTCCTGCTGCTGTTTTCTGCAGATGCGATGGAGACAGTGAAGAAGGTCCTCTTCGCCGTCGCCATTGCCACTTGGTAGGCTCGAAGTTGAGCTCTAGCCCGTGTCCGGTCTGATTCAAAATGAGTTTTCCGCCACCGGCGCTCTAGCCGTCTCAACGACTGTTTCATTGCCCTCAGCGCCGGGGAAAACCACGGGGCTGTCCGGGCTCCATGCAATCTGAGAGGGCGCTTCGGAGCCAGACAGTCAATAGCGCTGGTTAACTCCGCATTCCAGCGGGCCACCAGGGAATCAGCTGAAAGGCCATCGACATGGGATAAAACATCCCCTACCACTCTTTGGAAGCCAATTGGATCCATTAAGTAGCGGGGGCGGACCATCCGAATCGGTCCCACCTCCCTGCAGAGGGAAAGGGTTGCGGAGAAGTCCAGTTGCACCAGAAAGTGATCTGACCATGGCACTTCTTTTGTTTCGCTTTTACTTAATGTCAGATCACCAACATCCATAGAGGTAAACACCAAGTCCAAGGCATGTCCGCGGCTATGAGTTGGGCCAGACTTATTCAGGGACAGCCCCATGGTGGCCATGCTTTCCACGAAGTCCCGAGCGGCTCCTTGTAAGGTCGTGTCGGCATGGATGTTAAAATCCCCTAAGACAACCAAGCTAGGTGTCTCCAGGAGCACATCCGACACAACCTGAAGCACCTCGGGCAGGGAATCCTTGGTGCAGCGGGGAGGTCGGTACACCAAAAGGAATCCTGTACTGCCTCTATTGCCCAACTTCCAGAACATGCACTCAGAGAACTGGGTCTTCCCAATAGGACGCCTGGTGCAAACTAATGACTTCCTAAAAATCACTGCAACCCCCCCTCCCCGCCCAGATGGCCTGGGTTGCTGTGCATAAGAGAAACCTGGTGGGCAAGCAGCGCCAAGAACGGGCCCATCGGCTTCCTCCAACCAGGTCTCTGTCACACATGCCAGGTCAAATCCTCCATCCACAATCAGGTCGTGAATGGCGGTGGTCTTATTCATCATCGACCTGGCATTGCACAGCAGCACCTTCAGGTCATGTGGGTATCCCTTGCTGATTCCAATATCCGTCCGGTCAGGACCAGACCTGGAGGCAGGGATAGTCCTCAGACAACGACTAAGTCTGCCTCCTCGGTAATGACATGGTCTGGTCTTAGCGTAACTCCTCCTCCTACCCGTGACCACTGAGATCGGTTGTTCCAGTGCACACCCCCCTGTGGAATCTGCCCCAGCCATTTTGCTTGCTGGGACCCCCTCCCGGGCAGCCCTGACCCCTCCCCTTAAAAACAAAATAAACCTCTAAAAAACAGCCAAGAACTCAACAAAAGAAGAACACAAAAAAGACAATAAAACAATAAAACTCCCCAAAACAATTCCTCCCCAAAAAGAAATCTATGCAGAGTTGCTACATCCACCTCCCACAAAGAGAAACCCCACCTATTGTTGCCACCAAAATGTATTTTTTTATTATTATATTGCACCATCAATGCACATAGCACTGTGCAGAAGAGCATGAGTTCTGCCCTTGGTAGCTTTCAGTAGCTTTTGACAGAGATGGATTAAACAGAGGGAGGCAAGGGAAGATAGTGGGGAAATTATGGGGGCTTTATTTCTGGGCCTTATTATAATGGTCTCTTTGATTTTGAAATTTCTATTCTACTCAAGGTGATTTACAGAGTGCCTCAGAAGACAACCTTTTGTGGTGTTTGAGTAGGTCACCCATGTTTCTTCAGAACATTAGCCACCAAGAGTGGTTGGAGAAACCCAGCCGGATGGGTGGGGTATAAATAATAAGTTGTTGTTGTTGTTGTTGTTGTTGTTGTTGTTGTTGTTGTTGTTGTTGTTGTTACTTTTAGGAAATGTACCCCACTTTTAGAAACAGAAATTGTGAGGAAGCATTACAATTTGAATAGCAATTATTTTTAGGTATTCTTAGACACACACACACACACGTAGAAAGGAACTCCCTAGAACTAGGGAGTATTGGTAAAAGCTAAGGTCCTAATGCGCTATACATTTAAAGTGTTATCTTGTCGGTTTAAACAGTCATTGCTTCCTACCGAAGAATCCTGGGAGCTGTAGTTAGTTAAAAGTACTGCAAAATATGAGGAGACCTTTGTTCCCCTCACGGAGGAAGCCACCACTATTTTAAGCGGAATGTTCCCATTTTAAATGTGCAGATGGGGCCTTAGTCAGACATATCCAACCTGGTACCCTCTGGATGTCTTGAATTCCAACTCCCATCTGCTCCATCCATCATGGCCCATGTCAAAAGAGTTGTGTCAATTGAGGGATGTTCACTTAAACCCTTCAGATGCAATATTCTGCTATATATATATGGAGTGGATCTAAGGGAATTGGAAATATCACGGCATTTGAAAAATTGGGGAAACAAAGAGATTCAAAAAGGAAACATTGTCCACACCTAGCTGATTGCGATAACAGGCGGGCACAAAATCTTGCATTCTAGGGGAACACAAAATTCCTAAGACATCATGAAACCCTTTCCAGTCTCCAGTATTCCTTTTTCCTTGCAAATAATTCAAAAATATATCTGAACTCACTGGATACCATCTATTTGTGTTTATGCACAGTCAATGCACAATGGGATGCTTTTTAATTTAAAGCTTTTATTGGATCAGAAATTCATGTTTCCATTGCCTGAATGGGATTTTTGTACATTCCAGGTAAGGACTGGCAAAGAGAGCCAGTGAGCACAGGAATTTAAACCCTCCAATCCGAGAACTGTAGGGGAACAGATGTTCCTGTCCTCTACTGCAATTCATCTTGTGCACCTAACTGGGTACTTTTGCCCTGAAGCATCTGCAAAGTTTTAACCCATTCACATCTCTTTGCTGGAGATCTCGGACAAGATAGAGGAAATGGAAGGTGCAAGACTCACAAGTTTATGAAAGACACTACATGCATTGTCACACACATGCACTCTAGCCTAAGCAAAGACTACTGCAACATTTGCAAACCTAAAACTAGGCTTCTCCACATACACAACACCTACTACAACCTAACAAAAGAGCTGTTTTTAAGCCTATTCATTCCACTAGGAACTTCAAAAAAGAAAAGATTTTTTTTATTATTAGGGTTGTAATTTCATGGAATTTACAGGAGCTTAGGAAGCCATTCTTAAACTGACTTTCAATGATTTTCCTGTTTAGTTTCTGAAATATTTTATTTGCAATATTACATCACAGCTAAACAGTACAAAATTCCAGAATGGTGTACAATGGGGGTGTGTCTGTTAAAATACAGGAAGGAAGGAAAGAAAGAAAGAGAAAGAGAAAAAAGAAAGAAAGAAATCAGATATTGCCTGTGAGTAAACTCATCCTTCTGGTAAAGCCTGTAAAGAGATAAAGCTTTTTAGCATCCAGTGTTGGATGTTTCATAAGGGGCTACCACTGAGCTTGATAATAGGTCAATGGAATGAGTAAGCTACTGCTGAATTACTACTGTACTGAGATTTCTTCTTGATACTTGGCTTCATTGTATTGGGTCCTATACACAAAGGGTTCCCTTGTTCCTGATCTGCTGGAAAAATCACTATAGCCCGTCAACAGTGGTCGCTTCAAAATGTCTTCTCATGCTGCTTCCCTTCAGAGATTTTGCTCACCATTCCTCAGGTTTGGAAGTCCCATTGGTGACTCGGATGCACACACCCCTTTACCACTGACCCCACTGAATACAGTGTGGCATGCAGAATATGTTCCCCGAGATCTCCTGGCCTCCCGTAAAACATCCAGGGCTTGGAAGTGAAGTGGCAATGACCCCTTTGCCATGATAGATACAGCCACTGCCGCCGCCAGCTACTTTGACCTGTTTTGTTCATTGGCCATTGAGGCATATAAATCAATTGTCCAATATTTTCAGTTATTATTATAAAAAAATTGTATTTATCAGGACAAAGGACAAAAGAGAATTTGGCAAAAATTAGCAAAACATCAACATGTGGATTTACAAGTGAGATCAATTCCTTCCTGTAGTAGATACGATAAAAGTTAGCCTAGTCCATCACTAAAGGTAAAGGTAAAAGGACCCCTGACCATTAGGTCCAGTCGTGACCGACTCTGGGGTTGCACGTTCATCTCGCATTATTGGCCAAGGGAAACACCGTTTACCTTCCCGCCGGCGCGGTACCTATTTATCTACTTGCACTTTGACGTGCTTTCGAACTGCTAGGTTGGCAGGAGCTGGGACCGAGCAATGGGAGCTCACCCCGTCGCAGGGATTCGAATTGCCGACCTTCTGATCAGCAAGCCCTAGACTCTGTGGTTTAACCCACAGCGCCACCTGTGTCCCACCATCACTAGGCCAATATAAAATACCAAGCCTTTGTCCTCTCCTTCTCCTTCCGGACCTGGGCATGAGATGTCCCCTGCCAAGAGGTGAGCAGATGGTACCATCTTCAGTCACTGTTTACTCTACTGGGTAAATCATCTCTGGAGACTGGAATGGGTAAGCTGTCTTTCAGAGCCCACTGTCTGTCATTGCTGATCTTCTGTTTAAGAAATGTGTATAGATTTCTGATGAAATATTGACCTTTAACTATTTGTGGCATAATGACGTGCACATGGCAAATGCACTTTGTTTACTTTGTTGTTTAGTCATTTAGTCATGTCCAACTCTTCGTGACCCCATGGACTAGAGCACGCCAGGCACTCCTGTCTTCCACTGCCTCCTGCAGTTTGGTCAAACTCCTGTTAGTAGCTTCAAGTGTAAAGCCTTGGATCTGGGCCTCATAACCTCGTTGTTGGCATCCAGGGGTAGAGCAGCCAGCTGGCTAGCCCCCAGCTGGATTGTCTCCTTCCAACCGGCACACTGTGAAGATCCCTCGACCTTTGGTGCGACATATATCAGTGACCCAAGTCTGCGGACATGGGCATAATTTACTTAGTAGAGCAAAACTGCACAACAAAAGGAGCTTGAAGCTTGTGGAGACATACTAGGAACTACGGATTTATTAATCATAAATCAGGACAAAGAAACATGTCATCTCTCTCCTTGCCAGATGGGCAGGGTATATAACAACAACAACAACAACAACAACAACAACAACAACAACAACAACAACTCCACAGCAGGGAGCAGACTGGACAAAAACCATGCTAAATGTTTTTAGTATGTGTGATCTAACACGGTGGAGCATTGCAACCCACTTCTCCCTCCATTTGCAACTTGAAATGTTCCCATAGAGCTATGCTATATGCCATCTCCCTCTTATTTAAAACCAACAACACTTTTTAATCAGACATAATATCACCCGTTGAGCCGAACAGCATTAGCTAAGGACCATAAAGGATCTCAGAGACGCAGATATACCATGCAACTTTGCTGCCAAAAGGTTGGGATAATATTTCATTAGCAGTCAAAAGCAATCATATTACTTAAGGATTTGGATCCCTCCAACAGCAAAATTACACTCCTGGAATTTGAACAGAATTTATTGTCTCGGCGTTTTGAATAATAGCGCAAGGCTGTTAAGGTAATATGTATTCCTAAGTATATTATAGAAATATGTGCAATGTTATGGGAAGTGATGAAGGCTTTACGCTAGCCTTCATGCAAAATCTCTGCCATGGGATCCCTTCCCTTCTACAAGGCGTGGAGATGAGTCTCCAAATGCTTGAAGCCAATTTTAAAAAAAGGATAATAAGAGCTTTCTAATAGCCAAAAGTTATTACTGCTAAAGTGTAAATCAATGCACTGTGGGCATGTTCCAAGAATGGAATGTAAGGCTGAATGAGGTTTGTCTTAATGGGAAAAAAAGAATTTTAGATTACTTGTGGAGCCAGATTCTGTAGAGACAATTAGAGATTTAAGACTTTAGCCCTACCTCTAGTCATTCAAACACAAGTCCCCCTGGTGTCAGTGGGTGTTTCCTGTGTAGAATTAGTGAGAGAAGTGCATCCTGAGATCTTTGAAGTGCATTTGTATCTGCCCCATCTGTGCTTCATAGTAATTGTCAAAGACTCACTGATTGCTGGTGTAGGAGGCCCAAAAGGTGGGTGTGTATTGGTAACTGAAAATTCAGATAAACATGACTAATTGCCAACTCTCATCATTGGTGGTGGTGTGGCAACATGGCTTATGATTATTTCATTCCTGCTGGGGGTGTGCAATGAGGCAGTCACATGCAGACTGCTCACATACACAAAATTCTGGATCTAATCAATTCAGCTACAGTGGTACCTCTAGTTACAAACGCTTCTGGTTACGAATGCTTCAGGTTACGAGCTCCGCTAACCCGGAAGTAGCTGCTCCTGGTTGTGAACTTTGCCCCAGGATGCGAATGGAAAATGTGCACACAGCGGGAAGCCGCATTAGTGAAAGCGCTCTTCAAGATAAGAACGGTTTCAGCTTAAGAACGGACCTACGGAACGGATTAAGTTCGTAACCAGAGGTAGGACTTTAATTGGAAATACAAAAGGCCACTCATATAATTTTTACAGCACAATCTTGTGCATATCTACGTAGAAGTAAGCCTCACCAAATCCACTGGGGCTCACTCCAGTTCCCAGGATTGCAGACATACCGGTAGTTATCACATGCAGTGGTCAGACCATTAATTTGGATAACAGGTGAAAAACAAAACACTTAGCATATTAAAAAAATTTTTTTATTTGTCTCCGTCTGTCTCGCTTGTCTTAGTTATCTTGACAAGGCAAGACTTTAACTTATTTGGTGTAAATTCCATGGGGGGGGGGGGACATTTTGCAAGATTTTGCTGCAGTTTTGAAATGGATGTCCTCTAAATTGCACAACCTCTTTAGGAGCAATTCTGTTCATTATGACTAGACCTATTGCATGTTTTTTTTTTCCTGTAGGAAAGACCCAGATTTTTATTTCAAATATTTTTTTGTAGTAAGGTTGGAGTTTCTTTTTCTTTTTTGGTAGGGCCTGGTGGGATAAATTAAGTCTATTTTCTCCTTGATTGCCTAGTTGGATCTCTTTGTAACTTCACCTTGTATTCCTTTCTGTTCAATACTTTTCAAAGTACTGAGAGTTTAAAGAGGCACAATAAATCCCAGATCAGTTTTTAATGACCATGGTAAGCCTGCTTGTAATATGTCAGTAAGCTGAGCCTAAAAGCCAATGGGGAATAGGCCATTTCTGCCTTAGTAATTGCCTGCACAGAAAGATTTATAATGTCATTATGTGAATCTACAAGAAATAACTCATAGGAGCGAAATACCCTTAAAAAAATTACAATTCTCTTAAAAAGCTAGTCTTTCATAAAGGCTAAATCATAAAACTACTTTTTAAAGATATTTTATGTTTAAAAATAAAACTCAATAAAAATAGAAATGCAAGGAGATTAAATCAATCAGATGCCTCTTCTATCTGTTTGCAACCAAGTTATATGTTGGGCAGAGGAGTGATGCAGTACACAATTAAGGCTTGATCGTTTGTTGCTGAAATCAGAAACGAGGGCAGAAAGAAATATGTTTTTAAGCCATTTTTCTTCTATCTGTGTGCTATTCCAGACAGCAGGGGATGGGGGATGGGGTGGGGTGGGGGTTGGAAGGAAAGTATAGAATGGTTGGTTAGCAGTGGAATAAAATGCATGTTTATTTGAAGCTACATTCCAGCCCTTCACAACGGCTCTGGGCAGGTAAAATAGCAGATTATAAAGCAAATAGAAATTATCTCATTAAAATAAGTAACAATTTAATAGGCAATAAAAAGGCTTTCATCTATCACTGTGGTTTCCATTCGTCCAAACTTGATGCGGAGCTTTGCCCGCATCAATTTGTCCACCGAGGAACCAATCTTTGCATGTTGGCCATTAAGCCTGAAGAATTCCTGATACATTTCTGAGTAACGTCCCGGCTGTAAGAAAGGAGCGTGAAGACTGCTGCTAAGCTGTAAAAGAAGCCATAATATGAGTTTGTTCAAATACGTTGGGAAAATAGTCAAGAGTGGGCTTTGATGAGTCTCTGTGATGGGGGTGGGTTCCAAAATGATGAGACCCAACTCAGAAATGCTACCGGGAATGGCTCACTACTGGACACCTGATACTGAAGACCTTGAGACTAGTAGCAACTCCAGCACAGTGGTTCTCAAAGGGTGTTTGTGCACCATACGGTTGTGGCAGGAGAGGATGGCAAATGTGGCAGAAAGATTCAAGGACAATCAATATTATATTTTTGGAATGATTCGTGTTCTTATGTAGCTGCATTGTTTGATACTTTCTGGATGTCCCATGATCTTATTATAAAGTAGTGTTCTGAGGTATTAGTTGTTTCTTTTTGTTTTCTAATGTATTTCTTATCAATAAAGAATTTGGTGCGGCGCGAGCACATTTTTATCCTGAAAGTGTGGCCCAGAGGAAAAAGTTTGAGAACTGCTGCGCTAACAAAAAGCAGTTGCTGGGACCTCCTCTTCTGCAAAGGTATCCACAATTGGATGACGATCTTGTAGGCTGTCCAGTCTGTCTGGTTTAAATGAAATGAAATGAAATTAAAAGAACCTAAGAAGGGAGGGCAGAGTCCTTGAAGAGCTCACTGAGCTCAGTTCCAAGTGCTGGTTTTGCCCAGCAAAGTCCTGCATGGTTTAGGATCTTGGTGTCTTGGTGTCTAAATAAATGCATCTCACACTATATCCCTGTGTATAACTGAAAAACATCAATGATCAAGCTCATAGGTGGGGGGGGGGGCTATATATATATATATATATATATATATATATATATATATATATAATTTGAATAACTATAGTTATTCAAATTAAACTTTTACAGTCACATATCCAACATACAACATAGAAACAAGATGCCAAAGAATCTCCTGGACTTCCCTCTGTGGGTCCTGTTGTCAATCATTTCCTCCTGCATCTTTTATAATAATGACAAAGGTGTCATGGGCTTTGAAGAAACTCGATCTCAGGACGCAAGGGAGAAACGTGCTAAGAGGAAGACACGCTTGGCAAATCCACACCGTGATCAACTCCTGCCCAGAAACCAATGTCCCCACTGTGGAAGAACGTGTGGATCCAGAATTGGCCTCCACGGTCACTTATGGACCCATTGTTAAAACCGTGTTTATGGAAGACAATCTTACTCGGCTACAAGTGATTGCCAAAAGAGAGAAGAGATGTCAGGCTAATAGCACAGGCCTCTTTGACCCACCAGAGAGCCAGGCCATTAAAAGTACATTGGCACAAACACTGTTTTTGCTCCACATGTACAGCTACAAAGCATCATTTCATCATGGTAAGTGCTCTCCTCTCTCTCCCTGCCCCCAGCCTTATGCAGTTGGATGTTCCTTATTTTGAAACAGAATTCATCTGCATACGATCAAATATGTGAGCTTCTCCTCATTACGGGCACTCAGACCTATCTAGAGAGGATGCTGATAACTCTATCCGTACAATTCCCATTTGCATTAGTAGTAGAATTCAAGTACAGAAACAGAGAGGGAAATAAATCAAGGATCTCCTAAATGTATTTGCCTCCTCCATCTGCTCTAGACAAGGCTGCATTTTAAGTCTGCAGAGGATTTCGTCTGGGTACTGGGGAAAGGCATTCCACCAGCTTGCCAAGTTGCTTAATGATGATTTTGAAGGACTGATGTGGGGATGGGGTGGTGGTCTTTCAGATTTAGTTGGGCTCCAGTTCCCATCAGCCTCAGCCAGCTTGGGCTATGGTCAAGGAGGATGTGAGTTGTATTATGATTATATCTTAAAGAGGTTTAAAGACTGTCTCAAGGCAAATCTATAAAAAAAAGTAGTATAAACACTGAGAACTGAAAAAAAAACTGGCCTGCGAGCGCTCCAGTTGGAGAGCAGCCTTTACCAAGGTGTCATGGGCTTTGAAGATACTCGATCTCAGGACGCAATGGAGAAACATGCTAAGAGGAAGGCACGCTTGGCAAATCCACACCCTGATCAACTCCTACCCGGAAACCAATGTCCCCACTGTGGAAGGACGTGTGGATCCAGAATTGGCCTCCACAGTCACTTACGGACCCTTTGTTAAAACCGTGTTTATGGAAGGCAATCTTACTCGGATACGAGTGATCACCAAAGAAGAAGATATCTTTATCACATTGCTACACCATTCTGACAAGGCACCAAAGGCAGTTTACAATCTTGAAATACCAAAACAAATAAATGATTTTTTTTAAAAAAATACATTTGGCCCTGTGGGGAAAAGGGGTCAGTCCAACTGGCGAATACTGTCTTTCTCTGCCTCTCTCATTCTCTTCTTCATTCTTACAAGACAGATTATGCCCTATAACATCTGGACTGCCACCAGTTCCCCATCCCTGGACAAAAAGAAGTGCAATTTTGGAAGTGCCTTAAAATGATGTGTTTTTAAAATAATAAAAAAATGGGTGTGATTGAGCTACATTTTACTCAAAGCAGACCCTTTAAAGTTAATGGACCTAACAAAGGGTTCACCCACACTTCATGTGTCCTGTGCTTAGAAAGCATGAATCTGAGAGGTTTTCCACTTGCCCCACCCCTTTCCCTTGGAAAACTCGCTCTTTACTGCTGAATAGAAAACCCAATTGACATTTGCTCTGATTCAGTGATAAAGAGTGGATTTCCCCAGGCGGAAGTGGCAAGACAAGTGGAAATGTGGAAGAGCCCTTAGTCATGTTCATTCATTTCTATGGGTCTATCAAGTGCTGTTTTTCTTTTTTAAAAAAAATGTTTAGGGGTACTCTCATTTTGACTCAAGAAAATCACCATTTTATAGTTCAAATCAGGAAAAATAAATACAGTAAATGGACAAAAGTACAAAGATTCACAAAATGTTTAGTGAATCTTTGTCCCCCCCCCCCAAGAAAAAAGCACTGGGTCTATCTATCCTGAGTAAAGCTTAGTTGAATACTACCCAGATTTGTGGGGGAAGAATTCAATGTAGCACTAAACAGATCGATGTCAGCAAAAGCATTTTCTGCTTGCCTGATGGAATGATCTGGCCTCTCCTCTTCCTGTATGTTGGTTTTCCTTATCCCCCACCCCTAAGCTAATTTTAGCAGGTGCAGGGGGCACATGTGGAGAGGAGAGGAGGAAAACTCCATTACACTAGCAGAAATCCTTGCAGGGCAGTCTCGAGCAGGTCGCGCGCCCTGGCGCTGAGGGGCGGAGATCGCTCCAGCGCCCCCGCCCTCGCAGGGCGCAGCATGGCTTCCGCGGGGCTTTGCCGCGCAGCGCCCTGCCTACCAGCCCGGCACCCTGCACCACCGGGACTCTACCTAGAGCCGGCTCTGAATCCTTACATGGGCTTCTTCATTAAATCCTGCCCCAAAAGTAGCTAGAAACCACAGGAGAGGAGAGTGCTCTCATGCTAGAATCCTGCTTACTGGCAGCCTCCATGAGAACAGGATGCTGGACTAGAGGAACTATTGGCCACATCCTGCAGGCTCTTCTTATACTCATGTTTTTAGACTTCACATTCAAGGGAGTTCCATAGCATGTATGTTCCGATTTAGAATTAGTTTGACAAAAGGTGTCAAAACCTCCTATTGCTCTTCCTGTACCAGACCTGTCCAGCAAGGAAATCTAAAACCAGGGTGTTTTGTGGAAGGTGATTCATAAATGAAATGAAATTAATAAGAATTCCTGTCTTCTTCTTTTTTTGTCAATAATAATATGACTGGCTGCCCGGTCTGCTTAAATACCTCCAGTGAAGGAGAGGCAGTCTACCCTCAAAGACTTCCTTAAGTTTAGTAGAACTCTGCTTCCCTGCAGTTTCCACTCATTCATTCTAACACTTATTCATTCTAACACTGCCTTATGGAGTAACAGAGAACAAGTCTCCTCCATCCTATATGACAGCCCTTTAGATATTTAATGACTGCCATAGTGTCTCCCCATAAACTTCTCTTTGGGCTAAACATATCTGGCTCTTTCAACCAACCCTCATAAGACTGCTCACCAACCGGACCACCCATCCTGTGACGGTGCTTTTGTAAGAACTCCTCTTTCCCAAACTCATTTCAGCTCTCTCTTATAATGCCATCCACATTATCTGTTCACCTGGTAGGGATGCAAGAAGGCAGTGATTTCCTTTCCAACTTAACTCTGCCACAATCAGTGCTGTTTCCATTCCTCTGCAGTCCAGTTTCCACCAAGGACCACATTTTTCATATCACTGTCTGCTATTTATTGCAATTTATGTAATTATTTAGGTAAGTAATGTAAGAATTTAACATAAGTAACAGAATCATTTATCCGCACCATTTATTTTATCATCCTGTGGTCCCAGACTAAATCAGCTCCTCTGTTCCTCCCAATCTCCTCCCAATTTTCCTCCCGATCTGTGCCATCCCACCCAACATAATCCTCCATGTTATCATCATTACTAGCTTTGTCCTTATAAGTAAATGCAACTGAGTCCAGCCTTTGGAACTCCCTGCCTATTGAGATCAGGCAGGCACCTTCACTGTACTCTCACAACATTTTTGTTTAGGCAGGCCTATCCAAATATGTAGCAGTTCCATGTGCTTTATTTCATTGAACTGCTGCTGTTTTTAATCATCTTTTGAATATGATTAAATACCTGCTTTTAATTTATTGTTTCAGTGTTATGTTATACAGTGGTACCTTGGTTTACAACCATAATCCATTCCGGAGGTCCAGTTGTAAACCAAAACAGGTTGTAACCCAAGGCGCGCTTTTGCCAATGCCCCCCCCCAAATTGGTTGTAATCCCAAAAAAAGGGACACACACTTCCGGGTTTGACGTGGTTGTAATCCAAAATGGTTGTATTCCAAAGCGGTTGCAAACCAAGGTACTACTGTATATTTAAGTAGACCGCTCAGAGATTTTCTCGTAATCAAGCAGCCTGCAATTTTCATTAAATAATATAAATAAAATTCAATGGTGCTTACTCCCAGGTAAGAAGAACACAACTGCAGCTTTAAATAATTCATTTCAAACACTTTCCTATTTGACTCAGATTGTGAATCAAAACAGCTATGGGATTATAAAGACCTGCATTCTGTCTCATAGCATTCAGTACAAGTTCCCTGCGTTTACTTTCCAAAGAACTCTTTATAATGTAGTGAGAGATAGATAAAGATTGTTCAGAATGCACTAAGATAACAGAAAGTGAATCTGTCACAGACATTTGAGAAAAGCACATTCTCTTTCACCCTCTTCTTTTTTTATAATTGCTTCCCTAAAAACATTTCAGGAAACCCCTTAAAATGATGATCCTCCAAATGCATTTTCTATCATCTGTTTGCTGTTAGGAGACAACTTGTTCAGGAGAAACAAAGCGCTTGAAGTGCTCAGAATTTTTATTTTTTCCCAAGTAAAAGATGTCTAGAATGATGAAGGGTACTGTTAATGCATCCCAAACTATTCAAGAGATTAGCAGGACAGTAATAAAAAAGAAAGAAAAAGAAAAATACTTTTGAAAAATGGAAGCTAAAGTAGATTCAGTTCTTTTCTTTTCTTTTTAAATGATATAGTTTTGGGAGTGAGACGTTCATAAGTGGCTCAGCAATTTGGCTTTCCACTTTCTAGCAACAAAAATACTTTTGCATAGTATGTGCATCACAGTAGTCTGGATACATGGCTATTCAAAGTTGCCTTGTAACAAGGCTGTTGCCACATCTTCGTTCATCTTTGATCAACATCCTTTCCTCCCCCAAAGCTAAGAAATCATCCATCTCAGGCCTGTCTATTGGCCCATCTTGAAGAGTCCCAGGGCTGGCTCTATGGCCAGGCTGGGTGGTGCAGGGTGCCACGGCACTCCACCGCGCCTGCCGACCTGCCGGCCACTCCGCCGCGCAGCAAGCCCGCCCGCCCCCCATCGTGCAGCAGCGCCCTCGGCGACTGCGCTGCGCGCTGAGCCCAGCCACCCGCCCACCGCGCTGGAAAACGGGGCGGCGGGGGGCGGCGGAGGGATCCATCGCACCACGGCCCCAGGGCGCCAAAGGTGCTTAGGACGGCCCTGAACAGTCCTGTCTACTTTGGGTGGTGTTCAATGGTTACTCAGAGTAGAGCCACTGGCATTAACCCCCTAAATCCATCCCTGATTAGACCACAAGGCAGGGGTGGTTGCATCCATATCGCAGCTTGAGGTGAAATGGAAAAGTACTGCTCCCCTCGCTGCCTTACACTGAGTCAGACCATTGCTCCATCAAGCTCAGTACTGTCTAAACACTGACTAGGAGCAGCTGTTCAAGGTCAAAATCAAAGGTTTCTTCCCAGCTCTGTTTTCTGGGATCCTTTGAAAAAGAAAGGCTTGGATCGCGGACTTTCTGGATAAAATAGTGGCCTGGTTCACATGACATAATAATCCAAATTAGCAAATGTGCAGGCTCCCACAACGCATGAAGCCAACCCTTGGCTTAGCTGGGCGACATTGTGAAAATGGACACGGTGGCTTCATGCAACTGGAACTAGGAGCTCGGAAGTTAAGGCACCAGTTTCTGACTCACTGCATTGCATGGACAATGATTCATGATACAGATTACAGCATCCCTCTGCCTTTACAGAACAAGGTCACACCAGTAAGCGAAACAGATAACATTGCTCGTCCAAATCAAAAGCATGTTTGTTTATCACAATCCCATAGAAGAAAGGGAATTGCTTCAAACAACGAAAATTCCAGGTTTCTGCAGGTCTCAAAACCTGCATTTGAAAGTCAAAGAATAGGTTGAGGGATCAGTTCGAATGGGACTGAAATGTGAAACCTTTGTTGGGTACATCTCTTAGGGGACCGGGCTTTAGTTCCCTGGCATTTGCAATGCAGGCCACTTTCTCCTCACTTTCACCCCACCCCAAGAAAGGCCTTGTCCATTCTGAAAAACTGTAGCAATGATTGATGTCCTTTAACTTGTTTAGATCCCATTGTTTAGGCACCTTCCATTTCTGACTGCCTAATTTGTATTTATAGCCAGACATCCCCGTATGGCATATATGTATTGTTCAAGGTTTTCTATCAGGTTCTTCTGAATAGGACTATACTGTGGGTTGTCCTGAGGCAATACCTGGCCAGAGATTTGGATTTGACAAAGGAGAATTAATAGCCCCGGATATTCTGGCGATGTGTTTCCATGGGAACTAATCATTAGACGATCTTGCTTAAGTCTTCTGAATGGGGCAGAAGCAGACCTTTCCCCACCGCAGCTAAAGATGATATAATCTAGGTGCCTGAGAAGGAAACAAATGGGACAGGCTGCAGTTTTGAAGTGGTATGAAGGCAGATTAAGGCAGACGCCAAGACAGCTGAGTTGCATTGCTAAGAGCAATTTGGGCTGCTCACTCCCTAGAGATCAGATGTGGGAAAGATGGTTGACCGTTGGAGTGTTTAATCTGCGCCTCTACCTAGGCTCAATCTGTATATTTTTAAATAAACTCAAATATTACAAAACTCCAAAAAGCTTCCTCATAAATCTAAACTTGGGTAGGCACTGCACACCTGGAATATCTCGCTGTTTGGAGAAGGGAAGCTATTGCAACAGCGCATTCATTGTACACAAGGATGCAGTGATGGAGTGTGAGTTCTGCTATGGATTCTAGAGATACTCACTTGTTCAGGTATGTTCTGGGGCAGGGGTCAGCAACCTTTTTCAGCAGGGGGCCGGTCCACTGTCCCTCAGAACTTGTGGGGGGCCAGACTATATTTTGAAAAAAAAAAAATGAACGAATTCCTATGCCCCACAAATAACCCAGAGATGCATTTTAAAGAAAAGGACACATTCTACTCATGTAAAAACATGATGATTCCTGGTCCGTCCGCAGGCCAGATTCAGAAGGCAATTGGGCCGCATCCGGCCCCCGGGCCTTAGTTTGGGGACCTCTGTTCTGGGGCATCCCAATCTTAGCAGCAGCACCTTGTTGCATGATCTTCAATTTAGCCTGACTCCCCATCCCCCAATAGTACAGTGGTACCTCTAGGTTGGGACTTAATTTGTTCTGGAGGTCCGTTCTTAACCTGAAACTGTTCTTCACTAGAGGCGTGCTTTCACTAATGGGGCCTCTTGCTGCCACTGCGCCGCTGGCGCACGATTTCCGTTCTCATCCTGGGCCAAAGTTCTCAACTCGAGGTAACTCTTCCAGGTTAGCAGAGTTTGTAACCTGAAGCATTTGTAACCTGAGGCGTTTGTAACTCGAGGTACCACTGTAATGGGTTTGTACCAGTACCTGAACCATAAGGACACCCAGAAGAGGGTAAAGTGCCCCCACCCCGCCACCACTTGCATCCCAGGTGTGTGTGTGGGAGGACAGAATGTATTTCGGGAGAAAATGGGGCAATCTTCTTTGACCTTACATTCGTCCCCACTGCAACAGTATTTGGGTCAATAAAACTTTCTGCAAACGCCAGGATAACAACCAAACCGCCAGAATTGTGTCATAGCCTGTAACGTTGCACCACATCTTAAGTATTTATTTGCACAATGGAAGATTGAGACATTTCTCGACAAACGGTGCTGCGGCGTAATTGGCTGCATATGACCTGCTGCTGTGTAATGAGCAGGCGAGGAAGGATCCAAATGGTAGATAATTTGCCAAATGTTTTTTTTAAGCATACACAAAGCCGGAAAGGAGTTAATGCTAAATTCTAATGGAAGGCCTTGTGTCAAGAGATTTCCTTGAAAATAAATTTACGGCTAAGGTGGCATTTCTGAGTCCTGTGCACTTTTAGCTCGACGGCTGCAGCCAGCTCTGCTACATCTTCAGAATAAGATACTGCTATTCCAGCAAAACAAAAGAGCCATTAATGACACCAATTAACCAGTGTAATTCTCATTTGCGCCTCTTTATTACCTCCCATATACAGTGTATGATACATCCCATTAATTGTTAACATACACGCAAGTCAAGATCTTTTATTAGACTGGGTCATCTATCACCGATGCAGAGATATAGCTGTGTTTTTGCTGAGGCTGCTACTCCTCACCTCAGCATTTCTATAGCAAAACCAATTTTGATAAATACTAACCAGGCCTTTCTATTTTAAAAAAAAAAAATCCCAAGGTTTATATCTAGGTCTTTTCTATGGCTAAACAGTGGCGACTGATGCTAACTGAAACAGGTAAGGCGGAAGGGAGCCAGACAAGGATAGGCAGAGGGAACAAATTATAGTTTTGCCCCATTCTTCTCCCTGTTGAGTTATATAGTTGCAACACTGCGTTCCAACACTGCTACCCTGGGAAACCCCAGGCAATTCAAGTTTCTTTTCTTTTCTTTTTTATAATTTTTATTTATGATTTTCAATTTTATACATTTCAACAATTTTACAATCATTTTAACATTTCGAAACTTGACTTCCCTCCCCCTCCTCCTGTGGTTCATATATATATATATATATATTCCAAATTAACTTAACTTAATAATTTTTTCATCTACTTTAGATGTATACTCTTATAAAACTGCAAAAACTTACAATAATCCTGGCAATGTTCTTAGCTGTTTACAGTTTCTAAATATTCAATAAACCATTTCCATTCTTTTATAAAATGTTTGCTATCCTGGTTTCTTATTTTTCCGGTAAGTTTCGCCATTTCTGCATATTTCATAAGCTTTTACATCCATTTTTCTTTCATTGGTACTTCTTTCCATTTTGGGACAAGTGAGGGACGTGGGTAGCACTGTGGGTTAAAACACAGAGCCTAGGACTTTCCGATCAGAAGGTCAGTGGTGCAAATCCCCACGACGGGGTGAGCTCCCATTGCTTGGTCCCAGCTCCTGCCAACCTAGCAGTTCGAAAGCACATCAAAGTGCAAGTAGACAAATAGGTACTGCTACAGCTGGAAGGTAAACGGCATTTCCGTGTGCTGCTCTGGTTCGCCAGAAGCGGCTTTGCCATGCTGGCCACATGACCTGGAAGCTGTACGCCGGCTCCCTTGGCCAATAACGCGAGATGAGCGCCGCAACCCCAGAGCCGGTCATGACTGGACCTAATGGCCAGGAGCAGGGCCGGCTCTAGGGGAAGGCTGGGTGGCATGGGGCGCCAGGGTGCCGGGCTGCCAGGGGGGTGCTGCGCCCGCCCACCAGCCGCGACAAGAAACGGGACGGGGGCGCCGGAGCGATCTCCACACCACGGCGCCCGGGCGCCCGACATGCTTAAGACGGCCCTGGTCAGGGGTCCCTTTACCTTTACCTAACATTCTAGCTGAGCAATTCATGTTTTTTCCGGGTTGATGTCTGCACTGATTTAGCACTAAAGACCTGTTTTTTCCTGGGAAAGGAGCAAGACGAGGTGAAAACCATTCAGACCCATGCTTTCTAGACATGGAACAAGCAAAGGTGTGGACGAGCCTTTAGACCAGGGGTAGGCAACCTAAGGCCCGGGGGCCAGATGCAGCCCAATCGCCTTCTCAAACCGGCCCGCGGATGGTCCAGGAATCATCATGTTTTTACATGAGTAGAATGTGTCCTTTTACTTAAAATGCATCTCTGGGTTATTTGTAGGGCATAGGAATTTGTTCATTCCCCCCCCCCCAAAAAATAGTCCAGCCCACCACATGGTCTGAGGGGCAGTGGACCAGCCCATGGCTGAAAAAGGTTGCTGACCCCTGCCTTAGACTATGGAGCAAGAAGCTGACATCCAGTAGCACCCCCTGAGAATGCCCGCAATTATTCTCCCACTGCCAGAGTTTTCTTCTTACACTACAGTGGTACCTTGGTTTACGAACTTAATCCGTTCCGGAAGTCCATTCTTAAACCAAAGCATTCTTAAACCACTACGTGCTTTCCCATAGCAGTGGGGCGAGACTCAATTTACAAATGGAACACACTCAAGAGGAAGCAAAACATGTTCCGCTTCCAAGGCAAAGTTCACAAACCAAAACACCTACTTCCAGGTTTGCAGCGTTCCTAATTCAAGTTGTTCATAAACTAAGCTGTTCTTAAACCAAGGTACCACTGTAATTACAAATCTTTCACATTTTTAAAAAATGCTGTCTAATGAGCTGTTCTCACTACTGCTACTCCTTAGCATCATTTTCATTTTTAATTTCTTTATCATGGGCATTTTTACAGAAGTCTTAGTGTTCTTCGTTGCTTTCTCTTGCCTTCTTCACCACTTAATCTGAATACCTGTAATGATCGATCTGATTTTGTTGCTGCTACGGCTGATGTGATGGTGCTGAGGATGTGTGTCAGCAAGATGCGTGTGAACCGCACTTACACAGTGATGCGAAAGCTACCTTCCTGCCACAGGGCCAGGTGCCACTGTGGAAATGTAAGGAAGGACACCTACCAGCTCACATTTAACATTGCGCGCTACCTCTGAGGGTACAGAGGGCAGGCAGATGCTGCTCACTGTGAGGGCTCGCCAGCAGACTGCACAAGCTGTTTGATCAAGTAACCCAGTGCCATACCAAGTGGGATAATGGAAGCAATCAAAACAACAGTGATGATGAACATGGTTGAATTCCTTCTGTTGAATCCCATTTGAAAAGTATCAGTTCAGCAGCAGGAACGCCAGGAATTTAGGTATGTATTTGGTTCCTGTTCCCAGAGAGTCCTTCATGTGCCCTCTCAAACTGAAGCATTACTGGCTCTGAGGTTTCAGATTGGTCACTGTCTGAGCTTCAGAACATAAGGAAAACTCAATGGACCATCTAGGCTAGCATCCTATTCTCACAGCATGCCAGGTGCTGGAGACCACAGGAGGAGAGAATGCTCTTGTGCTGGGGTCCTGCTTGAAGGTTTCCCAAAGGCATCTGGGTGGTTGCTGTGGGAATAAGATGCTCAACTAGATGGGCCCAGCGGCGGAGCTTCAATGTCTGCCACCGGGGGCGGAGAGCGGGCGTGCTGCCTCCAGGGGTGTGGCGCATGTTCTGGGGGTGGGGTGCGCCATGCGCAGGGACGGGGTGTGTATTTTGGGGCAGGGCACATCGCGCGCAGGGGCGGGGCGCACATTTTGGGGGCAGGGCGGGGAGCCGGGATGGCGCCCCTGGGAACGTGCCGCTCGGGGCACCCGCCCCCACCGCCCCTATCTTCCTACGCCCCTGGATGGGCCATTGGCTTTTCTTATATTCTTATGTTCTTAAACTCAGAGGGTAGCCAAGAGAGAGAAGGACCTTTTAGGCTGCTGGCTATGAAATGCTATCCCTAGAGAAGCTCACCTAGTACCCACACTGTTGTCTCTTCAGTGCCAGGTTAAGACTTTTCTGTTTTTGAGTATCAGGTTTTAAGTCCCTGTGATACACTTGGAGATTTTAGTGTGTGGCTGTTTCAGTCCTGTGCTGTGTTTGCCATGGAGGAGGGAGAAAGATTGTTTTCTGCTGATCCAGAGAAGTGGACACGGAGCAATGAATTCAAACTACAAGAAAGAAGATTCCACCTAAACATTAGGAAGAACTTCCTGACAGTAAGAGCTGTTCGGCAGTGGAATTTGCTACCAAGGAGTGTGGTGGAGTCTCCTTCTTTGGAGGTCTTTAAGCAGAGGCTTGACAGGCATATGTCAAGAATGCTTAGGTGGCGTTTCCTGCTTGGCAGGGGGTTGGACTGGATGGCCCTTGTGGTCTCTTCCAACTCTATGATTCTATTATTTTTTTATGCACTCGTTTTGTATTTGGTTTTTTTCCCACTGGTCGTCTCTTGAGCTTATTGCAGCCCCCCCCCCCCCCCCCCCGTAGCAAGGCTTTATCATGTATGTTCTTTCCCCTCCCTCTTTTTTTAAATCTTTGTGGGGCGTCTAGAGAATTTATTTTATGAGGTGTCTCCTAAATGCAACAAATAAAAAAAATAACACAAGCCTCTTTCCTGTTTTTGACATGCCACTGCTATAACTTCTGTGACAACCATGATCTAAAACTTATAAGGCAGCATAAAACTACAGGATAAAGAACAATTAGAGACTATGAAAGGAAAGGTGGGAGAGGAGGGGAAAAGTAATAAAGAGTATATAATTACATGGTAGGTGCGCATGTTCTGTTAGCTTTGGATATCCTTCTCCCTTTCTTTAAAAATAGATTGCACAGAGAAAAAAATACCTTGGTTTTCATTGAAAACAATAATTATCCAAGTTATACTGAGGTTAGGTATACACAGTACTCAAGAATATATTATAACATATTCCAGACAGCACAACAGTGTGTACCTTCCAGAGCAGAGCAAGTGACTACCACATGTTGGAGCCAACTGCACATTTTACTGCCTGCCAGGTTTGGAAAATGGAAGCAGAACCCTGAGACTAGAAGCCAAGCTGATATAGACAGGGGTCTGAGACAGGTCAACTGAATAGGTTTAATGGGCTCTATACCAAGCAATGGATTCAAACTACAAGAAAGAAGATTCCACCTAAACATTAGGAAGAACTTCCTGACAGTAAGAGCTGTTCGACAGTGGAACTTGCTGCCAAGGAGTGTGGTGGAGTCTCCTTCTTTGGAGGTCTTTAAGCAGAGGCTTGACAGCCATTTGTTAGGAATGCTTTGATGGTGTTTCCTGCTTGGCAGGGGGTTGGACTGGATGGCCCTTGTGGTCTCTTCCAACTCTATGATTCTATGATTCTATGAATGTTTTATGTCATGGGAACAAATTATTTTTTTCCCTGAGTTTCAAAATGCTGCTAGGCTGCTTGTTCTGTTTTTTAGGCAGGGAATTGGAAGTGGCTTTATTTTTATTTTATTTGTAATATTACATTTTTAATTCATGTTTTAATGAACTCCATGTGAACTGCCCAGAGGACTTTGTTGATTGGGCCATCAACAAATGTTTTAAATACAAGTGTTCTTCCTTTTTCAATAAGCCTTTTAGGTAGATTTTCCCCTCCCCCAGTCCATATCTGTGTTGGATTTGAAATTGTTTTTAATTGTGAAAATTGTTTTTATATATGAAATGGTTTTATATAAGTTTTTATTGTTAATGTTTTCATTGTGGAATTGCTTTGAGATGTTTCATAGCGAGAGATTCATAAATGGAAATAAATATACTGTATTTTTCGCTCCATAAGACACACTTTTTTCCTCCTAAAAAGTAAGAGGGAATTCTGTGTGTCTTATGGAGTGAATGTGTGGTTCCTGGAGCCGAATTGCCCTGGGGCTAAAGGCAGATCATGCTCTTTTTTTTGCTTTTTTTTTAGGAAGAGCTAAAGGCTAACAAGAGGGAAAGAGAACCCGCTCAGCAGCTGATTGCAAGAGATAGGGAGGGAGATAAGAGAAGCTAGCTCCCTTCCCAGCCCCAGCCCCTTGCCCAGGCCTCCATTGTTGTGTTTCCCCAGCGACATGTGACTGGCTGATTAGATTATCTGTCTGGAAACTGTAGAAATGGCTCCCTTTCCTTCCCTTTTCTAAAGAAGCTGCAGAACTGTGAGTTGAACTCCATAAGAACAGGATTTTTTCCCCTTTGCAAGGTAAGCTGCACAACTGTGAGCTGATCCCCCCCAAAACGGGGCTTTTCCCATTTGCAAAAGAAGCTGCACAATTTTGAGCTGATCCCAAAAAAATGGAGCTTTCCCCCGTTGCAAAAAAGCTGCACAACTGTGAGCTGATCCCCCCCAAAAACAGGGTTTCCCCCCTTTCCTCCTCTAAAAATTAGGTGTGTCTTTTGGTCAGGTGTGTCTTATGGAGCAAAAAATACAGTAGCTGGAACAAGAAACATTACACCACCATGAGGTTTAAGATGGGTCTGGTAAGCTGGAAGATGTATCCAACAACAATTTGAAAATAACCAAGATGTCCAGTGTTTCAATATTCTTTCATTCATTTGTTTCCCCCTCCTCTGCAATAATGATGTAGTGTTTCTCTCTAGAATTTTTGTTGCAGCTTGGCACTTAATTCAAAGAAGGTGAAGTTTTTAAAAATAAGAAGAAGAAGGGGGGAAAGCAAAATAATCCAATAAAACCTTTAAGTAAATCTTACAAACACTAGTTTCTCTCTCACAAAACACCCTCACCTTCTTCTCTGCATCCCCCTTTAAATTTTTTAATATAACAGCATGCAGCAATCAAGCATGCCACAATTAAGAAAGATTCTTACCAGACATCTTTGAAATTGTAGGATGCCTTTATGTTGTTTCATCTCCCTCCATCCCACCTTGAAATTCTGAATTTGGGTTTGTTAGGATGTTGTGCGTGCATGTTTAGGGGTCTTTTTAATTGCGAGTTCTACCTCACACTGCTATTTACAAGAAGACAAAATTGTTTTCAAAGTCCTTTGCTAGAAGGAGACCAAAGAACACCTTACTATCCTATTTTGAAATTACAAAAAGGGATCTTTGATGTAATTCCCCAGATGCTAGCTGTCCACAGAGCATCACTAGGTCTTGTGAAGTAATTAAAGAACCCACAGAGTCTGTCTCAAAAACTCCCTACCCAGGTATTTTAGAATAATCAAACCTTAACTCCTTTATGATTTGCTTTCATTCTTGTAGTAGGTCTTGATGCTCTAGTTAAGCTTGTATCAGCAATTCCATTACAAAATGCTGCTTTCAGGGGTTTAGCAGATAGATGCAAAAAAATTGCTCTGGGTTGTAACTGAATATAAAACCCAAGCCCAATATGATGGCCTGAATAACTCATCAAATCATTACTGGCATATTAGCACAATGAACTGGATAGGTCAGTTCACACTTTAAGCCAGCCATTTTATGGAAGGGAGGAGGAGGAGGAAAACCTCAAAGAAATTACAACAATAATATACAGTATAGGATTTTTAATTTTTTTTAAGACATGCAAAGGTATCACGATCAACCAAAGTGTATCAGCACTGCAGAAGTGGACGTCCACCACTTGGGGGTATCACATTTTACTTCATCGTGTGAATGTCAAAGGATTCCATTATTGTTAAGTACAGTGGAACCTCGGTTTATGAACACCTCGGTTTACGAATTTTCAGTTTACGAACGCCGCAGACCCATCTGGAACGGATAAATTCACTTCCCATTACTTTCAATGGGAAAATTCACTTCAGTTTATGAACGCTTCAGTTTATGAACAGACTTCCAGAATAATTACACCCATGCTTCGGGTTAAGTACGCTTCAAGTTGAGTACTCCGTACTCCGCGGACCCGTCTGGAACGGATTAATCCACTTTCTATTACTTTCAATGGGAAAGTTCGCTTCAGTTTATGAACGCTTCAGTTTAAGTACTCCACGGACCATCTGGAACAGATTAATCCACTTTCCATTACTTTCAATGGGAACGTTTGCTTCAGTTTATGAACGCTTCAGTTTATGAACAGACTTCCGGAACAAATTGTGTTCATAAACCGAGGTACCACTGTATAGTAATTTAATTCACTGAAATCATAAATGCTTGTATGCATTACTATGTGTTTAAATTTGATTGGTTGGCAACTGAATTCTAGAGAGTTCTCTAGTAGAGTGAGTCATGTGAGTGGCTAACGTTGGTCATAGGGGAGGTATCTAGTGAAGGAGAGATTCCCATTTTATGTGAAGCAAGAGGACTGTGGTTTAGAATCCATTGTGAACACTGCTAAGTGAATAGAGTGTGGGAACACTTCTTCTCTGCTTGGAAGAAAGAGAGCAAAGCTGCAGCTCAGAAGGTAAAAGTGGGAATCTCTCATAGCAGCTGCAAGGCATGGCCTAAATGAGATACAGAAGTCTGAGTGCTGAGCTCTGGAAAGAGAGGAAAATACAGTTGTTTGGAAGTTGATAAAAGAGACTGTATGCCCATGCTTACAGTAAGACCATATAACACTGGTCCTGAAAGACCTACATTGGCTCCCAGTACGTTTCTGAGCACAATTCAAAGTGTTGGTGCTGATCTTTAAAGCCCTAAAACAGGCATAGGCAAACTATGCATAGGCCCTCCAGATGTTTTGGGACTACAACTCCCATCATCCCTAGCTAACAGGACCAGTGGTCAGGGATGATGGGAATTGTAGTCCTAAAACATCTGGAGGGCCGAGTTTGCCTATGCCTGCCCTAAATGGCCTCGGCCCAGGATACCTAAAGAAGCTTCTCCACCCTCATCATTCGGCCTGGACACTGAGGTCCAGCTCCAAGGGCCTTCTGGCAGTTCCCTCACTGCAAGAAGGGAGGCTGCAGGGAACCAGGCAGAGGGTCTTCTCAGTGGTGGCACCCTCCCTATGGAACACCCTCCCTTCAGATGTAAAGAAAATAAACAACTGTCTGACTTTTCGAAGACATCTGAAGGCAACCCTGTTTAGGGAAGTTTTTAATGTTTGATGATTTACTGTGTTTTTAATATTCTGTTGGGAACCGCCCAGAGTGGCTGGGGAAACCTCGCCAGACGGGCGGGGTATAAATAATAATAATTGATGATGATGATGATGTTTGGATAGGCAAGTGACTATAAATATCATATTACAATTCATCTATAGGTTTCTGCAAGTAAAGTTTTTGAATGTTAAAGTCTGGACATAGATTTTATTTCCAAAGAACGGGTGTCAGTCGTATATATGATTTGAGTTTCTTAGCTGTGAGTTCACCAACAAACATGGTCTCCCAGACAATCTGGGTCCTCTGGCTATTACCTTTCTTTGCTTCCCCTGTCTGTCCAAGCTGTGCCCTAACTGACCTCCTCATTGTGTTCACTCAAACCTAGGACACAGGTGGGGGTTGCTCATGTCTCTTACCCCACTTCCTCCTTTCTGGGCTCACTAAGTGGCAGCTATTAAGCCACGGCACAACTCTATTTGCATATCACGATAAACCACAATTTCTGCAGATAGCAGAAAGAGGTATGAATTGAACCTTCACCACCTTCATTTCTATGTGTGATACAACTGCATTGCCCAACAGAATAAAAATTCTAGAAAGTGTAATGGGTCTACGAGTAAACTTGAAATGATACATTTTTGTGTTCAAAGATATAAACAAAAACCGTTAGCCCAACCGTGCAACTGTCTATTGCGTTTCAGCGGCACATATTTTTCCATAGGGTCCTCATCCTCAAGAGCTTGATCAATTCTGTAGGCAAAACTGTGACATTGCCCCACATGCAGATAATCGCTCCAGGGCGTGTTAGTGGACACAGTAAAGTTCCACAGTCTAACTCAGAGATGCAGCAAATAACCTCAAAGAGCGCGTGCTTCCCTGCTTTCAAAACACGACCCAAATATAAAGGTGAATTTCACTTGGTTTTCTGAACATAGAACACTGTCAGTTTGTTGTTCAGGATGATTCACCCATCGCAGGGATAGGTGAGTATCCCTTGGGAAATGTTGCTAGCCCTCTTGAAGCTTCCTTCACCATCCTTCAAGTGTATTGCCTGAGCAAGAATCTCCACTTTAAAATTCTGCTTTAGATGAAATCTGGTAATATCGTTAGGGAGTGTGGAGGGTCCTGAGAAATTTTTTCTAACCATTGAAAGGGGTTTTGCTTCTCTAAAATTTCTTTGAATGCACAAATTTGCCCTCAGTCTCACATTCGGAGAACTTCAGTGGCAACTTGATTCATTACTTGGAATTCGACAATCAGGTTGAGAGTACATTCTTTCATATGTGGTGGACCTGTAAAATGGTAAAAGAGTATTGGGAAATAATCCATAATGAATTGAAAAAAATATATCTAGAAGTACTTTTCAAAAAAAAGAGAGTCTTTTTGTTGGGGATAATTCAGACGGAAATTCCCAGGTGTCAAAAAACGTTGTTTATGTATGCCCCCACAACGGCCCATGTTTTGTTAGCCCAAAAATGGAAAATGAGCGAGGTCCCAACAAAAGAAGAAAGACAACTAAAACTGATGGAATATGTCCGCAGCTTGCGGACATAACATATAGAATAAGAGAACAAGAAGAACATATGTTTAAAGAAGATTGGAAAATGTTTATTGAATATATGGGGGGGAACTGTGTACACCTGAGAACATTGGCAGCATTAAGATAAATTCAACAGTGTAAATAAGTTTTGTTGGATGTAATAATGGGATACTGAATGGTTTGGTTTATGTAAAATATGCAGGGATTTATGATATGCAAAATGAGCCATGGAAAGGGAAGAAGGGTAGTCATTGACATTTTAAGGTTGTTTAAATGAATATTCTAACATGCAAAACAGAAAATTTAATAAAAATTATTATTATATTCTATTATATATATTTGTGGAATTCAACTAGTGCTGAATCTATTCTAATCATAATAGTAATTCTATACATGCTTACCTGTAAGTCATCTTGAACTCAGTGGAACTTACCTCTGGGTAGTCATGCATAGGATTGCTCTGTAAATTCAGCTTAATCAAGTGACAAATAGTTATCTGTGTTACAGTCTCCAGTCCGCTCTCACTTAAATTCCAGATTTTAAGAATTACTTGCAAATGATGGTTTATTTATTTTTAGCATGTATCCATGGAGAATGTTCCATCGGAGGAAAGATTAGGGATGCGGAACCTGTGTTCTCCAGATGTTGTTTGATTCCATTGTCCATCAGCTTGAGCTCACATGGCCAATTGGCAGGGATTTATTTATTTGTTTTGCTTATTAGCTTTATATTGTTGTTGTTTAGTCGTTTAGTCGTGTCCGACTCTTCATGACCCCATGGACCATAGCACGCCAGGCACTCCTGTCTTGAACTGCCTCCCGCAGTTTGGTCAAACTCATGTTCGTAGCTTCGAGAATACTGTCCAACCATCTTGTCTTCTGTCATCCCCTTCTCCTAGTGCCCTCAATCTTTCCCAACATCAGGGTATTTTCCAGGGAGTCTTCTCTTCTCATGAGGTGGCCAAAGTATTGGAGCCTCAGCTTTAGGATCTGTCCTTCCAGTGAGCACTCAGGGCTGATTTCCTTCAGAATGGATAGGTTTGATCTTCTTGCAGTCCATGGGACTCTCAAGAGTCTCCTCCAGCACCATAATTCAAAAGCATCAATTCTTCGGCGATCAGCCTTCTTTATGGTCCAGCTCTCACTTCCATACATCGCTACTGGGAAAACCATAGCTTTAACTATACGGACCTTTGTCGGCAATGTGATGTCTCTGCTTTTTAAGATGCTGTCTAGGTTTGTCATTGCTTTTCTCCCAAGAAGCAGGCGTCTTTTAATTTCGTGACTGCTGTCACCATCTGCAGTGATCAAGGACCCCAAGAAAGTAAAATCTCTCACTGCATGGATCAATGCCTTGTCGTGGCGAAGGGGCTTGAAGGTCATAGTGGAGAGTTTTGACTAAACGTGATCCACCTGGAGAAGGAACTGGCAAGCCACTCCAGTATCCCTGCCAAGAAAACTCAATGGACAAAGACAACAGGCATTAGCTTTATATACTCCCCTTTATAAAAAGATCCCAGGGCGGCTCACAAGATGGTGAGAGGTACAGTTAAACAACAGATGGAGGCCACAGTGTCCAACTGCCCCTGTCCTAGATTGTGCTACGGATTCTCCCCATAAGATCCCACAATGGGAATGCAATTTAGGCAGGTCGGCCCCAAGATGCAAAGGGCTTCTTTGGCTTTGGCACATTAGAATTATGCCCCAAACACAATAGGACATGTGTTCTAGGTGGCCCTTGCAAACACAGCCTTTGCAATTTCCTTCATTCCTTTGCAAAAAACTAATGAAGAACAACTGAAACCTTCTGGAACTGAGCCACAGACCAAACACTGGGCAAACTAAACAAATCACCTCTGCGCGCGGCAGATACTAGGGAAGGGCACAGCACCCGCAACACTCTCGGCCATTCCTCCTGAGCCCTTGGCCATTTCCCCCTGTTAGAGATGCAGTGTGTTATGCACCTCTTAAGCTAGCATGTTGCCCTCAGAATCCATGGAGGATGCTATCCTGTTGGAGTAAGATTCAATTGCCAGTTCAGTCAGCTTCTGTACATGGAAAGGGTGTCATGCCCTCCAGCTCAAGTGTCTTGGACCAGTCCCGTTACTCAAAACGCAAGTACAGTACTGCAAAGAAGCTTCTTCCAATATTTTGTTTTTGCACACCGCAGACTAGTATTT
This sequence comes from Zootoca vivipara, assembly GCF_965207765.1. Taxonomy (NCBI): domain Eukaryota; kingdom Metazoa; phylum Chordata; class Lepidosauria; order Squamata; family Lacertidae; genus Zootoca; species Zootoca vivipara. The sequence continues at coordinate 79,209,481 of NC_142590.1, read as the reverse complement.
TTCCGAAGCTAGACTCTAAAATACAGAAATAAAAAGTTCTGAATATGTTAAGTGTGTGTGTGTGTGTTTTAAATTAATCCCTTGCATCTTTTCCCACCCCCCACTAAGAAAGATGCATCCATGGAAACAGAAACCAGATTTGTTTCACAGCACATCTTTGACCACCATATGATTTACTCCTATCACCAGAGTATCGCTCATATCCTACCCTGGTTTTTTAAAAAATCTCTCTCTCTCTCTCTCTCTCTCTCACACACACACACACACACACACACACACACGATTTAGAAGAACTGTGTTCTCGATATTTATATGCAGTCCTTCCATGATACTCCATTCGGTTTTCAAATAAAAATGTCATTTGGGTTGAGGATGGTGTTTGTCATGGAAGCGTGACTCCTTTGGGAACTGACCTGGGATCGCCAATTTCGCTTCATGCTGACCACCAAATAGCCAACAGATGGTAACAGTTTCCTACTCACTAACAATGTGGGCTGGATAGTCTGTGTGGACTCAGGGGGCTCCTTTGATTTATTACCATTTCAAAAGGTTTGATTAAATTTAACTCTTAAATCCCCAGTAAGATCACATCGTGTGGCAAGCAACAAAAGCCTTTTTTTAAAAAAAAGTAAATACGGTAAATAAAATAAGCCAACAACAACAAACCTTTCGCTCACTTATCTGTTTCAAAGTGCCTTGAAATTGCTTTGGGATGCCTCATGGAAAGCGCTTCAATAGTAGTAATAGTATTAAATAATGATGGTGGTGATGATGTTTGTTTCCAACAAAAGGAAACCATAACCCATTCTTTCTTTGGCTAATAATGTACTTCTCTTTTTTTATGTGCAAATATCTAATTACTCATTTCAGGATTATTTATTACCTCTAAACATAAAGATTGTGCATTCTAGGCAGGAACCATTTGTTCCTCCCTCCCCGCAGCTTACAGACATTAATATCAGACTTTAACAAAGGCAAACTACCTACCACAAATCTATCATGGAAGCCAAAGGGCATGTATTGTAAATCTGTGTGCTGGTCCCTTCCCTTTCATAATTCCTAAGAGCTATTCCACAGAGGGGCCTCGATTTACCAATCCTTGTCTTGTCGGAGGTTCTGGTGGGCCACATATATCGCGAAGCTTTGTATTAAATCACACGGAAGCTCTTAACACCGTGCAAGTATGTTTGCATTGTTTAATGCTTCCCGTCGTGGCCTCGCATTCCCTCCGCATAATGGAAACAGCAGCACCAAGAAGCAGCGGCCTGCAAAATGCAGCGCAGTTCATCAGGCAAGTCTCCTAGCACAAAAGATGCCACTGCAAAAATGTTTATATTAGGTGCTTTGATTTCACAAAGGGTTCTTTTGCAGAGGGCTTTTGTCAGAGGTAGCTTTGGTTCGCCAGATCTGGGAAGAGCACGGAGAGCGAAACAAAAAAGGAGCTGGCAGGGTGGTGATGTTTGTGTTTGTGCACCATTTAACTATCTATTAACACGTGTGTACGGTCCTTCATCCTGTTTGGATGTCGGCGTGTTGCAGAGCAGCGCCGTCACCACAATCTGCACAAATTCGATTGCAAAATTAATAGAACGTGGGCCTCGTTTTACCCAGTTACTTGCGTCTTGCCCCTTTATTCCAACCTCTCACCATAAGTGTGAAAGTATCCATGGGTGAGAAGGAGCCAGCCCACCGGTCCTGCCTCTAACATTCATTAAACTTTATGGGAGCAGTTCCAGTGCCAAGCTAAGAAAATTTATTAAAAATCCATCAATGCAAGCATTTCTGCTTCTCCAATGAAATGACCTCCCTTCCTCTCTAGGGGTTGTCCTGCCCCTGCCCCATCTCATTTGGAGAGTGCAGGAGCACACAGAGGAGAGGGAGAGCTCCATTGCGCTGGCAGCCATAGCTGCCAAGTACCCCGTTTTCCCCGGGAAACCCCGTTTTTACTTACCTTTTCCCGGTGGTCCCCCGTATCACTCCGTCTCCTGTTTTTCTCCGTTATTTTCTCCTGCCGGTGGCCATTTTTTTCTGATTTGCCCTTCTATGGGCACAAAAAATGGCCGCCACCGGCTTCAAAAGTTGCTTCTACGCATGACCAGAAGTGCGTCGACGCAACTTCCGGTGTCGCCCCGACCATCTATGGGCACCAAAAATGGCCGCTGCTGACACCGGAAGTCGCGGCAACGCACTTCCGGTCATGCGTAGAAGCTACTTTTGAAGCTGGCGGCAGCCATTTTTGGTGCCCATAGAAGGGCAAAGCGACACTGGAAGTTACGTCAACGCAACTTCCGGTGTCACACGGCTGCCAGTCCCGGATTTTGCAGTCCAGGACTTGGAAGGTAAGCTGGCAGCAGCCCTTCTCCTGGCTCCTGCTAGCAGAACTCCAGAATCTGGCCCAATAAGTTGTATCCACTTGTGCTTTGCACAGAGTAGCCCTATTGAATGTGATGGGCCTAACTCCATTAATATCAATGGGTCTGCTCTGAGTAAAGCTTAGTTGAATGCCACCCAGCACCAACACAGAGCCTATGTACATACAAAAAGACTCTTTGCCCCTCGAGGGCTGCCTTTTCTTGTGGACAAAAAACCACCCAAGGGGCATGTTCCAGTGCTGGGATTGATCAGAGGCAAAAACTGACTGAGCAATGGTTTTGACCATTTGGTAAGCTATATTCCACCATGCAGACACCTGTGGTTCCTGTGGATACATATCGCTCCATTGAGGCACACAAGCTCACAGCTCAATGACACATTCCAGGAGGCAAAGGCCTTTGTGGAGGACATGGGGGGGGTGTCAGTGAGAAGAGTAACCCAGGATAGGTCTACAGCCTGGGCAGAGACTCGAATGAATGGATTTATGAATGGATTAAGACCATAGAGTAAGATGTTCTGCCAGGCTTAGTCAGGCCACTCCCCCTCATCTTGGGAGGAAGGGTGATCAAATTCTTTGTTCTTCTATTCCACTATGTGAACCCTAGCAGTAAGGAGGTCTAAGCTAGGTGCTCCAAGCTTAGATCATGTGGCATAAGCAAACCATCTTTTCATTTCTACATAAATAATTGAGAAACGCTCACCACGTTGGAACATAAGTTATACTGGCTGTGTTTTCTGACTGCTGTATGGAAAAGCACATGAATCTGGCCTTTGCAGAGTTTGTAAGTAAACCATTTTTAACTGACCCAATGTGTGGTCTCTTTCTATGTTACGGTAAGAGGGGAACTTCAGAAGCAACTTAGAAGGGGATAATTTAAAGGCCTATTTCCATGCTTTACTTTGTTGCATACTTTATAATTATAAATCTCTTCTGGGGTTCTCTCACCAAAGAGTACTTGCTCCATACCTGGCACTCAGGAATTCTTTTTATCATACCTAGTATTTTTCTTTCCCAACCAACAGAAACCTCTGCTTATTATGCAACTCAGCTGCTGATCTCCATTTGCCCAGGGCCTAACCCCTGTGTAAGTCTCAGGCTTACTGTAAATGACAGTGACAGTTTCTGTTGTTAGGAGAAGAGGGGGTTAAAGAGCAAGCCTCCAGGCCTTTATTTGATTCAAAATAGGTCCTTTGCTAAAAAAATTAGCTGCTGGTAAAGTAGGGACACTCCAAATTACACCCCAATAATTATGCTACGTTCAGTATTGAGATATACTCAGTACACCCCATACATCCCCCTACCCCAAAAAATAATCATGGGAGCTGTTGTTTGGTGAGGGTGCTGACTACCATTCTCAGAATTCTTCCAGGAAGGGATGTCTTCTAAATGTTCTTTGAATATCGGCTGTGTACGCAGCAAAAGGCATTGCAGGAGAATGGACCTTCCTAGTTTCTGTGGTGGTATTTTATTTTTTCTCATATCTAACTTCAGAGAAAGGATGGAAATAGCACACTCCATTCAGTCTCCAAACTTCCCCAAGACAGGGGCAGGCAGGTGTGTGGGTTTACATGTAGGAAGGGCGTACCTGTCTGAGTTGCACTGTGTTAACTCCTGGGGAGGACAGCTTGATGAGAAATGGCATTCCCAGGAGAGGGGTGTCATATTTTGTGCAGAAGAAAAGCTGGCAATCCTGTGTGTGTATCCTCTTGCACATCATAAAGAGGTGACAGTTACGATGGTGGTTATTAGACTGGAAATTTTTCATGCTCCTGTGGCATCTGATAACCATTGTGCGCGCGCTAACGAATGACTCATGAGCGGCTTTAAGAAATGAGATGGCGTTGCAAAGTCACAAAAAAATGCAGAGTGAGTCTCAGGTCCACAGACAGCAGTTCTACTCCCCACACCCATCCATCTCCCCCAAACACTTTCTCTGAGGATTAAAGACTGCTTGATTCATAATGTGGCAGCACATTTTAAAGCAAGGAATATGAGGAAGTTCCAAGAAAGTACTTGAAGAAAATCTGTATCTGTGTTTCCATTTATGTCTGCAAGACTGATGCTAGGCTTGCATTTAGCCTGATTCTGAGGGCACTTTAGAATTTCTTTGGGATTTCTCTGGGTGCGGTGATTTGAGCTTACCTCGTTGTTATCAACAGTGCTATTTTTCTAGAAAAATACCGGTAAGTGCCGGAACTCACCATGAACACCTCCCTTATTCTCTTAGAATGGCAATGGCACCCCCTCCAACATTTGCCTGATGAAGTCGAAAAATCCCTATCTAAAACCGCCACGGTTTTTCCCCCCGGATGTCAAGACTTTCGTAAGCGCGTGGCCATTACCCTCATTCGTAAGTCGAAAAATTCGGTTGTCGAGTCGTTCGTAAGTCGAGGTACCACTGTATTCCCAGCCACTCTGGGAAGCCTCCAACATATATAAAAACATAATTAAACATTAAACCTTTTTTTAAAAAAACCCTTCACTATACAGGATTGCCTTCATCAGCTTGGGGATTGGATAATTCCATACCATACTCCTAGGAGACCAAAGTTCAAATCGCCACTCAGCCATGAATCACCATCTCTCAGCCTAACTTACCTCACAAAGTTGTTGGGAGGATAATATGGGGAGGAATCCACTGGTCAGATTGCGTGTAGAATGAGGGATACGGCCCCTTCCCTTGGAACTTAAAGTAAAGACAAAGTCCCGTGTCCCACAAATTAGAATTTCACTGAAACTTTCTCTCCCCTTTGATCATTTTTAAATCATTTTCTTTTCTCATTAATTGATGTGGAGTGTCTCTCTGCATCACTGTAATATTTAGTTGCGGGAACCGTAGTGAAAATGATTGAACTATTTTTCTGATGCTTTAATGGATATTTAATCAGTTTCAATTATTATATTGATATATTCATCCACACCCTGGGATCTTATGGTCAACGGTGGGTTATAAATCCAATAAAGAAGAAGAAGCCTTTTTGGTGGTGGCCCCACATCTGTGGAATGTCATCCCCACTGAACTGTGTCTTGCCACAACCTTACATTCTGTTTGGTGCCAGGTTAAAAACATATGTATTTCAACAAGCTATTGGAGACTAAGTAATTAAGTCATTGGGGAGATGTTGTTAAGCATGTAATTTATGATAATTATTTTATTGCTTGTGTTTATTAAGTTTTATATTACTTTATTTTTGTATGCCTCCCTGTGAACACTTTTGGTGAAGGGCAGTACAGAAATCTCTTACTAAAGAAAGCTCACCCTCTTCAGAATGTAGGCCACAAAATATAATTAGCCACTTAGCGCATGTTGGCTGACAGGAAATTGGGACGTGTGTTCAGGAAATACAAAAGAAAAATAAAAGCCCTTGTTCCTATTGATCTCAGATCCTTAATGCGGACACAAATGTTGAGCTATTTTGAGCTAATTTTTTGGGGGGAGGGCATCGGCAAAAACAACACTGCCAACATGGCTTGCCATATGGCTGGATTTTCCTGGACATATAGCAACCCTACTTTTGAGTTTCTCTTTCTTTTTTCCCTTCCTGGCCCTGTATTTGTTTAGCTCCACACACAAGCACACACGTCACATTTCAGAGACCGGCTGCTCTGCCTTTGGTAGTTGTGTGGCGATGCCCCAATCACCCCCCCCCCCCGGAATAAATAAAGACACAGGACACATTGCATAAGGTTAATGGGCGTAGAAGGCCACAACTTTATTGATTACGGATGTAGAGAGGTATTGGCTTAGGCATTGGATCTAACCATCTATATCCAACTCCAGCCCACTCTGCTGGCAGTCTGTGAAGGGTTAACCACCGTTGGGTGAGCCCTGCAATGCAGATCAACTAGGAACTCACCCTGGGGCCACCGATAGGGGGCGTGCCTTAGGCCCTCACCTACCACGGCTTCGGACATGGCCACGCCCCCAGACTCCTTATGGGAGTACCCTTCAGCATTTTGGGGAGGTGATGGCAGCAACCTCCCCCCACCTGTAACCTTTCAGAGATAATCCAATGCCTACCACCAAAACCAAAGTTGTGCCGAGTTGCTACGAGGTAGGCGAAAACCACCAGGCCAGAGCCAATTTGCCAAGTGGGAAAATTCCTACCAGGCCCCTCAACGGCGACCAACCGAGGTCCATAGCAATGTCAAAAGGAGAGCCTTGCCTAAAGGGAGGGTGGGCGGGAAAACGAAGCAGCTGGGGGGGTCCAGAAAAGAGAGGCTGACTCCTGGTTGCACTCACTTAAATCAGCAAGCCACGCCCCCTTGGAACGTCCTGATTGGACACGCCAAGGGAGCGTCCGTCCGGGAGCCAGCCAATGGGTTGGGGGTGTGTGGCAACCATCCCCCAGCACGTGAAGGCCTCGTGGTGCCCACAACCCCCCCTCCTCCTACGGTGGAAGGGACTTTGGCAAACTGTCTTGCCAAATTCCAGTGACAGTGGCAATTCAGCCAACGTCTCCATCGGTTTGCACTGGGAAAAGAATGCATACCCAATGGGAAGTGGGTAGCTGAGGGAGAAGAGTGGTTGAGAGGAGGGACCAAACAAACAAACAATTACAGATTCATTCCATGAAGCTCTACCCGCTGGTGGTATGGAGAAGCAAGCAATGATACCCCAACAGGGACACTTGTAGGCAACAGAGTCACCATTCATCACTGGCGTCTGTGCAGACATTTTGCCCAGACATTTTCTTCCAAAGATCAAAGTGGCACCCAAAAGGTGAGGAAACATTCCCCCCAATTGAATTAAATGTGAAATGGTTTTTATGGGGAGGGGGGGGGAAGGAAACAGTGGTAAATCTGGGGGAGAAGGAAGGACACCCGGGAAACAATATCTGCACCTGAACTTTTTGGAGCACATTATTGCTAAATATAGCTATGAAATCAGAATGCCCAATATGAGTTTCAATAGGACGATGGATTTACTGGCTGTTGTATGCTAATGTTAAAATGTTAATATGAAAACCACTTGTGCTGGCATGTGTTATAATATATGGTCGTTGCTAAAGGAGAGAATGCAAAAGTCTACTTGGGTTCTCCTCTAAATCTCTCTGCTTTCATCCGTTTACTCACTTGGGGATCTTCCAGGTGGCCTGTTTATTGAGTATTCATCCTGCTTTGCAGTTACACGACAATGGCCGTTAATCCTGATTTGCTTCAGGGTGCGTCCATCTTCCTGTCAATCATCAGTTCATTCCATTTTGGTGCCTTTCCCTATCACTTCCCTAAATGCAAATAGTCTGCTTGTTTTAAAAGTAAATTTGTTGCGCTACGGCAGCCGAGTATTCGAAATTCCAATATGCACTTGAATCCCTCCCCTAAAATAGTTACAGGTGCCATAGGTACCTGGCAGCTTCCATTGTTTTCTAGTATATGGACGCCTTCCTACAGTGCTTATGTAATTTATTTATTTTTGTAGACAGATTTCCAAAACTTCCTACTTTGAATTTGTTTGCACACAGCATTGCCACTGCCCTGTTATTCCTGCAAGTGAAGTGCCTTGAAATAAAAAATGCGCATGTGTCCCTGAAAATGTTCCTACAGCAAAACCCATCTATTTATTTATTTAGTTATTTATAAGGATTTTTGCATTCTGCAACTTCCATCCTCAAAAGAGAACTCAGAACAGCTTACAAGTAAAATAGTTAAATAAAAAAAAAAACAGCCTAGCACTAAAGCAATAATAATAATATTAATAAATGACAGCAAATCCAAAACCAGCAGCAAGGAAACATGAACTCCCTATACAGCAGCAACATCTAGAAACAGAACTAACATCAGAAAAAGCATGCTGGAACAAGGCGGCCTTGACCTGCTGCCTGATGAATAGAGAAAACGAACTACTCCACATAGTGCATGGAATTTGAAACCACAAGATAGCGTGATGGCCACCAACTTTGACAGCTTTAAAAGAGGGTTAGACAAATTCATGGGGGGCAAGACAAGATGTGGCTGTCATGATAGCCGTGTATTACATCGGATGCAGTGTATCTCTCAAGACCAGTTTCTGGGGCCCACATGTGCAGAGAGCTCTGTTGCCCTCCAGTCCTCTTTGTTGCCTTGACATCTGGTTGGCCACTGAGAACAGGATGCTGGAACAGATGGGCATTTGGTGTGATGCAACAGGACAACTATCTGCACCCAAAATATTATTTCCCCCCCCATGATAATTCTCTTTGTTCCTCTGGGGCTACGGTTTTGTGGGGTTGCCATTCTATTTCACTATTTCCCTCTGCTCTTCCAGGCCCATTATTTTGATTCACGCACAGCACAAAAACTCCTCTGCTACAAACACAGCTTGCTGGAGCAGAGAGAGGCTGTTAAATTCTGTCAAATTTAATCTTTATTTGTCACAATTGTGAATTTATCACACAGCAGACGTGTGGTACTCTTTTCACAATGGAGCTCGCATATGAATGTAACAGATGCCACTTAGGAAAGGTAAGCATTGTTTTGCACACAAACTGTGTGCCAGACTCGGCCTGCAATAAATCAGTGCTCCCAGATGTGCAAGATTTTTAATTTAAATTTTTTTTTACAAAATGATAAGAATCACAGACCTCTGTACAGAGGGGCACAACCTTTTGCACGCACACACGTGTGAGAATTTGGAGTTCCTCAGTGCAGCATTAATTTGGGTGGCATGGCAGCAATTCTGAGTGTTGCTATCAAGAGCAAGAGGTATTCCAAGCAGCTAATACATCCTATTTTGATCTCACTGACATTTTTCATTCCAACCCCTTGTCTGCTGCTCTTTTCTATTGTACATGATCTGTACACATTTTGTGGGTACTTTTAATGGAAAATATGCACCTTTACATAAAACTACACATTTCATGCACTCGCCAGCAAATTGTGGATTTTTTTGCATCTTTCATGTGTACTTAAGTTAGAAATGTATTTTCGCACACTGAAAATGCATTGCAAAGTCTGGGGTAGCGTGCAGTCTGATTGGGAGTTGTATTCCAATCTGCGAGCAAGTCTGGGAGTGTTGAACTAGGTCATTTCCTCTGCGAAAAGAGGGCCAAATGAATTGCTCCTTCATCCCATGCATAAGAAAACTTGCTGTAGGACTGTGCAAACAATTCCTTTGTGCAGACTGAAAGCACATATGGAGAGGATTGCTGAAGCCTAGTGGCTCAGCAAAACATCTGCAGAGTGATTAGATGTGTACAAAATCCATGCACATTTCCGTACAACCAGGAACCCTCCCAATTGCACAGATATTTTACCACTAATCATCCCACTAGCTACTTGTGGGATAGAAGAAAAACTATACATTCCTTTTTTTAAAAAAATAGAGTGAAATAGAAAGATAATGGCTTTCAGCTAGCATAGAGCAAGTTACTTACATTGCTCTGAACAATTATGAATCCCTTCTGGAATATGAACAACTTCATTTTTATAAATGTGTTTAAACTTAATCACACTACAGAAATATATTTAGCCAACTCTGAGATGCTTGACAAATAAATGCAGTAAAACAGCGCTTGTTTAATCTGCAAATTAATCCCAAAAAATAAATTGCATTTTAATGATGTGGATAATGATCGAACCCAGTATGACTGGCATATACCTTGAGCAGCACAGCCAAAGGAAGAAAGGAAGAACTCCCCTAGTCCATCAATGCGCTGCAAACCTGGAACAACTCCATTCCATTCCCCATTTATGCCAGTTTAACTGGATGCGGGATTGAACCCCTATACCTGGCTATCCTCCTATTCGGAAGATGAGTCTGGTAATGAAAAATCTGTCTTGCAAATGACTCACTGTTAAGAAGACTGAGCTGAGGCTGTTGAAAAACAGGATGATGTATGTGGAAATGAAATTAATCAATATGAAGATGAGGATCAGCAGTCTATCACAGCCGAGCTGTTTCATAATAATGAAATGGAGGAAACAGGCAGTGTTAGGGCAACACATGAAAGTGCAGGAAATGTCACTGACAATAATGAATTAGTAACTATTTCTAGAAATGCAAGAGGTAAGAATTTGCAGATGAAGAGCTGTGCTTTTTTGTTTTGTTTTTTTGAGGGCCGGGATGCGCAAATGCTTGTGCAAAACAGAACCACATTTTTATAGGTCTCACTCCCCTCCTAACTAACACCGTCAGTGCATTCAGGTATGGCAATTAACGAAGGCAAATAAAGTTGATTAATGGCTCATTTCTGAAGCAGCGCCATTCCCAATGCACTCAAGGGAGATGTGTGAAGGGGAAACTGGGCTGTTCTGTTGCCCATGTGGTTTTCACTCTTAGAAACCTGCAAGCAAATATTTATCCAAAATCAGGCAGTCAGGTGGAAAGCTGAAGAACGACCCAAGCTGAAACTAAAGCTTACCAATATATTATCACTAATGGGTTAAACTAAACATTAACACAGTCATCAGTTTTGTCTTACGCCTTTACTCATAGCTTGATCAGATATTGGTAATAGCAGGAGTGTTAATGAACACAATTGCTAAGAAAACTTTTGACTTACCTAGTCAAACAGCATCATTGTCACTTATTATGAATATTTACTATTGTGTACTCGGGATGCGGGTGGCGCTGTGGGTTAAACCACAGAGCCTAGGGCTTGCCGATCAGAAGGTTGGCGGTTCGAATCCCTGCAACGGGGTGAGCTCCCGTTGCTCGGTCCCAGCTTCTGCCAACCTAGCAGTTCGAAAGCACGTCCAAGTGCAAGTAGATAAATAGGTACCGCTACAGCGGGAAGGTAAACGGCATCTCCATGTGCTGCTCTGGTTCGCCAGAAGCGGCTTTGTCATGCTGGCCACATGAACCGGAAGCTGTATGCCGGCTCCCTCAGCCAATAACGCGAGATGAGCGCCACAACCCCAGAGTCGGTCATGGCTGGACCTAATGGTCAAGGGTCCCTTTACCTTTACCTTTACCTTACCAGGCATAGTCATGTGTTTGGTATTTGTGTTTTTTCCTGTCTAGGAGCAATGACCAGTCAGAGACAAGTGTGTAGGTAGTAGCATATCCCTGGTTGGGTGAAGCACAGGGCAAGGATCAGTCCATCAGGTGGCCCAACCTCCTGTCTGCTAGGTAATCATTGGAGTAGCCAAGAGGAAGGTCTCTGGACCATGGTGCAGGCTGATCATGCTGGTCCAGCTAGCAACCTGGTCATGTGTGGCTACTGGCTTCAACCGGGGGAAGAGGCTTTTCAGCGCCACCCTGTGGGGATCCCCTCCTAAGCTCTGGATTCTGCCCAATGCCCTCAGAATTGACACCGCAGACAGTCAGAGACACACCACAGCCTTGATATTGCAAAGGCAATAATCCTCCCCATTTAACAGTGGCCAACACTGTCCAGAGCATAGGAGCCAACTCCTACAGGCTGCGGGTTCTTTGCACCCCCCCTATAAAATATTTGAGGGGGCTGCTTCACCCCCCTAAAGTTGATGGGCATTGCCATTCAACTGGTGTGCGTGCACACCACGTCATGTGATCGATGATGTGTGATGGGGCTTACCTGGGACCCCAGATATTTTATTCAAGTTGGAATGCCTGGTCCACAGCAAGAATAATTGCAATCTAGGAAGAGTGGGTGGTGAAGCCAGCAATGGTGAGTGCACTGCCACGCCCATGCACAAGACCAAAGGGAGCTGGGCTTCCCTCCAGGCCATGCTCAGAGTCTCCAGGTCCGCCCATTTGCACTGCTCCCCACTGCCTTGTCCCTCTCAGTAAGCAGCAGCGACTCAGCTGCTTGGAGGTCAGGGGAGTGTGCCTGCATGACCACCATGTCTGCAACTGATTGTATTACATCTCCCATCATTTCAGTATATCTACTGCAATGAAAACCACTTCGATCCCAATGTAGGGCTCAATAAACCCATATCCTTAGCTTCCCAGCTTCAAAGGAAGAGCTGCCTGCCATTTGCTGTCTGTGAATGGGGTGAAAAATTGGGATGGGTGTTTATGTCCAATCCAGTAGTTGCCCTTGGACACAAAATGCAAAGATTTCAGGGCAGATATGCAGGGATTCCTTGGCAGACAAATCAAAGTGGGAAACAGTTAACTTGAGAGTAAAAAAGTAAAAGTCTGCAATTCACTGATTTAAAACTTCCAAATTCTGGTGGCGTAATCTTACATTTGGTTTTGGTCCGTGATGAAACATCCAGCCCAAACCCCTCCTAATAACTTGGGCTTTGAGATTCTCTCTAGTTAACTTTAGAGCCTTTTCAAAATTTAATGCTCCTACAATCTTGCGACAGAGTCAGTAATGACTTCCGAGTGTTTTGATTCCTTAAATCCCTCATTAACTGCCTCACAGGATTCTAAAATGTTTGCTTATCAAAGCAGGGTCTTTTGAAAATACCTTCATCTCGGCAAGGTCAGAAGAAAAGAAACTCCAGCTCAATAAATTATTTGGCTCGGTAGTTCTTCAGACCTTCTCTGGGTGTCTTTTCCTCTGTTCTTCATCCAGCTACACAAAACATTTTAATGGCAAACATTAAACTATACAAGATGCCCAGACAGGTTGAGGTTGAAACTATATGTGTAGCATTGAAAACATGTAGGAAGCATCCTCCTGAAATAAGGAAGACTTATCTACCTAGATATGGTTAAGCAGTTTTCTGATACGGGATCCTAAGTATTCATTTGACTGCAAATGGCATCATTAAATCAGGGGTGAACAACTTCAGGCATGGCATTCGAATGCGGCTCTATAGTCCTCTGAATTTTGTAAGAAAAGCAACTTATACGTTTAATGATAGATAAATAGATAAATAATCTTGCCAGCCCTTATTTAATCCTATGCACAGTTATTTGAGAGTAAGCATCACTGAACTTAGCCAGGCATGCGTCCAAGTAAGCCAGCATAGGACTGAGTTCTAAGGCTGCAGTACTATACCCACTTAACTGGGAAGGAAGCCTATAGGACTTACTTCTAAGTATGTCATAGGTGCCAAGTTCCGGATTGAAAAATCCGGGATCAGCAGCGCCGCAGCACCGGCTTCTATGCACTTCCGGACATGCGTAGAAGCGACTTCTGGCACTGCGGACATTTTGGAAATGGGCACAGCGGCATCGGAAGTCGCTTCTACGCATGTCTGGACATTTTGGAAATGGGCACAGCAGCATCGGAAGTCGCTTTTACGCATGTCCGGAAGTGCGTAGAAGCGACTTCTGGTGCTGGCGCGGCACCAGAAGAACATGGCCACAGGCAGGAGCTCCGTAATCCGGGGGAATACGGGGTATTTTGCCATTCGGGACACATGCGGGAAACGGTAAGAAAATACGGGGGTTTCCCGGGGGAAATGGGGTACTTGGCAGCTATGAAGTATGTAGCTATGTATAGGTTTGGCTTGTAAGTTTAGCTTTGTAGAGTTAAGCCCAATCATTTTCTATATTTTTCCGCCACCTTAAAAGCAGGCAAATCAGCCTGTCAATAGATTTCAAGGACTTTGGCCAATTATTTATCTCCAATCCAGTCAATTAATTGACTGGGTTGTTTGTTTAGATTTATGAACAATCTTGTCTAAATCAGTACAGTTAGAGCTTCTCCACACTAACCTTTCCTCTGCTCTTTCCAGGCTCGGCCCGCGATTCGAAGCTCCATGACGCAGCACCCTTTTATTTTCTCCAGAGCTTTCACTGCAAAACCCCACTTTTTGAAGCTCAGTTGGAGCAAATGTCAATCCATGGAAGACCAAAATTGATGATTGCTCTGATTGAGCTTTAAAGAGAGAGATTTTGTGGGGAAAGCTCGAGGGAAATAGTTGCTGCTTGGTGTGACTGCAGCCTAATCTTGGAGTCATTTCATTCATGATGGGGAATGCTGGGACCTTCCCTGTCAGCCACATGGTTTTCTCACAAAAAGCCTTTTCAAATTGGCCAATCAGGAGGCAGCAGGTGGGCAGGGTCATGGCTTCAGACCAGCAGCAACCAGGTCCATCTATCCTTAATAAATTCAGGCCACACCTGGGCTCTTTTGCTCAGATCATCATTGGACCCCCCACCCTCCTGCCCTGTTTATACCTGTCTAGCCTGAAAGTGAGCTTGCAGGCCAATGTGAGGAGCTTGCTACGGAATACTCAGTTGCTATATTTGGGGTGAGCGAAGATTTTTTTTTCCTGCAGACAAATTGCCTGGTATGCAGGTTTTTCGCCTGCCTCATAGCAGACATCGCAACTTGGGCAGATAAGGCATTGGATTGGATCCTTAGGCATTTGGGTACCCACACCATGGCACTGAGGCCACCTGAGCTTCAAGGAGATCCATAAGTACCTCCAAGCTGTGTACCTGCCCCTTGAGATGTGTAACCACATCAAGAGCAGGCAACCTCCCATCCATCTGGTCTAGTGAACTGCTCACTAGCAGTGCCTCAGCCTTATCTGGATTGAGCTTCAGTTGGTTGGCTTTCATCCAGTCCATTACCGAGGCAAGACCGTGGTTCAGCATATCCTGCGGATGTAAAGGAGAAGCAGAGCTGTGTGTCATCAGCATATTGCTAAGAACATGCTTCAAACCTGTAGCTAACCCCACTCAGCGGTTTCATGAAGATGTTAAGCAGCATAGGGGATAAAATTGAACCCTGAGGAACTCCACATTGAAGGCTCCATGGGGCTGAAGAATACTTCCCAAGCAACACCTGGAAAGTTCCACCCAAGTAGAACCGGAGCCATGGCAAAGTGGTACCACACACAAACAGACACACACACCCTAGAGCAGCCTCTCCAGAAGGATAACATGGCCAATGGTATCAAAAGCCACTGAGAGATTGAGGAAAATTAATAGGCACACATTTTCCCTGTGTCTCTCAGCAGTGGTCATCATACAGGGCAACCCAAGCCGCTTCTGTGCCCAAACCAGGCCTAAACCCTGATTGAAATGGTTCTAGAATATTTGTCCCTGACCTGTCCCACATGTATGCATACACTTGCCCCACCTCTGGTATCCCCAGATAGAATCATAGAATCATAGAGTTGGAAGAGACCACGAGGGCCATCCAGTCCAACCCCCTGCCAAGCAGGAAACACCATCAAAGCATTCTTGACATATGCCTGCCAAGCCTCTGCTTAATGACCTCCAAAGAAGGAGACTCCACCACACTCCTTGGTAGCAAATTCCACTGCCGAGCAGCTCTTTCTGTCAGGAAGTTCTTCCTAATGTTTAGGTGGAATCTTCTTTCTTGTAGTTTGAATCCATTGCTCCGTGTCCGCTTCTCTGGAGCAGCAGAAAACAACCTTTCTCCCTCCTCTATATGACATCCTTTTATATATTTGAACATGGCTATCATATCACCCCTTAACCTTCTCTTCTCCAGGCTGAAGATATTCCAGATACTGGAATATGACATGCGTGAATAAAATCTAATGCACGTAGACATCAGAAACTGGAAGCTGGCTGGTGATGTGGTCCTGCAGATGCCAGATATTACATGCATAGGTTATATTTGGACATTATGCCCCCATGTGGACATCCAGGGGCATTGGTGGCAAGTTGGGCGGGAAGGCCAGAGGCACTCCATGTTGTTTGTATGCCTTGGATCAAGACATATTTTTGATAAATGTATATGTTGAGCCTATCAGCATTTATTTTATTGCATGCTGCCAAATGCCCCACTCGTTTGCTTTGCAGACCAGATGGGCTTTCACTTGGCCATCCCTATATGAGGTAAAACCTTGATTTGCTCTAATTTTTCAGTATTACTCTGCTTCATTTCCTACAGCTGCAAGCATGTCTTGATAACAGGAACTGAAGCAGCACTGTAGAGTTGTTTTCACATTGTAACGGCAGAGTGTTAGCATGGTAAACTATACTTGTTCCTTGCCTGATATTGAAAAATGTGGCTTAAGCTGTGCATCAGAATTTCTCTTTGCACCATGCAAACAATGGAAGCTTATTATGCCTGTGGGGTTTTTTAAAAAGAAAATTACCATCATTATTATTTTATATTTTAGTTTCATCTAACAATTTTAGAACCTCTGACGACAACAGAGAAAACCAGACAAAAAAATATCACTTGTGACCTATTGTAATAAATTCTCTGCCTCAAGTTCCAAGCGTGTTATGAAATGAAACTTGAGGTAATCTTCTAAGCAGAGCTTCGGGGCACCTGTGACTTTTCCATGGAATTATTCAGTTCCAAGGGAAATGCACACTTTCAAAAATGAAGGTTGCAGTTTAAAACACCCAACGATAAATCTCCCTTGCGTGTGTGTTTCTCTGGGGATGGATAAACAGTTGAAGAAGAGGGGCATGTTGGGGTAGGGTTGGCGGACTCGTCACTTGCTAAAAATCAGGCTTCACCTGCCTACTAGCCCTTTCTTCCTTGGTAGATTTTCAAATTCATCCATAGATCCCCGAACATCTCCTACGGAAAATCAGCTGTATTTTTCCTCTGACACAAGCTCTCTTAACAGCTGCTTTTCCTGCAAGGAACCCAAGCTCCAAAGAGCTTATAATAATAACTTCACACACACACACACACACACACACACACACACACACACACACACACCTCCTTCAATAAATTTGAAGTTTAATAGGAACTTCTGCAAAAACGCAAAAGGTGACAGGTTGTCTCGGTCAAATTTCATTTTGCAACCAGTTTCCAATTTCATTTTGCAACCATTTCATCACACCAGTTTTGTTGACCTAAAGAGGTAAGCAACAGAGATAATGATCTCCTAGCTTTAGGGAAGCTGCTTTATTTTTATTTATTTTTCTGCTAGGTGTCCTGAAACCTGAACAATGAAGTTAAATTCTCACAAAATTTCACAAGATATAAGAGAGATGGGAAACTGTCTTATACTGAATCAGACCATAGGTCCATCTAGTTCAGTGACCACCACTGACTAGCAGCAAAGTCTCCAGGGTTTGAAGACAGGGGACATTGCCAGCCCTGTCAATCTGGGATGGAACTTGGAACATACTGCATGCAAAGCAGATACCGCTGAACGACAACCTTTGGCAAAGACAAAAACTTCAGAGGCGTTTTTCATCTTATCTCAGCTTCATACCTTCCTTAAAATATTTGCAGATTTACAAAACAGATCAGTGTCAAACTGGCTCTTGGTGCCACTCATTCTGAATGCATTCACAAGGTAACACAAAATGGTTACAAATATCTGGCCCCCCTCCCCAAACACACACAAGCACGCTTTTGCAGCCTTGTGGCATTTATCCCTATTTGGTGAGGCAGTATAAACTTAGACAAATGATTGTCCCTTGCATGGTATAATAAATTATGCAATGGGAAAGCCTTACAGGATATTGCAGGCAAATTTTTTCTCAACTCCTTTCCCCAGGGCAATCGCATTCCCCCGGTAGCTATTTATTCTTGATAGTAAAATCAAAGCTATTTGTCTACAAGGTTTCCGCCTTTCTTACTAGCCCAGCTCCTGGAACAGCCCCGGCATGCAGAAATGTTGTAAAGGGAGCTTTTCTGACTGCCGATCTTCACAACAAGAAATAGCTTCATGGGTTAAATTTCAGCATATCCCAGACATCTGTTAATAGCAAAGTAATGGGGCCAAGGGAGGTGAGGGGGGGTGAGACAAAGTAGCTGTCAATGACCCCAGTTTCTTGGTCTCTAGTGAGCTTGTGTGAGTAGGGATTTTTGATGTGTGAGGACTGCAAGCAGAAGACAAGATAACCCTTTATTTGTTGTTCATTTTATTAACTCAGAGCTGCCTTGAGGATACTTATCACAGAAATGTGGGGTGCTAATTAATGTGTGTGTTTCACACAAGCATTGAAACACCCTAATCTGATTAGGATTCTGGCAACCGTCTGCCTCAGGAGACAATGGTGGAGTGCACCTTTGGGGATGAGGTCTAGCTGTTGGACAGCTCCTACAGGAGAGACATGTTTTGTTGCAGCTGGGGCAGAAGAAGGCGTCCAGTTGTGCTGCTACAGATGCACCATGGCATTTATTCTCTCTGCGCTCCTCCCAGCAGTCATTCCTCCTCTGGTCACTGCTATGGATACACGACTTGAATGCCTGAAAATAGTGCTACACAAATATTGGCGCTGACTTGGGGCAGGGCTGGGAAACCTGTGGTCTTCTAGATCAGTGTTTCCCAACCTTGTGCCTCCAGCTGTTTTCAGACTACAATTCCCAGCATTCCTGACCACTGGGATGATGGGAGTTGTAGTCCAAAAACATCTGGAGGCACAAGGTTGGGAAACACTGTTCTAGATATTATTGGACTCAACCCCAGCCAGCATGGGGACTACTAGCCACAACAGCCTTCACTGTTGGGAGGCAGTATGCCTCTGAATAAAGGGAATCAGAAATGGAGAGCACACTTGTTGCACAGAAGGTTCCATCTTAAGACTTCAGTGCTCAACATGTCACTACAACCCTGACTTATGCACTTGCGAAAATGTGTGAATCGTGCTTATATCCGGGACCAAACTAGGGAGAAGAGATCAAAGGAAGGTGGGTTTCCCATCCCACCACAATTAAAGTTAGTGGGAAATATTCAACAGACAAAGGCTTGGGGAACCTTTGGGCCTCCAGTTCTTCTTGTTGTTGTTTAGTCGTTTAGTCGTGTCCGACTATTCGTGACCCCATGGACCAGAGCACGCCAGGCACTCCTGTCTTGCACTGCCTTCCGCAGTTTGGTCAGACTCATTTTGGGTAGCCTCGAGAACACTGTCCAACCATCTCGTCCTCTGTCATCCCCTTCTTCTTGTGCCCTCCATCTTACCCAACATCAGGGTCTTTTCCGAGGAGTCTTCTCTTCTCATGAGGTGGCCAAAGTATTGGAGCCTCAGCTTCACGATCTGTCCTTCCAGGGAGCACTCAGGGATGATTTCCTTCAGAATGGATAGGTTTGATCTTCTTGCAGTCCATGGGACTCTCAAGAGTCTCCTCCAGCACCATAATTGAAAAGCATCAATTCTTCGGCGATCAGCCTTCTTTATGGTCCAGCTCTCACTTCCATACATCACTACTGGGAAAATCATAGCTTTAACTATACGGACCTTTGTCGGCAAGGTGATGTCTCTGCTTTTTAAGATGCTGTCTAGGTTTGTCATTGCTTTTCTCCCAAGAAGCAGGCGTCTTTTAATTTCGTGACTGCTGTCACCATCTGCAGTGATCAAGGACCCCAAGAAAGTAAAATCTCTCACTGCATGGATCAATCTCCCTGCCTCAATTTCTTCCATTTCTTCCCCTTCTATTTGCCAGGAGGTGATGGGACCAGTGGCCATGATCTTAGGTTTTTTTTTTTTTTATGTTGAGCTTCAGACCATATTTTGTGCTCTCCTCTTTCACCCTCATTAGAAGGTTCTTTAATTCCTCCTCACTTTCTGCCATCAAGGTTGTGTCATCAGCATATCTGAGGTTGTTGAAATTTCTTCCAGCAATCTTAATTCTGCCTTGGGGTTCATCCAGTCCAGCCTTTCGCATGATGAATTCTGCATATGTTAAATAAGCAGGGAAACAATATACAACCTTGTTGTGATCCTTTCCCAATTTTGAACCAATCAGTTATTCCATATCCAGTTCTAACTGTAGCTTCTTGTCCCACATGGCTTTTGCGTAGTCAATGAAGCAGAAGTAGATGTTTTTCTGGAACTCTCTAGCTTTCTCCATAATCCAGCACATGTTTGCAATTTGGTCTCTGGTTCCTCTGCCCCTTTGAAATCCAGCTTGCACTTCTGGGAGTTCTCGGTCCACATACTGCCTAAGCCTGCCTTGTAGAATTTTAAGCATAACCTTGCTAGCGTGAGAAATGAGTGCAATTGTGCGGTAGTTGGAGCATTCTCTGGCACTGCCCTTCTTTGGAATTGGGATGTAGACTGCTCTAATCCTCTGGCCACTGCTGAGTTTTCCAAACTTGCTGGCGTATTGCATGTAGCTCCTTAACAGCATCATCTTTTAACATTTTAAATAGTTCAGCTGGAATACCATCACTTCCACTGGCCTTGTTATTAGCAGTGCTTTCTAAGGCCCATTTGACTTCACTCTCCAAGATGTCTGGCTCAAGGTCAGCAACCACACTACCTGGGGTGTACGAGACCTCCATATCTTTCTGGTATAATTCCTCTGTGATTCTTGTCACCTCTTCTTGATGTATTCTGCTTCTGTTAGGTCCTTTCCACTTTTGTCCTTTATTGTGGTAATCTTTGTACGAAATGTTCCTTTCATGTCTCCAATTTTCTTGAACAGATCTCTGGTTTTTCCCATTCTGTTGTTTTCATCAATTTCTTTGCATTGCTCGTTCAAGAAGGCCCTCTTGTCTCTCCTTGCTATTTTTTGGGAATCCGCATTCAATTTTCTGTATCTTTCACTATCTCCCTCGCATTTTGCTTGTCTTCTTTCAGTTCTTGCTGAGCTACAATTCCCATAACTTGTGGCCATTGAACAGTAACCCCATCTCTCTCTCTCCTCTCCCCCCTCTCCTCTCCCCCAACTGTCTATGACAAAAGTGTCTCTCACCAATCATAAACAAACTGTGAAAAAGACTATGAATTGAAAATGGGGACAATATCTGTACCTTTCCTAGGGCTGATGGGACTTACAGTTCAGCAATATCTGGAGGGTCAAAGGTTCCCCACTCCTGAACTACCCCACCCCATCAGTGCAAGGATTTCCGTTTGAGCAATGGGACCTCTCCCAGATCTGTTCCAGAGGGTTGGAGGAACCCCTAAAACAGTTTTAGGGGGCATTCAGGAGGAGGAGAAGTGGAAAACCTTGTGTTGATGGGACTGTGACCTACCGCTGTTGTGGATATAACCCAGTATGATGAATTTTCCATCAATGTACATGACGATTTACACAGTGCCACAAAAAGAAGAGCCCCAATGAATTAACACCTATATTTCACTGTTTGATTAAAGGATTGGCGGGAGAAGCATGGATAACAATGGGGAAATATGAACAAGTGCAGTGAAACATACAGAGGCTATGTTTTTCAGTTCTTTTTGGGACTCACTACAAAAAAAAATGCATGCACGGAGCCATCATTGTGATTAATCAGGTTTGCAAACTCTTACAACAGCTCAGCTGTTTATATGTGATTGCAGTTACATGCCATGTCATGTGAATAATATGTTAGCATTTGCTTCTGTAGTGGCGTGCTTAACTCTCACATCAAGGAGGTGTGAGCCATTGCCTGCAGCTATTTGTTTTTCAGTCCATGGTGGCCTCACTTGTTTGGTCAATATGGTGATTATTTGTATGATGACCCTCCTTAAGCTATTTAATGAGACTGTAAACAGCATGGGAGTGTGGGCAAAGTTAAAATAACTCACAGCCGATGGTTATAAACATCAAATTCCTAAAGGGGCCATGACCCCAATTGTTAATCCCCTCTCCCACCCTCTTCCCCTTGAGCCATATAATAATTTTAGCTGTGAAAGGAAATTTTATGCCATCTAAGATTAGCCCACACTAATGCAAGGTCAAAAATAATAGAATCAATAAGCAAACTCAATACTGTTAACATTTTGAGAAAATTACTACAGAAAACAATGTCAACATCAGATTGAAATGGGGCTCCACTGTTGTCACATTGATTTCCTTTCAGTTTCATGACAATCTAACTCGTTTTTCCTTTGCAATATGGTATCTAATGTTCTTGGTTCCCATCTTTCAGCTCTGCTGCTTTAACTGGTTTGCTTCCCCCCCCCCCCGGCCTGTTTTTTCAGAATTCGCTATTCAAAATATTTGGTGGCAAAGCGAATGCAATTCAGCCTGCTTGCATCTCAAACCACGATGAAGATAGACAGAACTCTGGTGCCTTTATCCTGCAATTGGTTCAGTGGAGGTGTCCTCCTCCCTAGTTTCAGTGCAGAACTCAGCAGGGAGGAAGATGGGGACAGATCTAGAATAACTGGCTCTGCCTGCCATTGGCTCTGGCGCCACCTACTGTTGGCCTCCCTGCCACCTACCCTGCCTGGTACTACACTGAAGTTGTGATAGGCACCAGAAAGCCATCGATGTGGTGCCCTCCAGATGTTGCTGGACTGCAGTTTCCATCAGTCCAGGCCCACATGGCCAATGGTCAGGGATGATGAGAGTTGGAGTCCATAAATATATGGAGGGCACCACAAGGTTATCGCTGCAATCTATGGAAGGGGCAAAGTGGTTGGCATTGATCTAGGCATGGTGGCAAAGCAGACCTAGACACAGACACATTTTCTGAATCCTTTCCCCTGCACAAAAAAAACCTTATTCTTTCAGTAAACTTTCCAGTCTCTCTAATGTTGCCTACTGTTTCATAGAATCTTCTCCCTGTTTCCTCTGAATTAGAGCCATTGCTGATGTTAAATTGCATGCGCCAATTGAGACTTTGGTGATATATAGGTTCTTGTCCAGCAGGTATTGAGCTGAAACTGCTGAATTCATTTTGTGTAGGGTCTCCATTCTGAGCGCAGTATTAGGGATAAACGGCCAGTGCTTTAATGGCCATTTCACACTTCATCATCAAGTCAACCATTTACCACATGCACCATTTAAGCCTCTCCTTCTGATGCTTCCCCTTTGCGTTTCAAGGAAAATAAACCTGACATAACAACCACTGTCCTGGAAAAGAGATCAGGGGGGAGATGCAACCTTTGTTTCTGCTTGTTTCTGTTGGCATCCTTGTTTCCAAGGAGGGATTTGTCCCCATTATATGAATTTCCCAGGAAAGGCAGAATCTTGGAATCTGACAGATTGCTGCAGCCACCATTCTCGCGGCATCCTTTCATTTTACATACTGACATGCATTGAACATGAAAAAGGTCAGAGTCGGGGGAGAAAAAGTGGCTCGCTTGCAGCTTTGACAGCAGACATTTAACAGGAAGAGTTCTGGACACTCCACAGTTTAAAATAATTTAGTGGAATAATTGCAGTGAGATATATATATTTCTACATACAGGGGTACCTTGACTTATGAAGGTGATCCGTTCCGTGGCGCTCTTTGTAAGCCGAATCCTCCGGTTGTCGAAGCATCCATTTTGCACATGCGCGAAGCATGATTTTGCGCTTCTGCACATGCGCCGACCGCACTTGCTGTTTCTGCGCAGGCACAGAATGCGCACACGGCGAAAAGACTTCCGGGTTTGCTGACTTCGTAAGTCGAAACCTTCGGATGTCGAGTCATTCAGATGTCGAGGTACCACTGTGTGTGTGTGTGTGTGTGTGTGTATAAATGTAGAAGGTCAATGTATGTTAAAGCACACTTTTCTCCAAAACTGCTTGCCCGATCGCGTTCAAATTTGGCCACAATGTCACATGCAAATGTGGGAGTGTTTCCATTCACTTACAATGGACAGATGACACACCTAGGGCAGGTAAAAACCTGGATTTCTGTAAGGAAAATAGTGCCCTCCAGTGGACATCAAAAAAAAAAACATATGACAAAAATACTGCCACAGTCCCACCCACTCCCCATCGACCCCCACCACCCTGGGAACCAGCCTGCCCCAGAGACTGTGCCTCCACCAGGGAGCAGGCCACCCTGAGAGCAGGCCGCCCGAGAGCAGGCCGCTCCCCATCCCTCGCCGCCCCAGGAGACCCAGACCATCCAGGGAGCAGGCCGCTCCAAAACCTGCGCCCGCCCCGGAGATTGTGCCGCCGCTAGGGAGCAGGCCGCCCCGAGAGCAGGCCACTCCCCATCTTTCGCCGCCCCAGGAGACCCGGACCGTCCAGAGAGCAAGCCGCTCCACAGTTTGCACCCTCCCCAGAGATTGCGCCACCGCCAGGGAGCAGGTTGCCCCAAGAGCAGGCCGCTCCCCATCCCTCACCGCCCCAGGAGACCTGGACCGTCCAGGGAGCAGGCCGCTCCACAGTCCGCGCCCGCCCCGGAAATCGCCGCCCAAGGTACGGAGATGCCGGGGGGGGTGACACACCCCACGGACAATGGAGGGAGGGATATCCTGCCGTCCTCCACCTCTCATACAACATGGGGCCCTGACTAAGCCATGGCAATGCATAGCCAGGTACAGCTAGTATGTATACACACACACACAATGGTACCTCTACTTATGGACACAATCCGTTCCGGGGTGCTGTTTGCACTCCAAAAAGTCCTTAAGAAGAGCACCGCTTCTGTGCGTGCACGTGATGCAATAGAGTGCTCCTGCGCATGCGCGAAGCACGCAGAATGCTTCTGTTCGTGTGCACGTGGCAAAACCTGGAAGTATACACTTCCGGGTTTGCCATGTTCGCAACCTGAAAACCCGCAGAGACATGACTGTGTGTGTGTGTGTGTGTGTGTGTGTGTGTGTGTGTGTGTATATATATATATATATATATATATATATATATATATATATATATATATAACACGATTCCCTCCCCTCCCTTTCTCTCTTAAATAAATAAATATTTGTGGCAATGGCAAGGGCTGTGTTTCAAACAAGTTGAGGGCAACTGTCAGACCTTGATCGAATGTACAAACTCTGTCGCCGCTTGCTTGCTAAGTCCTGCATATGGAGCAGCTGCCAAAGGGAGCTTTGTTCAAGCAGCTGTTCCTGCTGGCGGCAACAGGGTAGCCAGGATTTTTTTTTTTTTTTAATCATCATCATCTGGTTCGACTATGACCGGACAGCCAACCTGTTTGACAAGCAAAGTCCCAACTGCAAAGAGCCTGGCACTTGTTTATGCTGCAAACACAGATGTTGCTACCACAGTGGCCACACCAGGATTGCATAATGCATCTGCCATTGAAAATAACTGCGTCTTGTTATTAAAATGTAAAAGTCAGGGTTGTGGGATATAATCCATTGGAGCAGTCAAATACAACATTCCTTGTTTTCCTAGAGTGGACACAGGTAGGGGGATGTTACTCCAGCCAGTATAACTTCCTGTTCCACTGGTCTGGAGCGTCCTCCCCCTGCATGTGACCAGGGAGATGGGCATGACCCTGGCTCTCATATAAATATGCGAGCCAGTGCGGTGTAGTGGTTAAGAGCGGGAGACTCATAATCTGGGGAACCGGGTTCGCGTCTCTCCGCTCCTCCACATGCAGCTGCTGGGTGACCTTGGACTAGTCACACTTCTCTGAAGTCTCTCAGCCCCACCCACCTCACAAAAGCAAATATGTTTATTTGGCTGTACGCCCATCATAAAACACAACACAACAAAACAAATCTCTGAAGTCTCTCAGCCTCACTCACCTCACAGGGTTTCTGTTGTGGGGGAGGAAGGGAAAGGAGAATGTTAGCCGCTTGGAGACTCCTTCGGGTAGTGATAAAGCGGGATATCAAATCCAAACTCCTCCTCTTCTTCTTCTTCTTCTTCTTCTTCTTCTTCTTCTTCTTCTTCTTCTTCTTCCTCACTCCATAAAAGAGCTGAGTCATGCAGCCATCTTTCTCTCTTGATGCCATGGTGCTCTTCTGGAGCCATTCTGTTCTCTTGATGCTGTTCTCTTAATGTATTTTGCTGTCTGCTGGCTCTCAGCCAGCAGCACATGGACTCAATCCCCATAAGGGATAAACTCATACTATCTTCTGTAACTACAAGCTAAAGTCTGCCTTTAGGGATCATAATGTGAACTGAATGTGAGTAAACTTCTTGTTTCTTTTAAGGAAAGATTCTTGTGTCTTTATTCTTTTAAGAGGTGTCAAAGGGGACACCAGGAATAATCTAGTCTGTTCAAGCCAGACTGGACTGCTTAACTAAAGAGATTCAAACGAATCTGCAAACTAGCTTCCTGCTGTATTGAGGGGAATCTGCTCTGCTACATGACTCACTAGTGTGAGTGAAGGAAGGATAGTATCCTCTCCTGCTATCCTTATCATTCCCACAAGGGCCAATTGACACAGTGTGTGTGTGTGTGTGTGTGTGTGTGTGGCAGACATGTTTGCCCCAAGTACATCAATGGAAGAGAGACCTTTGTCTGCAAATGCATGCATCATCATTATTAGGTATGCACCCTGGAGTCCCAGCCAGTGGAAGCCACTTACAATTTTCATTCATGCTAAATTCATTGGTAGATGCACACATCCCCCCCCCCCCTTGAGAAAAGATGTGGGTGAATTAATATGGGCTTCCACAAGTTCTCTTTGTGATTATTACAACCATAAAATAGCAAGCTGCCCTTTGCAGTCTCCTGTCACATATTTTCTTTTTCTTCAAGACCTGTGATACACTGATCATCTGGCTCCACCACTATTTACTGCTAATTTTGTTTCAATCACGTTCATACTATGTGACTTGTGGCAAAGTTCTCAGCATGTTTAGGAGAGTGGCATTTGTAGAGCTACTCTGGTGTATGCTACAGATAATGGATCTGCCTATCCCTCCGTGATAAATTCATAGAGGAAGAAGCTATCAAGGGCTACTAGTCATGATGACTGTATGCAACTTCTAGACTCAGGAGTAGTAGGTCACTGAACACCAGTTGCTTAACAGCAACATTGGGTTGGGCTATTGCCCTCATGTCCTGGATATGGACTTCCCAAAAGCATCTGGTTGGGCCCTGAGGTAAACAGGATAGGCAACTAGATGGACCTTTCATTTGATCCAGTAACAGTGGCATGTGGTCAATGGACATGGGAGACTAGGCTAGTCCTCTAAATGCCCCCTGGCTTAGGGAGCATAGCTGCCAAGTCTCCCGTATTCCCCAGGAAACCCCCGTTTTCCAGCCGTTCCCAGGTGGAAAAATGGATTTTTTTGTTTTTTCGCGGTTTTATTACCGGTCGGGGGAGGCTCCTTCTGCGCACGTCTGGAGTCTCTGGACATGCACAGAAGCGATTTCTGGCGTGGCGGCCATTTTGGAACTGGGCGGAGCATGCTCAGAAGCGACTTCCGATGCTGCTCTGCCCAGTTCCAAAATGGCTGCAGCGCGACTTCTGGCACGGCAGCCATTTTGGAACTGGGCAGAGCATGCTCAGAAGGGACTTCCGGTGCTGCTCTACCCAGTTCCAAAATGGCGGCAGCGCTACTTCCGGTCTGTCGATCCCTTATTTTTCTGGCAGGAACTTGGCAGGTATGTTAGGGAGTGAGTTGCAGTGCTCCGATGGGTCCAAGATGTCAGTTTGCATTCCTTAGTACAGAAAGTATTGATCTGATGTGTAGAGATCTTTCCTGTTCTGCTTAGTTCAAGAGGGTTCTGGAAGGTTTCTTCTCTGTGTGAAAGAAGGTTCTTGTTTGGGTTATTCCTTCTGAGAAGCTGAGTACAGCTGGTTTAAACTGGTTCCGTTATCTTTCTGTCAAGGTCATGCTGACCCTGGCAAGGAGGAGCCTGGATTTCACTGTAATTTCATTGTTCCCACAAGGGGACAATGACAATAAAGATATCTTATTATCTCTTTGTTCTGGTGTGATGTTATGTTCCGTATATAGTGTTAAGGTTTAGACTTATGTTCTTGTTAATTTAAGATAAGTCTGCTGCAGCTGGATTTCTTATGGACTGCGGCAATCCTGAATGTATTGGATTTGTGACCATTATGTTCGCTTGTTTTCAGTAGCAGTAAAGCCTCTGGTCTATTTTTGGGAACTCTGCAACGTGTTTAAGTTTTCCCTCCACACATGCGACCCAAGAATCCTCCTACCATCTTTCCAAAGTCCGCCTTGTTTTGGAAGGAGGCAGAAGGAGGGCTGCAGCGTCCTACCAGAGACCTGGCACCTCCGTCCCAAAGCCCGGGAAGTTCTGCCCAGCTTAGGGAGGCACAACACTCATGCACACACAATGTTGGGACATCACATGCATGACGTTCCCCCCACCCCAAGGGCTCTCACAACTATTCCCCTACGAAAAATAATAATCACTGCACACCACTGTCCAGCAGGGTTCTGCTTATGCTCTTATTCCTTGGTGTAGTTTTCCTCTGATCAACAAAATGTTGCTAAAAACAACAACACGTTGTTAATATTTGTATACTGGTTTTGAGCATTCAAAGTAGTTCACACACATTATCTACTTATTATCCTCTCAACACATTTGTAAGGTAAATCAGTATTATCATCCCCCATATTACAGATGGGGAACCTGAAAAAGTGGTTGGCCTAAGACCACCTAATCCATTCCTATCAGAAATGAGATTCAAACCTATGGCTTCCTGATCTAATAGCACTATGTGCCAGCATAGCTGTGACAGTCATGGAGCTGTCAGCAGGTGAAAGTGTGACCCTGGCTTTCCATGTTATGTCAAGTGCATTGGTCTTCTCACTCCTGTTGAGGCATGTCATACCTTGAGCCACTTGTGTCCTCTTGCAGAACCTGGCATGTGGTGATCTATAGCTAGACATGGAGCATCATCATAGAAACATACAAATGTATGTCTGGCATCTTCGCAATACAGTTTTGGGTGAATGCTGAAGATGCCCCGCTTTACCCTGGCCTTTGACACCTGAGATATGTGTTTTCAGGGTCCACCCTCTTCCTCTGATGGTAATCTGTTTCAACTGTTTTTATTTCTGAATTTTAAATTGTTGTAACCCATCCTGGGAACTGCTGATGAAGGGCAGGTAATAAATTTAACAACAACACGCGGCACTTAAAAGCACAATTGAGCTTATGAATTCTGCTTTTCATGGTGCTAGCTCCAGGTTTTAGGGGGTCCTCAGACAAAATATGAGGGAATGGTGCCCCCTGTGAATGGTTCCGTTGCAGGCAGTAGCAACTCCTTCCCCTCATGGCCAGCATACTTCTAGGGGTGGGTGAATCTGTCAATGTGGGTTTCTTTCAATTCCTCATTTTTCAAATCTTCAGTTCAGTTCTCACATTTTCACATAAGTTTGAGATTTCTTAAATCCTTAAAATCCATCAGCAGTTTAGTATGATTTTCAACTATACACGTTTATATGCAATTCTTCCTTATATACCCATTTTTGCAAAGCCCTTTCCCTTAAAATAATGCAGTTTGAAATGCAATTTTCACTACTATATGCCCAATAGGTGTATTTTTGTACACATTATTTCACCGGAAAACTACACTGCAAAATTAGAGAAGTGTGGATTTCGAAAACAGGCTGTGTTTTGGTATGTTTCAGGAAGTGTGAATTAGGTAGATCCACCATTAAATGCATTTTTTTTATTTTTATAAAAAAATCTCCCTTATCTCTACATGTGGCCCCAACAGATCACCCTTGCAGGAACGCAGTCTTTGACGTAGAAAATATTCCAATCCCTGACATTTTTTCCTTGTTCTTAAATAACACTCCCCCCCCCCCCGGCTGCCCATTGTGCCATCAGTGCAGTAGAAATGAAGCTGCGTCCATTAAAGCAGAGAAAATCGGGACGCCTCTCTGTTTTGTCAGATGCATCTGTCTCTCCTAATGAATTAGTCTGATTACAACTCCATCTCCATCCCAGGCCAGATGTGAACTGTTAGCTCTTTGTGCACTAAGCGGCACAGCGCAGCTCGCAACATCTGACCAGCCAAATGTAAATGTGCTCCAGTGCAAATCTGCTTCACGGCTTGAAACCAGAAAAAAATTATCCTTGGAGATAGATTTTAATATGAAGAAAATGAGGCTTGGTGCGGTAGATTTTTCTTGTTGAGATTATTTGACTGTGATGATTAATGAAGAATCGAGGGTAGTTATAAGTCAAGAGGAGGTTATATCTGTTGCTTTTCAATGTGGGGAAGGAAAGGAAGGGTGGGGGAGAAAGTTACTGGAAGATAATAGCGGATAGGATGTTCTGGCATTAAATCACACTGTTCTCCCCTCTTGCTGCTGCATGTGCAGTAATAATACAGTACTACTTCCTTCCAGATAAGATTTAACAAAATGTACCTGCCTTATCAAGCCTTAGTGACTTCACCATCATTCAGCACGGACACTCAGGTGCAGCTCCAAGGGCCTTCTGGTGGTTCCCTCACTGCCAGACATGAAGCTACAGGGAACCAGGCAGAGGGCCTTCTCAGTAGTGCCTTCCTCCCTGTGGAACACTCTCCCATCAGATGTCAAGGAAATAACCAATTATCTGACTTTTAGAAGACATCTGAAGGCATGTTTTTAAGGGAGGTTTTTAATGTTTGATGTTTTATAGTGTGTGTGTATATATATATATATATATATATATATATATATATATATTCTGTTGGGAGCTGCCCAGAGTGGCTGGGGAAACCCAGCCAGTTGGGTGGGGTAAATAATAAAATTATTATTATTATTATTATTATTATTATTATTCAAAATAATATCTTTTTATGTTAATCCATATACAATCTTGTATACATGTAACACTGTTGATTGCTTACAATATTAAACATTTGTTACATATTTAGAGATTGTTTCTTTTTTCCTATGTTATTTGCATTGAATCAAATATATACAAAATATATTCGTAAATTAAACGTACTCAAACCTAACTTGTTAAAACTAAGACTATTGACTTCCCGTCACCTCCCGCAGTACATCACGTTTGTAATGTTGATGTACTTTTCTTACCGTATTCTTGCTATCCCTTTTTGTACTTCTCATATTATGTCATAAGGGACCCAGGTGGCTCTGTGGGTTAAACCACTGAGCCTAGGGCTTGCTGATCAGAAGATCAGCGGTTTGAATCCCTGTGGCGGGGTGAGCTCCCATTGCTCGGTCCCAGCTCCTGCCAACCTAGCAGTTCGAAAGCACGTCAAAATGCAAGTAGATAAATAGGAACCGCTACAGCGGGAAGGTAAACGGCGTTTCCGTGTGCTGCTCTGGTTCGCCAGAAGCGGCTTTGTCATGCTGGCCACATGACCTGGAAACTATACGCCGGCTCCCTCGACCAATAATGCGAGATGAGCGTGCAACCCCAGAGTCGGTCACAACTGGACCTAATGGTCAGGGGTCCCTTTACCTTTTATATTATGTCATACCATCATTTTCCTGTGGATTATATGTTTGCTTTATATATGAGTCATTCTAATGCTGCCATGGAAATTGCATCATTGTTGTTATTTTCTTGTAGATATCTCTTGAACATATCCATTTTTTTTGCAAACGATTCCCCCTTAAATTGTATGTTGATTGAGCCATTTCCGCGTAATCCTATTATTATTATTATTCCCATATAAAGTTTCTTTTTTAAAAAAGTAAGGCAAATTCACAGCAAAAAGTATTGATTTATAGTGGCCTTGTGTCTATTTACCATGCATGGTCCTTTGCTTGAAGGACTGTTGCTTGAAGGACTGTTGAGTTCAAGGCTGGTTTAAATATAAAGAACCTTCAAAACAGGGAGAGTTGCCTACAACTTAAAGTTGTTCATCAACAATTAGTACCTAGAGAGGGGGCTGAGCAGTTACATTGGGCACCTGGTCAGCGTCTTCCCTACTTTGGTGAGATGCGCTGTATTTCTGTTTATATTTTGTAATTATTTCCTAATTGTGCATGTATACATATGAACTACCAGTGTGGTCATTTGGAGAAAGGGTACATTTTTGATACCGTGCCAAGCATGATACGTTGGTGTCTTCAGCTTGATTAATGCAGAGATGGGGACTCTCCATGGCTGCCATGTCATAGTAGCTCCAATAGCAATAGCTGAATCCTTTATGGTGCATACTGAGAGAGAAAGTGGTAGAGTTGTTTACCAGATTTGGCCAAAGCCTGAATCATGAACAGTACTGGACTGATATTTGCCAATGTTTACTCTGCCTGAATTGGATTGAAGCACCCACAAATTACTACAGGGCAGATTGGCTTGCCCAAAATCAATTTGCAAAGATTTGTGCTGATCTGTAGCTCAGAATGGTCTCTCTGATAGCCAGACAGAGTGTCTCCAAAATGTTGCAATTCTTAGTTACAACACCATATAAGGAGAGCATCAGGATGGGGAAATGAATAGAGGAAGGAGGCAAGTAAAAGGAAGGCTAGAATGATCTCACAAGCAGGATATAAGCAAAACCACACTCTATCCAATTGTGATCCCCAGCAACTGGCATTGAGGCATACTGCCTTTGACTGTGGAGTATTTATTCTAATACCCATCATTATTTCAGGAGGTTGCATTATAACATGAGGAGCGAAGGCCTGGTTATTGCAAGGAGCCCGGGAAGGTAAGACAGGTATAATGGGAGTCATGTCACCCAGTGTGAGGAGTGAAAGGCAACCTCAACAGGTCCCCAGGAGAAAAGCTTTTCTTGTTGCCAAGCAGCAAATTTCAATCATTTTCTTATCTGCCATAGTGATAGGGCTAAGCCCGCTTTTGCTGATCCCAGTGTCTGGGGAGAGGAGTTGGTTCTACTTTCTTCCAACTTTGCTCCAGTTTACATTTCTTAATAGGTCGTGTCTCTTTTTCTGCAGCCATTTTGTGTTATGCCATAACACCCTGGCAGCCATTTTATGTTATGCCACATATTCCACAGCAGCCATTTTGTGACTAGAGCAGCATGGCACATCCAAATGCCAAATGTGCCCACTGGTCCAATAAGGTTGGTGACCCCCTTTTCCAGAGGATAATCACATCTGGTCTGAAGTGGGTGTATCAGCATCTACCTTAACATCACTGATAGATATCTCCTTTTTTGTCTTTGAAATAAGACAAATTCACTAATTACCTGGAGAAGCCTGATTTTTATTGCATTTCCTGTATACCTGAAGGAGCATCTCCACCCCCATCGTTCTGCCCGGACACTGAGGGACAGTACTGAGGGCCTTCTGGCGGTTTCCTCATTGCGAGAAGCCAAGTTGCAGGGAACCAGGCAGAGGGCCTTCTCGGTAGTGGCGCCCACCCTGTGGAACGCCCTCCCACCAGATGTCAAAGAGAAAAACAGCTACCAGATTTTTAGAAGACATCTGAAGGCAGCCCTGTTTAGGGATGCTTTTAATGTTCAATCGATTATTTTATTTTTCTGTTGGAAGCCACCCAGAGTAGCTGGGGAAACCCAGCCAGATGGGCAGGGTAAAAATAATAAATTATATTATTATTATTATTATTATTATTATTATTATTATTATTCCCCAGCTCTGCTCATAAGGAGCTCAGGGCAGCCTACATGCCCTCCCACCCCCCAAAAAATCAATTTTAAACTCAGAAGAATCCTGTGGAACAAGTTAGACTGAAAGAGAGAAAAAGCTTACCAAAGATGACCCCGTGATCTTCATAAATGAGTAGGGATTTGAGAGCAGGTCTCTCCCCAGTCAAAGTCCAGCACCTTAACCACTACACTTCACTGCTTTATCCATGCAAAGAGCCTGAGACTTCTAATCTGGCCAGCCAGGCCTCTCCACTTGGCCAGCAAGGCCATTTCAGGCCAGCTACACCCATCCTGCAAGCTACAGCCAACTTTCATTATAACATCAGGTAATTGACAGGTGAATTGTCCCGCCTACCTGTCAAGCTTGCTTGGTCTGCAAGGTTGGGGGAAGAAAAGGATCCGGCCCACCAGGTCAAATCTAGTGCCACCCCTAATTTAATGGCATATAATGGCATATAAAAATAAGGAGAGGAAAAGCTCCGAAGAGGCCTTTTAAGACCCTGGAACTCTATTTGCACATCAATTCCAGTGGAGCATGAAGAAGGAAAGGGCGAGATTTCCTCCCTTGTTAGAGCAAGTTTTGAGTCAACCCTCTGTTAAAAGTCTTTGTGATTATTATTTTTCTACCTAGGAACATTGTCATAAAAATGTGCATTTAACCTGCATGATCTGAAATGTATACTGCCACAGATGCCATAAAAGTCTAAACTTAGTCATACATAATGCAAGCGCGGGCTTTCTCACGTTATTTCTGTATCTGGAAAGTTTCAGCTCTAGGGCCCTATCAATATTTATTCATGCGCCGTGAACTAGAACCTGTGATTATTACTCATACAATCTCTTGCTTTACAAGCTTCAAGTCAGAAGAATAAAACCACATCTGCTCCTGTTCGTTCCCCATATTTTATTCAATGTTTTAACAGCTTTGCTGTAAATATCTCATCCATTACGATTCAGTTGTGACTGTATCAACTTCACATCTCTTGCTTTATTGCTGTCATTACAGTTAAACAACGCACTGTTAGTTAAAAAAAATTAACAAGCTTATTGTTCTCACTAGTCTGCCATCTCTCCTTGTTGAGTCCACACAGTGCTATTGGTTATAAATCAACGCTGGGCCTGATTGAAACAGAGCCTTTGTAAAAAGAAAATGACGTGGCTTTTCAGTAGCTGATGAGATGCTACCAAAAGATTCACATTGAGGAGGGATTATCGTTCCAGGCAGGCATGTATTTTGTACATGTGGAAGGAAATCAAGACGATCAGGGAATCAAGATAGTGCTGGCCAGGTCTGCCCCCCCCCATTCACTATTACCCCCTTGGCCAGGGGTCAGCAAACTTTTGCAGCAGGGGGGCGGTCCACTGTCCCTCAGACATTTTTTTTTGGGGGGGGGAGATGAATGAATTCCTGTGCCCCACAAATAACCCAGAGATGCATTTTAAATAAAAGGACACATTCTACTCATGTAAAAACATGCTGATTCCCGGACCGGGCCGGATTTAGAAGGCAATTGGGCCGGATCCGGCCCCTGGGCCTTAGTTTGCCTACCCATGCCCTTGACACTCCTAACATTCATACTTTAGAGCAGGGGTGTCATAGACTGGTTGGGCACAGAGGAATGGTAGGAGGAACCAGCCAGGGGACTCTCAAGGGAAGAAGACTCACAGCCAGGAGATTGGTGGTGGGACGACAACAAGTGGTCAGAGAGAGAAGACTGGGAGGAAGAGGTGTTGGAAGCTGAAGAGATAACAGAACCTAGTGAGCTGGGAGAGTCTGTGGCAAAGAGACGTCCAGAATCAGAAACTGAAGCAGGAGAGGAGGGAAGCCAATAGGCAGAGATGAGTCTGGCTGGGGAAGAGGCACTGGTTTCTTCCCCTCCTGAGCTGCAGCAAGCTCCGCTCTCACCTCTCAGGACCAGGAGAGGCAGGAAAAGGGTGGAGAAGAAGTGAGCTTTATGGAACTGCAGTCTTAGATTGGGGGGAACCCTGGAGGGGCAGCTGTGAGGAGACCTTCAACTGTTTCATGGGGGCAAGACTTGGCGGAGCTGAATGGCTGTGCTCATTAGGCCTGATACTCGTCTGCAGATCCTGCTTTTGCTAATACAGTAGTTAACGAGTTAACTCCAGCTGAGAAGTGGTGATGAGAATTCTCACAGAGGCACAGTTCAGTTGCATAAGAGTCATTTTAATGTATGGCATAGCTGCCAAGTTCTCCCTTTTTTTAAGGGAGATTCCCTTATGCTGAATAGGCTTCCTCGCAGGAAAAGGGAAAACTTGGCTGCTATGATGTATGGTGTAGATTGGACTGTGATCTGCAGCAACCAGCAAGTAGCCGAAAGTTGCCTTCTGCCCAGTAGATCTGCGTCCAAGTCAGCATTTCAGTGGAGCATTTGCTGTTCATATTCTCCTGATCGTTTTGAATCAACACCACAGGGGAGCTGCATTGAGACAAAGTGAAGTAACAGTCCACTGTCCCATTAAAACACAACCTAAGAAACCTTTCCCTCGCTTGGCCTAGGAAAACCTGTGGCCTTCCAGTTGTTGCTGGACTACAACATTGGCCATATTTGCTGGAGCTGATGGGCACTGGAAGTTCCCTACCCCTGGCTTAGGAGAAGCCAGACTGTAGACAGGAATTAATAGCCCTTCCATACAGGTATTCATAAACTTGTTAAGTTTTCAGCACCTGTGCAGAGGCTGGGTGTCAGCGGACACCAGGGGTCAGCGGAGAGCCTGGTGGATTGCAGCAAGGGCTCTCAGATGCTGCCAGAGCCCCAGAGCCTAGTGCCTGGCAGCTTCCTCCAGAAGGCGGGACTGGGGCTCAGGAGGAGGTGCAGACCCTTAGGGATGTTGTGGAGATGAGAGCTCCAGAGGGAGAGTTGCAGTGGGCGGACCAAAGCACTCCAAAGGGGGAGGCTCCAGGAGCTACAGCGCTGGTCCCTCAACTGAGCAGCTCTAGTGGAGAAGGTGTTCCACCAGCACCCTCACCCCAACAGAGGAGGGGGGGGAAGAGGAGGGACCAACGGAGGAGGTTCAGGGTGCCCAGGGGGCTATGTTGGCGGAAGTCACGAAGGAAGGCGCTTCCGGATTCTGAATCGGATTAGCACACTCATGCTTTTAGATGCTCTGTCTTGTACATATGTATATAATAAAACCCCGTAAAAACCAAGCACGGGGTTTAGAGCTGCTTACTCGTGGGGAAGCTACCAACACCATTACACTGAGTTTAGTCATTAATGGTCTAATCGACAATACCCCAGCTTTGAAATTGCAGCAACAGTTTCACTGCCTTATTTGTTTCCCTTCAAAAAGGTTTGGTCATATATGAAAGGGCAATAAAAATAATATCTGCCCTCCTTAAGATGCATGAGTCAACTGATTTCACAACACGTGTATGCCTGTCTTGTTTTGAGGCGAATGCAGTCATTACATCTATTTATATATATATTTATATATTTAAAGAAGTACAATTCCTAACGGAAAGTATACCTTGCTGGTGATTTGAAAGCTGTCTCTAGAGAAATCTTGGATGTCTGGTGATCATTTGAATTCTTTGCACTCCTTAAACTTGATTGCTGTGTGTTAGAAGTAATTTTAAATGAACTGAATAAAATTCACAAGTAATATGTGCCAGCGTATGATGAATTCCCAGGCAATATGACTCAGATCTTGTAGGGATTTATTTTTCTCCTTTTAAAATTCATAAATGGTTATGGACACATACAGCTCTAATAGCATATTGCTGTCTTTTGGGGGAACGGTAAGAGGAGAGTTATCAGACGGAATACAGGGGATAGGGCAGGCAACTTACTCGGTACTTATAATCCCCACAGGAAATGTAGCATGAGTCAAAGGGTGTCCATTCATATGCATATTTTACTTGCATGCAATTAGCATAATTTGCATGTGATTAACATGAAAACTGTGGGCATGGGGCCAATGCTCAAGAAGGTTTTGCACCTTTTTGTGCTACTATTTGAAAAGTTTCTGCTTACAGACTAACAGTAGCTGAGTTTTATGTATGCAATCCCTTGCTTCTTTAAAGATGGGCGGGATAAAAGTAACTGAAGAAGAGTACAGTGGTACCTCGGTTTATGAACACAATTGGTTCCGGAAGTCTGTTCATAAACTGAAGCGTTCATAAACTGAAGCGAACTTTCCCATTGAAAGTAATGGAAAGTGGATTAATCCGTTCCAGACGGTCCACGGAGTAACTGTTCATAACCTGAAGCGAACTTTTCCATTGAAAGTAATGGAAAGTGGATTAATCCGTTCCAGACGGGTCCGTGAAGTACTTAAACTGAAGCGTTTATAAACTGAAACATGGGTGTAATTGGTTCCGGAAGTCTGTTCATAAACTGAAGCGTTCATAAACTGAAGCGAACTTTCCCATTAAAAGTAATGGAAAGTGAATTAATCCGTTCCAGATGGGTCCGCAGCGTTCATAAACCGAAAATTCATAAACCGAGGTGTTCATAAACCGAGGTTCCACTGTAGTTTATTCTGTTCAAGCCCAACCTCATCTTATACTGTGCTCAGTTCTGGATGCCACATTTTTAGAAATATATAGACAAACTGGAATGGGTTCAGAGAAGGTCAGCGAACACAGTGGTATGGAAAACAAGTACTATAAGAAGAGACTGAAGAAAGCCAGTATGTTTAGCATGAAGAAAAGAAGCAGCTGGATCAGGCCAGCAGCCCCTCTGGTCCAGCATCCTGTTCTCAAAGTGGCCAAGCAAAAGCCTATGAGTGGTGTGCAAGCACAAGTTGAGCCAACAGCAGTCTGCCACCTGCAATTTCCAGCAACTTGTATTCAGAGGCATACATACTGAATTTGAATCATGGCCTCCTGGGGGAGTGAGTTCCATGGTTTAACTATGCACTGTGTGCAGTTCTTTCTTTCTTTCTTTCTTTCTTTCTTTCTTTCTTTCTTTCTTTCTTTCTTTCTTTCTTTCTTTCTTTCTTTCTTTCTTTCTATCTGCCCTGAATTTTCCAACATTCAGCTTCATTGTACACCTGCAAATTCTAGTGTTATGAGAGGGAGACAAACTAACCGCTTCTTGTTACAGGTATCTGAAGAAGTGTGCATGCACATGAAAGCTCATACCAAAATAAAAACTTAGTTGGTCTTTAAGGTGCTACTGAAGGAATTTTTTTATTTATTTGGGCTGAGGGCTTGCCCATCAAAGAGTCAGATGGACCAGTACTTAAACGCTGAGCTCACCGTAGAGACCCTCCTTCTCCGGTTGAGCTGTATCGGAACACCTGCCCACCGCTCCCTAATTTTAGGGCTTTTGCTATGCCGTTGTGTGTCGTCTGCCATTGTTGCAGGGGCATGGCAGGAATTTTCCCCACTTGGCTGATTGGCTGTTGCCACTTGGGTTTTGCCTGCCACGTAGCAAATCGTTACAACTTGTAAGGTTGGCGGATAGGCTCTGGTTCATGCTGATAGGGCGGTATAATCCCTTACCACCCTATAATTATATATTCGGGTATTCCTCTTAAGGGAATCCATGGACTGGGGCTTGGTATTCCCCCAAGCGGGGTTGCCCTAATCCAGTGTTCTGGGCACACCGGGAATCAGGGCCCGGCTGGCGCGCGCCAGTCGGGCAACCCCGTCCCAGGTGTGTACCTGGCTGCTGACTCCAGGTGCGCCCTGAATCAGTGCTACCCTAGGTAGCTAGTTGAACCAGAGCCTATGCAACCACTCATTTGATTTGTAATCAATAAAGTTGTGGCCTAAATTCTGCTAAAAACCAAACCAAAAATACGAGTCATGTCTGAATTTATTTCTAGGCCTGGAATAGAGGGTCTCCACATGTAACCCCTGCTCTAGATTTCCCATACTGAGTGGCTAGTTAGACAAGGAGGTAGCCTCGTAAGCCATTGACTCTGTGATTCCAGAGCCCCATCTGCACTAAACCTTTAAAGCAGTATCACATCACTTTAAACAGTCATGGCTTCCCCCAAAGAGTCCTGGGAAGTGTAGTTTGTTAAGGGTTCTGAGTGTTGCTAAAATATCCCTATTCCCCTCACCAAAGGTACAATTTTCAGAGTGAATTAACAACCGATCTCTTCACAGGGAGCTCTGCGCGAAATTTAGATTAAGGGCAAGCACACAAATTCTCACCTTTCACTGTAAGCGATAGATCCCATGAAAATTCAACACAGCCCAGTTGTCCACAAACAACTTTGCAGCCTGCTCTATGGGTTTCAGAGTGATGTGTTGCATGCATGTTTACTTAGAAATAAGTCTCGTGAAGTTTAATGGGACTTATCCCCAAGTAAGTGTGTTTGGTAGAAATGCAGGCCACAGAGAATTCCGGTGCTGCAAATGCTTGAAATATATCTGAAGTTTCTGCCTTCCTTTCAGCAGGTAGAAATTTCTTCCCTGCAGACCAGCTGCTGAAAACAGTTTAATGCTTAAAGTGCATCAAGTTTTACACTGTTTTGTCAGACTAAGCCAAGTAGTTTTGCCACTAAGCCTGAGAAAATGGAGTTTTAAAAGTCCATTTAGTTTTAATGTTCAGAAATTGTGATAACACATGGAAGGAGAGGGATTTCAGTCTGAAGCATTTAATAACTATATTAAGAATAATCCAAAGAGTTCTTCCCATAAAGGTTAACAAGGGATAATTGCTTTCTCAGGAAATCACAAGAACGACATGGTTTGCTGCTTTGTTTTTACCGAAGTTTCATGATGCTCACTTTTCGCTACTTATAAATGAAACAAATGGGGTTAGATGGCAAAGATTATGAAAGAAATTAACGATAATGAGTCTAGTAACTAAAAACATTACTAGGGAAAATTGAGTTGACCTTACTTTTATAATTATTCATTTTCTTAATTGTTTTTTTACGGGAATAATTGGAACAAAATTAAATGATATCAAGTACAAATCTCACACATAATCATGGGCTCTCTGTAGATTAATAACTTTTTCAAATAGAAAACCAGTCACCAAATTTGTAATGGCTTCCAACTGGAACCGGAGTCTGGTGAAGTTTTTCTGCTGAAGAATTTAATAAGTGTTTCTTTCAATGCCTTCTTTGAACCTGAAGTAGTTTGGGTTGAAGCGCGCTGTTTCCATAAGCAGCAGCAGGTTCATTTGGGCAAAGCCTTTAAAAATATTTCCTTTGTGAGGAGACAAGAGAAGTATATGAAAATACTAACATTTTTTATGCAGCCATCTTCTTAGTGCTACATTGGATTCCTTGTGATGCTCCTTAAGCTGAAAACCTCCCCCCCCCCCACACACACCAGAAGTCTGTGGCTTAGTTCTCATTATTTCTTCACATATTGTGGAACTGAACCATATACTGAAAAAGAAGTTTGTATCTGAGCTCTCAGGAATCCAGACGCATGCACAAAAGCCTCACCAATAAACTCTGGAGCAGAAACACTTCCCAAAGGGAAGAGCTTACAGGGATAAAATTTCAACCTATACTGCTCCTTTCCCCAACCTTTTATTATTCTTATTTATTCAACTTATACACCGCCCTATACCCAGAGGTCTCAGGGCGGTTCACAACAAGACCATAACACATAAAATCAAACCAAAAGCAATAACCCAATAATCCCCCGCCCCCAAGCCACATTCTCAAAGGGTGTTGGATGTCAATAAGATCAACCAAAGGCCTGGTAAAAAAAGGAATGTTTTTTCCTGGTGCCTAAAGGTGTATAATGAAGGCGCTAGGTGAACTTCCCTGGGGAGAGCATTCCATAGACTGCAACCCTCTGGACCAGGGGTTGGCAAGGTTTACCTTGCCTGGGTTGGTTCACTCCAGCGGAGATCCCTCTGTGGGCTGGATCGCGCGTGTGAGTGTTCACACCTGCAGTGCACCAGGACTTGACAAGTGGGTGGCTCGGTTCGGGAGTGGCTTGTGGGCCCAGTTAAATGACCCAGTGGCCCATGGGCCTTAGGTTGCCGACCCCTGCTCTGGACCTCTCGAGGAGGAGGCACACGAAGGAGGGCCTCTGGAGATGATCTCAGGGACTGGGTAGGTTCATATGGGAAGAGGCGGTCCTTGAGATATTGTGGTCCTGAACCATTTAAGACTTTGTAGGTCAAAACCAGCACTTTGAATTGGGCCCAGAAACTAATCGGTAGCCAGTGCAGTTGGACCAGGATCAGTGTAATATGCTCAAACCATCTTGTTCCAGTGAGTGACCTGGCCACTGAATTCTGCACTAGCTGAAGTTTCTGAATTGTCTAACCTTGAAGTTACCAGAGCATAGACAACAGTGGTTAGGCTATCCCTGTCCAGATAGAGGCATTGCTGGGCTACCGGCCAAAGCTGATGGACCACTGAGGCCACCTGAGCCTCGAGCAACAGCAGAGGATCCAGGAGGACCCTCAGGCTACAAACCTGCTCCTTCAGAGGAAGTGTAAACTTGTGCCCCCCAGATGTTGTCAGACTACAAGTTGCATCATTGCTGGCCATTGGCCATGCTTGCTGGAGCTGATGGGAGTTGGAGACTCTGAATAAGACAAACTCACCGGTTTTCAGAAGACTGCAAAACTGAATCCTTTCTTGCATACCTTTAATGTACATGGGTTCCCCCAAAGAATCCCCTCACAGAGCTACAAATCCCACACCCTTAACAAACTATAGTTCCCGGGGTTCTTTTTAGGCAAGTCATGTGCTTTAAATGTACAGTGTGTGTTTTGATAAATGCATCGAGTGTGATTGGGAACTGATGGGGAGACAGTAGACCAGGCATCCCCAAACTTCGGCCCTCCAGATGTTTTGGACTACAGCTCCCATCTTCCCCAACAACTGGTCCTGTTAGCTAGGGATCATGGGAGTTGTAGGGCAAAACATCTGGAGGGCCGCAGTTTGGGGATGCCTGCAGTAGACCCCCAAAACAAAATGCCCAAGTGAAGGAGAGAGAGAGAGAGAGAGAGAGAGAGAGAGAGAGAGAGAGAGAGAGAGAGAGAGAGAGAGAGAATAATACTGTAAAGGTTCCAGGAGTAGCTGCCTGTGCCTCAGATCTCGCCATGTTCCACACAGCCCATTAAAAATTCAATTTAATAAGACCATCGAGCAATGGGTAAACCGACTGTCACTGAGCATAACTATGTGTTCTCTTCAGTTTGATGCAGTACCTAACCATAAGTTTTAAATGGGGAAATGGGAATTAGCGGCATTCCCTCTCCAATTACTAATTCTGCAGAAACACAAATAGCTCAGCAAAGGGAAACTGCCACAGCTCTTGGGCTTCTTCTAAACAAATAGACGGGTAAGTCGTTGAGAGGATATTCTTCCTGAATAAAGCAGACCTTTGTTTTGAGGGGGGATTCCCCCCCTCTCCCTTTCTTTCTTTCTTTTCCTTTCCCTCAAGTTCTTTCGCTGCTCTGTCAATAGACTTAATAATTTATTATGAAATCAAATCAAATGAAGACCAGAGCACAGCTGCAGCAGAACAATGCCAGACTTCTGCGAACAGACTTTGAGCCAAAGCTGGTCGGAAAGCAAAGGGGCTGTGTCTCATCCATGAGAATAACCAGGGCTTAAGCATTCATTTCAAGAGCAATGGCGGCCATTTTTTTGTCCAGGGCTGGATCTACACTGACCTGTTTAACGTTCCCCCCCCCATTAGAACAACATTAGACATGTCATTCTAAAACATCATAGGGTGTACTTGTTAATTAAAATGTTTTGTAACCTTGGAGTTTTTTTCATCACCTTGGCACACCATTTTCTAAAAGGCTGTTGGGTTTTTTTGCCTGCTGCTGGTTGCTCTGCTTCTCTGTCTGGTGTCACATTTTAATTCTCCCTCCCCCCGTGTCCTTTGTTATCTGTCCCTCAAATACCATTGGAGGCAGGTCGGAGTTTGAATCCAGTAAATATTTAAAAGGTAATAAAACACTACATAGGGACATATGAGCAGTGTTTCACTAATATAGCAGCATAAGACAATTAAAAATTAAGCAATAAAAAGACAAGGTTATTTATGAACGTAAAAAGTAGGATGTCATGTGTCCATCTGTGTTATCAAAAAACATTTCTTAACCCTTCCTTAACGTTAAAAACCATGAGTGTAGATCTGCCCCAGGTCTCACAGCTCATGCATGCTTCAGAAGCATCTCTAGATTGGGGGTGGGAAGCCTTCCTTAACCCCAAGGGTCACATTCCCTTTTGGGCAAAAGCCAGAACAACTGGTAAAAATCTTTGTACACACAATCATGTATCCCTCTCTATCCTCCATGGAAGGAAGAGACACCATCAGAGTTTCACAGAGGCAAAAGCATTGCAGGAAAGTGTAGAACAGGGCCAGCAAAGCCGGTGTGTGTGTGTGGGGGGGTGTGCGTGCCTGAGGAAGGGGTATGGCCTAGGGAGAGTGACCTGATAGAGGGGCTTGAAAGGCCACAATCCG
Source organism: Zootoca vivipara (assembly GCF_965207765.1). Lineage (NCBI taxonomy): Eukaryota > Metazoa > Chordata > Lepidosauria > Squamata > Lacertidae > Zootoca > Zootoca vivipara. The sequence continues at coordinate 79,165,918 of NC_142590.1, read as the reverse complement.
CCCACAAGCTGAGGCCCCCCACTCCTGCTCTAGGGAGTACACAGGGGTCCCTGAATATGGGACTTATTCACATTCTCTGAAATGGCCTCCTTTTGTAGGAGACAAATGGCATAATGAAAATGGGGGGGGGCACACATTTTTGGTCAAGTACTATCACATACTCTTCAATTGTCCTGGAAAAATAGAGACATCCTGTTTTTTTCTTGTGAGAGAGCGTGACAGCCATTTCACGTTGCGATTTCTTCTCGAAAAAGCACTATTTTGGGGCAGCGATCTCGTATCTGGGAAAAGCACTTTTCCAGGGTGGGATAGTGGCATGAAATTGTGCAATATCATGCTCCCCAAAATGGCCTCCGTGCTCTTGTGAGGGGGAAAAACGGGAAGATGGCGTCCCAGAAGATGATACCCTGGCTTCTGCCTTTGACATGTTGGTGGGTGTGCTATCATTGCCATCTTCAGATTAGTCTTCGGCTAACTTCTCTTTCACATTTTTTGTTATCATATACTGTAGACTCTTCTAATGAAACCCTTTTACTGACTGGTCTTTAAGCCCAAAACAGGCACTGTGCCTCAAAGCTATTACATAAGTGATCCTTTAGGTTATCAACAATGTGTTCTGTACCTATAAAAACAACAACTATGCACCTATGTCTGTTTTATAATTTATGACCTTTCCATTCATCTCTTGGGCAACAGTCCAGTTCTCCGCTGTCTTTGCAGTTGTAGTTTACAGGTAAAAGTCTTCTTCTTTGCTTCCATTCACTAGTGAGCATCACTAGTCACATTGGGCTCTCATTAACATCCAATGCATAAACTCAACAGATTCCCAATGGTCATTCCATCTGGTTATGCTAACAGCAATTTCTTCAGTTAAATACTACCTGGTTTGGTGCTGAAAATGCCTTTGGGAATCCCTAATTCACCTTCTGAAAACTGTGGGCATGCCTGAACTGTTACTTTCAGATTGATTTAATACCCATTCATGATCCCCCCCCCAAAAAAAAAGTTCGGAAGTGATGGATTTTGAGGGAGGGTCTTTAGGAATCTCTATTGGACACCTCCTTCCCTGCAAAAGCACCAACCCACAATTCCCAAAATCCATTGAGGGAAGACATGAAACTTAATGTGTTATAAAATCAATATACATTTAGAATGTAGAACTCTCTAAGGAATCTACCCTCAAAGAAAAGAAATGCATTTTGCACCTATTACAGCATATTTACGCCTCCCAAATTGGTCTCTTTTGTTCAAAGCTCTCTGTGAAAGGGCAGGAAAAATGGTTTTTTAAAAATTATTGTTTTACAAAATGAGTGATCCTTTGTTTTGACCTGTAATGAAGTAATGCCATCAGTGCAGGGGTAAAGCACTCCTATCATTTTAAATCAGACTTGTGGCACAAACTTGCAACATTGTTGATATACAGCCGTCATAAATTTGCCACTGGCATATTGATGTGCACCTTCATAATTCCTTAATTGTACAGAAACCATTAAACAAGAATGTTAAGGTGAAAAGGAAACCCCGGTGGATGTTAAAAGAGACTACAAGCATATCAAGACGCCTAAATTAAAAGGGGTGATAAAGGTCAAGAGCACTTTTTCATCGCTGATAGATTTATGAAGGAGGTGGCCTGGGGAAGAATGGATTTCTACATAAATTTCTTCCGTTCCAAGGAAACAAACAAAAATGGGTGGTTTTTTCCTTCTCCTCCAAAGAAGTTTTTTTTAAAAAAAAAAATGAAAATTTTATTAGTTGGGCTTTTGTTACATTCCCTTAATAGTTGAGCAGACTTTTGGTACCAGCAAGATATCCTATGGCTAAGAAGGTAAATGTTTTCAAGGCACTTGGTAAGACTCAATAGAATAAGAATTTTCTACCACAAAAAGCCCTGCTTGAAGGGCTGTCTAGTCCAAGGAAATAGCCCATGCGAAGAAAGATAGCAGAGGCTTTGAAGCTGCCCATCAAAAGTTAGTTCCTGGGTATCAGACTCTTCAGCAGGTTACACACCAGGGGCGAAATTTCGTCTTTCAAATTTTGGCAGTGCCCTGCACAAGACTGAGATTTGGCGCGCGCGCGCACACACATCTTCTGCTCTGCTCAATTCACTATGTGATAGTTGCAGCGCCCCCTAGGGTCAGCTCCCAGTGTGGCAGAACTGGCCACCATGAATTGCATCTATACATATCACTTGCCATACAAATACCATGCAGACACGCCTCTCTCTGATGCATTTTCTCTCTGGGCAGGGCACAGAGGAGCATGAGGCGGCAGCGCTTGGCACCTCATTGGGTGGGCAGCATGCTCTGGGCGGGCCTCTTCATGGCCCTATGCCAATCCCAGGCCAGGCGCACAGGAGGGCAGAGCCGGTTGGCTGCCTCAGTGCCTTGCTGGCTTGCTCACCCCCGAATTCGTGGCGCAGAAGAACCCGCTGCGGCGCTCCAAGAGGCAGGCTCTTCCCTGGACTCCAACTCTCGGGCCCCGGACTCTTGGCCTGGCACCCCTGAGAGCCTGGAGCCTGGGTGCCCCTCACCCCTAATGCCTATGTTTAAGGCTGTCTGTCTGGCAATCACAGCTTTAATCCAACTAAGCTATTTTCAGCATAGCAGACCCATTGAAATTAACGGCCATAAGTTTGTTGTGTTCATTTAAAGCAGGCATCCCCAAACTGCGGCCCTCCAGATGTTTTGGCCTACAGCTCCCATGATCCCTTGTTAAGAGGACCAGTGGTCAGGGATGATGGGAATTGTAGTCCAAAACATCTGGAGGGCCGAAGTTTGGGGGTGCCTGATTTAAAGGGTCTGTTCTGAGCAAAATAAGAAGCTACTGTTAATTAGAGACTTTCTGGTTTAATTGTGGTTCGCATGAAGGAAGGAACAAAGGCATTCCAAGTGTGAAAAAGGCCCATACATATCTTAGCATTATAAATCCAGATATGACCATCTGAACAAACCCAGTGTTTTGTGGGTTCCGCCCTGCTGATGTCCAAAACCATCTTTCTGGTTCCCCACCCCCTCTGCAAGACTGTTTCTGCAATCAGCATATGTATTTTCTTACTTTCTCTGCACACTTTAGCATAAATGTTAAATCTGCTGCATTTTCTACTATTTGGTCCAAATGCCGGGCAACTTCATGTTCATTGCCACACCTTTGCATAATTGTGTCTCTTTCCAGTAGCTCTATATCCAAAAGGCCTGTTCCTTGATGCTTTCTGAAACAGAAGTCCCAGTTGCCTGCTGCGATTGTGCAGTTGTGCTATTTTTTGTTATACTTTTGTTATTCTTCAAGTTCTACTTGGATTGCTTTTTCCAATATTTGATTCCTCTTTGTTAATAAACACTCACCCGTGCCTTACTACAACTTGAGACAATTTGATTTTTTAATAAGGGGCTTAGTTAATACTCCACATTCTTTAAAATTTTAAATCTTTTCCATTATCTTACTGTCCATTATGTGCTAATCTAGAAATTATTAAGTTTTAGATTATACAACTCAAATGATATATGCCCTTTTAATTTAAAACAAACCTTATGCCATTAAGATATTTAAAGGAACAAATATCTATTTCAGTTCTCTTCTGTGAAGGCAGGAATAGGATGGGTTCAATCTGTGATATGAGTCACATTTTTTGCTTTACATAGGAGCCAGATCTGGTGATAAGAAAAGGTATTTTCTGTTTCTAACTATTGCCAGTTGGTGTTCATTTATTATTAGCAAAACGTGTTGCAGAAATGTTGAGAGATTATGCATTGCAAGTTGCCTCTTACAAAAGACAGTTTTACCGGATGAGACAAGATGCTAATCAATAACATGATCTGAGCAGTTTTCATCCTGATGTCTTCCATTTCTGAAGTTAGTTTTTTATGTCAGTTGCCAAAACATTTATGAGCAGGTTTCCAGATAATAATCCTACCACGTGGGATTTGAAATACAAATAGTTTCCATTTGCTGTACGCAAGTAAGTTGTAAAGTCCTAAGATTAAATTTAAAAAGCTGGATTTGTTGCAGTTCTCACTTACACCAAAGTAATTAGGTATTTTATTTTATTTTTTAAAAAAACAATTAATTTGTCACCACCTTTTAAGATGTTGGACAAATTTTGTAGATAGGGCAGCAGGCTTTGAAACTATGTAGTCTTCCTTTCCCAGACATTCTAAAGAAGCAGGGTGAAAGGAAAGGAAATTGATGTGCGCCTACTGTTCCTTGCTATATGAAGCTGTGCATCTCTGGGCAGATGAATGCACTTCTCTGCTCTGGGACTCCAAGACTGTCTCTGCAAACAGGCCTGAGTTGGGTCTCCAGTTAAAACTTGTGGCTTGCTGGGCCAGCTTAGGATCCAGTAGATCCTTGGCCACCCCAGCTCCACCTCTTCTCTTCTACCTTGCCACCTCCAGAATACCCGATCTGGGGCTTTATGTTGGCTGTAACCACTGGGGATACCACTACGGGTACCATCTATGCTTTCTCAGGGTGGTTTGGCTACCTTGATGGCAATGGAGCCTTCCCACTGGTGGAAAGACCCCTCTGTCTCACAGAAGAAGAAGAAGAAGAAGAAGAAGAAGAAGAAGAAGAAGAAGAAGAAGAAGAAGGAGGAGGAGGAGGAGGAGGAGGAGGAGGAGGAGGAGGAGGAGGAGGAGGAGGAGGAGGAGGAGGAGGAGGAGAATGGATTTGATATCCTGCTTTATCACTACCCTAAGGAGTCTCAAAGTGGCTAACAATCTCCTTTCCCTTCCTCCCCCACAACAAACACTCTGTGAGGTGAGTGAGGCTGAGAGACTTCAGAGAAGTGTGACTAGCCCAAGGTCACCCAGCAACTGCATGTGGAAATGGAAAATATATCCTTTTATTTTGCGAATTTTATAGTGAAGAACGAGCTCGACTTATTTTACCCCTTTTATCAAAATTTACACCCTTACAATATTATTTGGAATTCTCCTCCGAAACCTTACAAAAAACTCCTTCTGGAAGATTCCTCAAGTCCAGTTTCATATGATGTGGCCAAATTTTGCACTTTAGTTATTAAGAAACGTAAATCTCTTTTATTGAATATCATATTGCAAATTCCCTTTGTGTAATTGTTTTATTCCTGGTGGTGTTATTGCTGATTTTCTTTTGTTTGGAATTATGGTATTCTGTATTGCTGGCTTTTGCTGTAATAAAACTAAACTGAAACTGTGGAGGAGCGGGGAATCGAACCTGGTTCACCAGATTACGACTCTCCTGCTCTTAACCACTATACCACACTGGCTCCAAACCCTCCAGTGTGGTGGACCAAGTGCTATGTAAAAGCATTGTGGGTAATATTGAATTTAGGGGTGTTGCAATCAACTAAATGCCAACATGCTGAACTTGGAAATTTGGTTTTTAACTATTGCCCTAAGATTCACCATCAAGACTTAAAAGGTAGGGTTTGTTTAGGTTTCACTTGTGTCTAAATTTCAAAAGGGGTTTTGCATTTGTGCCACATTTCATTTCATTTTTTTTAACCAATAAATTTTTATTGATTTTCCATTTTCAGCAACTTATACATTACATATTAGTCCAAACAATACATAGCTGTCTCCAGCTCGGACTTCCCCCCACCCCACCAACAGGTATATTAGTTCTCACTTCTCGCGTATTTCAACTACTCTTGATAATCAACAATGAAGAGTTTAACTCATTACCGCCAACGTTTTCATTCCATTATAGTTCTTTCTTGCATATTCTACAAACTTACTCCATTCTCTATGGAATTTCACGTCACCCTGATCCCTTATTCTATAGGTTAGCTTAGCCATTTCCATCAAGTCTAATAGCTTCGTTTGCCATTCCGTAATCTGAGGTACCTCTTGTAACTTCCATTTTTGGGCGATTAGTAGCCTCGCGGCCACTGTGGCATACAAGAAAAATCGCTGGTCAATTTTTTAAATTTCGTTATCTAACAGCCCCAATAAAAAGGCTTCAGGTTTTTTCTTGAAGGTGTACCTAAGTATCTTTTTGAGTTCATTATAAACCGCTTCCCAAAAGTTTTTTATCTTAGGACACCCCCACCACAAATGAAAAAATTCTCCGTTAGCTGTTTTACATTTCCAACAAGCCTTATTATGCAGTCTGTACATTTTGGCTAGTTTGACCGGGGTTAAATACCAGCGATAGGTCATTTCATTTCAGTACTATCCCATAATGATTACGGTGTCATACAGGCAATACTTGTACAGTATGTCTCTGTACTCTGAATAACTGCTGATATTACAACCAGCAGAGTTCTCAGTATAATAAATGAATGAAGAACCCTTTTTCTGTTGAGGGCAACATTCCCTTGGGGCTAATTTGTCCCGAGTTGCAAGCTAGTGGTGGGCAAGGATGCAGCCACAGATGGGCGTGACCAAAACCAATAGTGGACAGAACCCCTCTGCCATTCCTTTTCCCCTTTCTCTGCCCCCCCTCGTCTCTCTCCCCATCTCTTTCTGGCACCCCATTTTTTTCTCCTTGCTACCTGCATGAATTTAGGGAGATAACATATTCTGCATATTCCTGCACCAAACTGATCACAGATAAACAATGGAAAATATAGTACAACTGGACATATTCAAGACTTTTTGTATAACCTGCTGCAGAACCTACTATTCCCCCAACCCTTTATCCCACTGCTATTTCCCATTCACGATTTATTAGATTATGCCTGTCTGAATGATGAAAATGGGAAAGCTTTTACCAAGTATGTATATCACAGAAATGCAACTATTATGTACATTGTACTGAATGTTTTTACCCATACATATACTGCAGAGCCATTAATTTGAAGACTAAGTACAGGTCTCTGTTTAAAAACCCACAAGATGGGTAACAAATCATAATGCTGGCAAAGCAAATGTATGCTTGAGAACCATTTTTCCTCAAGCTTTTGAAGATACATTGATGTACCAGCCAGCTGATTTTAAATCCTAGGTGTATGGGATCTGTTTGCTTTACAGACCAATATAAATACGAGGAGAAATTGTGTAGGAAAGCCACTGGAATTGAGATGTGTATGGAAAACCTATTAAAATTACTTTGATAAAACAATTCTGCACAGGGGCTGAAACAAATATAGGAGAACACAATTCCCATGCAAATTTAGTTCCAAAATTCAAATACTTCCAATGTGTGTGTTTGCTTGTTTGTTAGGACAACTTGCACCAGACTTTCCACCATAAAATAAGCAGGTAACAACATTCTCAGGTTTGTCTTCCCCATCAGCACCTTGTTGACCATTGTGAGAACAGGATTCTGGACTGGATGGGCCATTGCCCTGATCCAATAGACTTTTCTTACGATTGTGTGTGTGTGTGTCAAATCAAATCAAATCTTTATTATTACGGTCGAGGACCAGTTCAGTGTGTGTGTGTCTGTGTCCGTGTGTTGGGGGGACACCCAATTGGCCAGGGAGGGTAGCAGGACTTAATGGAGCCCAGAGCCAACATTTTAAGGCTGTGATATATAGCAACTATGGACCAATTTTTCTCAGTCCATTGAAATATAGCAGAAGATCCCTCTTCTCAAACTGGCATTTGCTTTGGGGCTGTGGGTGGACAGAATGAATGCCTATAAAACTGCTAGCAAATTTGCAAAGCTCAGCAGGGTCCTGTATGGTTTCAAATTGGGTGGGGCACTGTGTGTTGAGATTTCTGTATTGCAGGGAGTTGCGCTAGATGACCCTTGGGATCCTTTCCATTTCTACAATTCTATGATATCACTAATTCAGGCAGGAGCAAGCCATTTCATTCAGGAGAAACAATGGGCAGGAATGAGACGGGGGAGGCAGAGGGATGGGGGGGCAACCACACAATGAAGGGGGAGAAAGAATTCTACTCCAATGAAATTTGTATTTCCTGCCTGAAAATCAAATCTGGGAAATATTTGGCACAGCTCTAATTATTTCTGCTTCACACATTTCCACAGTCAGTAATTACCAGCATTTTCTCCAGCAGACCATTTTGTTGCTCTTGTTTTAATTGTTCCAACAATCTATGCCTAGATCACAATCCACTCATGCAATTGCCCAGTTTTTTAAAAAAAAATAAAATAAAATAAATGAGGAAAATAACCTTTTATTTACCTTGAAGCCTAAACCAATAGGCATTTAACTGAGTGTCAGAGAAAGAAAATTAAAATAATCAATGAACATCGTTTGCAGGCTGGTCAATGTCATTGCCATTAATTTACCTCTCCTCTCAAGTGATCAGAATAGTTTTTACTCCACTTGTTCCTGATGGTCTCTCAATAAAATTATCAGCTCTCTAGCCCCCTCCGCATTGCAAGCTGCAGAAATGCTGTCGTTTCTTGGTTCGTTTATTTGTTTAGGTTGCAAAGGAGAAGGCACTGGATATATATATATATTCCCTTTCAGTTTCTAAAACTTGAGGGTTTTCTGCTAGTTCATGCAAGTAATGGTGATAAGAATGCCAAATCTTGTTTTCCATCCAATTATTTTTCATATCCTTTCATTCTAAATTGCATTTAACACAGCAAGATTCCTAGTTGTATGATGCTGCTGCCACTAAGATGCAGATCCCAGTCGAATGTTTACATTCATGAAAAGGTAGAAGTAGAAATAATAATAGTAATATAATTAATAATTACTTGGCAAATACGATGAACAGGCCATGGATCGATCACTTCATACTAATCCTCAAACATCACTACAAAATGGGATTTGGGGGTAACAAACGGAATAATCCCCAGGTGCTATTAGAGGTAACCTCAGGGTGAAATAGTTGTTAAAGCATATTCATATGATTTCTTGTTTGGAAGAACATATACACCCTTGTGCAAATTAATTGAAACAAACAATGAATTTAGTATAGTTGTTTATTGTACAAAACTCACATATACAGTACATGTACAAAACTCACATTAGTAACGGATATGACCTCTGCTATTTTTAAGCAGCATTTGAACACAGTTTGGCATGCAGTCTACTAGTTTTGAAGTCACTGTTGATTTTCGGATCCCTGTACCACTCTTGAATCAGTGCCCGAATGTGCTTCTCCATAGTCGTACAGTCTACAGCACAGAGGCGACTTTTGCATATAGCCCACAAATTCTGAATGGGATTTACGTCCAGGGAATTCCATGGCCAATCAAGTACCTGTATTTGCTCCTCTGTCATGAATTTCTTCACCACTTTCGATGTGTGACAGGGGGCTAGGTCCTGCTGCAATATCCCAGTACCAACAGGATACTTCATTTCCAGCTCTGGAATAGCTCTCTTTCGTAGAACCTCAGTATATTGTGGCGAGCACATCATTCCTTCTATTGGCTGCAGGCTTCCGACACCATAATAACTGAAGCATCCCCAAAACATCTTCTTTTGTGGGTGCTTGACAGACTGATCGATGTGGCATAGAAAACATGCTTTGTTTCAATTAATTTGCACAAGGGTGCAAAGGAGAGGAAATGTGGTGAAAGGTAAGCCTGAATAGACGTGTCTTACATGGTATGGCATGTGAATTGCCTTTCTGAGGCACAGTAAAGACCTGCATGTTCTTTGAGCCAAGGGAAGCAGGGTTTTTGATGTCAGAGCTGTGGGGATGATTAGGGAGGCAGGAGAGGATGTATTATTTAATGATATCCTTCCTAACTTAGAATCATTGAGTTGGAAGAGACCACAAGGGCCATCCAGTCCAACCCCCTGCCGAGCAGGAAACACCATCAAAGCATTCTTGACATATGCCTGTCAAGCCTCTGCTTAAAGACCTCCAAAGAAGGAGACTCCACCACACTCCTTGGTAGCAAATTCCACTGATGAACAGCTCTTACTGTCAGGAAGTTCTTCCTAATGTTTAGGTGGAATCTTCTTGCTTGTAGTTTGAATCCATTGCTCCGTGTCCGCTTCTCTGGAGCAGCAGAAAACAATCTCTCTCCCTCCTCTACATGACATCCTTTTATATACAGTGGTACCTCTACTTACAAATTTAATGTGTTCTGAATGCACATTTGTAAGTTGAAAAAAATTGTAAGTCGAATCCCATAGGAATGCATTGGGAGAAAAAATCGTAAATCGAAGCAACCCTATCTAAAAATTCGTAAGTAGAAAAAAATCCTATCTAAACCGCATCCAAGATGGCGGACGGAGTTCCATTCGTAAGTAGAAACATTTGTAAGTAGAGTTATTCATAAGTAGAGGTACCACTGTATTTGAACATGGCTATCACATTACCCCTTAACCTTCTCTTCTCCAGGCTAATCATACCCAGCTCCCTAAGCCGTTCCTTGCACTAGCAAGTTCCATATTCTAGCAGAGTTCCAAACATCCCCCTTTTTAAATTACGTGGCTATCAGCTTGTTACTGACTCATCTGAGTCTTACTATTAAAGATTTCACAGACATATCCCTGAAGGCAGGCTTAGGTTACATAACAACTAGAACTATTCCATAAAGAAGTTAGTCCCAAGTGACTGTGACTCTTCAAGTCATATGTGGTGGGAGTCTGTCCCAGTTTAGGAGGAAACAGGAAGTCTTCTCCCGAGTGGTACAAAACATCCCCTAACATGTCCACTGTATGAATGTTGTACTTGACTGCAGTTTTGCATCCCACAAGAGCAACATGGTGGCATGGTAGAGTCAGCTGTGGAGATCAGCCACCCAAGATGTCCTAGCCTCTGTCTTGCCTGGCTCTCCAGATTTTTTTCAGATCCAAAGTGGACATCCCTACACATATCCAAGCCTTTGTTTTGTCTCCTGAGCGGATGTCATCATGCACACATTGTCCAGTTAATCATTTTAAGCACATTTCATTCTGCAGTCTATTGGCTCTGCTGCTAAAGAAAATTCTCCGTAACATGTAATGCATTAGAATGAAAGTACTGGCAGACCCGACTGCACTAATTATGGTGTCAAAACTGCAAGAATCTGGATAGACCATTGTATCACATTCTTGATTATTTAATAATAATTTCAATCAATTAAATCCTCCTGCTCTTTGCTGTACTTACTTATCATGCTTACTTGTGCATGGGGAGCCATTTTCCTTTTAATTTGAATGTGCAGGGTCTCAAAAAGTCCTGTGATTGTAGGGAGCAATAATTGCAGGCTCTATTAACTCTTTAGGCTGCCTGCCTAATTGTAAGGGGCAGCATTCTAAGGCATTATTTATCACTTAGACTTGGCGGCATGAAACCGCTTTCATCTTAAGCCACAACAATGGTACTTGCTTGGCATCCTCCATGTGACACCCTGAGACTGCCTAGCTGAAAATGTTCCTTTGGCTCAGTCATAATTTGGGGCTGTGGTTAAAAAAGTGAAAAGGATAAACGGACAGGAATCTCCGTTCAGCACAAGGCAATGGGGACTATATTCGCTGAAAGTCATGGGACTTAGGATCCCACAAGATGCAGCGATGGGCAACAACTTTGATGGTTTTAAAAGACGATTGTACAAGTTCACAGACGACAAGGCTATCGGTGGTTGCTAGTCATGACAACTGTGCTCTGCTTACATGGCCAGAGGCAGTAATGCTTTTGAATACCAGTTGCTAGAAACCACACAAGAAGAAAGTGCTCAAGCCTGTTTGCAAAATAGCTGAGGCTCCAATACTTTGGCCACCTCATGAGAAGAGAAGACTCCCTGGAAAAGACCCTGATGTTGGGAAAGATGGAGGGCACAAGGAGAAGGGGACGACAGAGGATGAGATGGTTGGACAGTGTTCTCGAAGCTACGAACATGAGTCTGACCGAACTGCGGAAGGCAGTGGAAGACAGGAGTGCCTGGCGTGCTCTAGTCCATGGGGTCACAAAGAGTCGGACACGACTAAACGACAACAACAGTATACCTGAAGGAGCGTCTCCACCCCCATCGTTAATCCCAGACACTAAAGTCCAGCTCTAAGGGCCTTCTGGTGGTTCCCTCACTGTGGGAAATGAGGTTACAGGGAACCAGGCAGAGGGCCTTCTCTGTGGAATGCTCTCCCATCAGATGTCAAGGAAATAAACAACTACCTGACTTTTAGAAGACATCTGAAGGCAGTCCTGTTTAGGGAAGTTTTTTAATGCTTGATGTTTTGTTGTGTTTTTAATACAGTAGTACCTCCAGTTATGAACGGGATCTGCTCCGGAGGCCCGGCTCCATCCCGAAAACTTCATAACTGGAGGCGCCCTTCTGTGCACGCACACGGCACAATTGAGTGCTTCTGCACATGCGTGCGGCGAAACCCAGAAGTATATACTTCCAGGGTCGCCGCATTCGCAACCCAAAGTTTACGTACCCAGAGGGACACGAAAGCTGAGGTACAACTGTATTCTGTTGGGAGCCACCCAGAGTGGGCTGGGTATATATAATAACTTCTTCTTCTTCTTCTTCTTCTTCTTCTTCTTCTTCTTCTTCTTCTTCTTCTTCTTCTTCTTCTTCTTGTTATCTGGTTGGCCAAAGTGAGAACAGGATGGTGGGCTAAATGGACCATTGGCAGGATCCAGCAGGCTCTTCTCATGTTCTAGTGGGCGATTTCCGAGGTAATCCAAGGCTTGCCCATTTTGCCAGAGGCCTTTCTAATCCAGCATTTTGTTCTCACAGGGGCAAACCAGATACTTCTGGGGAGTCCACAAGGAACACCTCATTGCAAAACTGCTCTCTCCACCTGCAGTTTCCAGCAACTGGCATTCAGAAGCGTTGCTGCCTCCAAGAGCAAAGCTAGAATATAGCCATCAGAGTTAGTAACTATTTATAGCTTTATCCTCTGTGACTTTGTCTAATCCTCTTTTAAAGCCAACCAAGTTGGTGGCCCTCATTACCTCTTGTAGGAGTGAATAAAGGAGGATGACACGAGGAGGAGAAATTTATATTGCAACAATGGGATTTTTTTTCCTTCTCACGTGTCCTACACTTATAAGAAACATGATTCAGACGAGTTCAGCTCTGCAGTGAGGTCTCTTGAAGCATGTGACTTAGAATCCTCTAGTTTTTGAGATTACTTTAGAGAAGAATGTATTCTCCATACACACCACCTGGGGATTTCTGTCCCCTCTCTAGATGGGCAATACTTAACCCTTAGCATTTCAGTGGCGGAATGGGTTCTCGATTCCTGTCCACTCCCTGACAACCTTGAAAACGATGCAGCTTCAAGAATGATGGATACTCCCTATCAGAAATGATGGATGGGAATCTTCTTTGGCATTTTTTTTTCTTAAAGGGGGGAAAAAACAGTTCTTGACATGACACTTGAAAAATGGGGTGGCTGTCCAAGGAATGCCACTTTTTGTTTTCTGTATTTGAAGACAGATGTAAAATATGAAAGATCGATTCTTTCCCCTCTTTCACATCTCTTCTCCACTGGGATAATTTCTTTGTATTTTGATATGACATTTGCATGGCTTTGCGATGGGCTTTTAATTGTACATTCAGAGATTAACCGTGAAATCCTGTACACCTTTCTTCAGCAGTAAGCCCCAATGGGACCTAATCAAAGATAAACGTGTATACAAGGACTTTATCCTAAAAGCTTATATAGGGCAGGATTCGGCTAAGCTGTTTTGTGCCTGGAACAAGATCCACTTGCACAACAAGACTATTCACCCCCTCTCCTTATCTGCACCCCCTAAATCTGCTGTGGTTGGGGGGGAATCCAAAATTGGTTTTGTGGGGTTGCACATTGGGGTAGGGGGAAGCAGTCCCATTACGCAAGTAGACCTCGTTCTTCACATACCACTTAGTACTAAATTAAATTCCACACATAATCTACACAAAAGGTTGCACTATGCCTTTCAGCAAGATTTAGGTGCGCTAAGAAAGTTTTCAAAGCTTTGGAGGTTAACAAACTCCAAGTAGGACTGGGAATGTCCTGTCTGAAATCAAGGAGAGCCACAGCTGCTCAGTCTCAATAGTGCAGAACTAGATGGAGCCATGGCCCAACTCAGAACACACCAGCTTCCTATGTTCCTATGTAAGACACTGGCCAATGGATTTTCCTTGACACAAAGCAGGGAACATAAACATGAACACCCGAGGGCAGAGTTAATGCAATATTCTTTTGCGAGAATCAGTAGGTTAGTTTCTTGCTCTGGCCATTGAGTTCCTGCTTTCACCTGCGATGTAAATTAGGAGAAACACTTAGAGCATTCATTGTTCTGATTTGGTTGTGTCTTTGCTTGGATATTCTAGGAACTGCCCATTTTCTTTCATGGAGTGCCTATCAGATTCCATCAGGGTAGGGATTGGGAATAGGCAGGTAAATGTGTAGCGGTGACAGGCTCGGCTGTCTCCTGGAAAACTGTGACTCGAATCTGCAGTCACTGGCTAATGCTGCAGCAAAATGTCTGGAAGGCGTACATCCCAGCGAGAAACCTGGTTCTTCATTTTGGAGAAGGTCAGTGGATCTGTGCAGCCTAATTCTGTCTTGTGTGGTGCCACAGGGATATTTTTACCTTTGGACATTTTAAGAAGCCACAGTAGGGCGATGCCTTTATTAGGGCCAACTAAAATGTCACAAATAGTGAGATGTTGAGTTCTCCATGACTCTTATTCAGGCTGGATGTTGAACAAAATAGGGACAGTGGAGAGAAAGGAGGAAGGGGGCGATCTGGGCATGATGTTGGAACCCCCCCTCCCCCCCAAAAAATATTATTTCATGGCACACATGGAAGGGCAGAATCATATCCCAGTCTTTAAGAAAATATTTATATATAATAAATTAGAGATTGATCGATCGATCGATAGATGATAGATAGATAGATAGATAGACAGATATAAAAGAGAGAGAGAGATAAATAGATGATAGATAGGTAGGTATAGGGACGCAGGTGGTGCTGTGGGTTAAACCACAGAGCCTAGGGCTTGCTGATCAGAAGGTCGGCGGTTCGAATCCCTGCGACGGGGTGAGCTCCCATTGCTCGGTCCCAGCTCCTGCCAACCTAGCAGTTCGAAAGTACGTCAAAGTGCAAGTAGATAAATAGGCGTTTCTGTGTGCTGCTCTGGTTTGCCAGAAGCGGCTTTGTCATGCTGGCCATATGACCTGGAAGCTGTCCCTTGGCCAATAACGCGAGATGAGCGCTGCAACCCCAGAGTCGGTCACGACTGGACCTAATGGTCAGGGGTCCCTTTACCTTTACCTTTAGGTAGATATAGGTAGATGAGAGAGAGAGAGAGAGAGAGAGAGAGAGAGAGAGAGAGAGAGAGAGAGAGAGAGAGAGAGATGATAGATAAATATTCCAGTAGGTGAATCAGTGTTCTGCTGTGTTCAATAGACACACACAAATTTGAGAGACTTTATTATTAATAAAGCTGACAATACCAGTAAGGGTCTTCCAGTGCTCACAAGCTACCCTAATGTCAAATCAGTGTACAAAGCCCATTACTTACGAGCCACAGTACTAAATACACAACCCAGGAATTATAATCAAGCCTTCAATAAAAACCCAGGATTCTCATGAATAATTAGTTCCAGACAATTTGCCCAACACTCATTGCCGCAAAATAACATTATTTTATTGCATGTACTAGTTGGTATTCATAAAACTAACATCCACATGTTTGTAAACTCAGGCGAAGTGTCTTGTTATCTCCCTCTCTCTTCATTGTGGCCCAGTTTTGCACTCCCAGGATGATCTCTGGTGGGAAAGTGTATGTAGCTGCTGGGGATTGTGCTGATTCCATTAATGGCTGCCTCCATACTGAGGCTGTGCATTGTCATATATAATTCCTGCCATTGCTGTGACTGCCGTTAGGGGCTGGCCTTTTGTTTTTGTCTTCCTGGAGAACGCTTAGGAAAACACATGAGATTTTGCTTTGTTTTGCTCAAGGAACTACATCCACACACACGCACCCTACTCCTGACGGGTGAAAATCTCCTGTCAATCCTCCATCTTGAAGAACCTTATAGATTGGCCACTTATACATCACCCCAGAAGAGGAAAGCAGCACCCCAAAAGAGGATACAGATTTGAATGACACCCGCACATGCTAGAACTAATTACAATAAAAGTATTCACATAAATACACCTCACCACATTGGGGAAGGCTGTAACCAGGTGACTCATATAGGCCTGCTCAGTCTGCCTGTCTAGGTGCTCACTGTGGATCTTCAAGGCCCCTTCGGCTCTCCCTTCTTGGGGATCTTTATTCTTAAATCAGGTTTGAACTGGACAACTCTTTGAATTGAGGACTTCCTTCAACAGAGGACTGACTCCCTGCAAATAGGACTGTCCTCTGTAAAGTAGGACACTGGAGAGGATGAAGACCCTGGGACATCAGGCAGCAATGAAGGCCAGAGATGTCTAGCAAGCCCCTCAACGTAAATGACACTCCTGAGTGACCTGAGACTGTCCAAGAGCAGCATTTTCGGCCATACCAAAGAAGAATGGCAGATCAAGTTGATGGATTGTGCCAAAACAGCTAAAATGACCGGAAGAATCAGAAATCAGGAAGACCAAAATTTTAATAAGTTAAAATCGTTAGTGGGATTGGAACAACACTTGTTTAATGGTGAATTTTGGACACAATGGAGAAGCAAAATATTTGGATTATTATAAAAGATGCAGGAGGAAATGATAGGACCCACAAAGGGGAGGAGGGAAGTCCAGGAGATTCTTTGGAATCTTGTTTCTATGTTGTATGTTGTATATGTGACTGTAAAATTTTAATCTGAAAAACCAAGTAAATAAATTTATATTTTTTTAAAAAAGAGCATTTTCAGTTGCCTCTCTTGCCTCTGGGAAACCCTCCTTCCTACCTATATCCTGTTCCCTTTTCAAAAATAATCTCCTTTTTTTATGGGGGGTGGGTGGGAGAACTGGCGTCCTGTTTTTGTGGGATCCACCTGTTTTGTTGAATATATACTATTCTGTTCCACTTGGTTTTTGGTTTTACATGTTTTACAATCATCATGTCTTTTATTTTTATAATTGTATACTGTATTCTGTTGTTGTAACCTGTCCTGGAAGCTTATTCTAAAGGTGAGAAATCTTAGAAAAGAAATACATTGATGATGATGAGAAATTTTGAGCTAACTTTCCCAAGGCTTCTTCAACACCCGCTAAATATTGACATTCAATAGCAGGACACCCTCCAATTGCACAGTTCACAATTTCTTTCTTTATCCATCTGGGCATTTCAAAGCTCTCTCTCTCTCTCTCTCTCTCCAACAGCATTGCTCTAATAATACAGCCTTCGAAAAACACAGTTCTTCAGTGGTTGCTACCTGTCAGTGCTTGTACTCGGGAACCTTGAATATCAGAGACTCACTAATGTTTTATGATATTTTACCTCACTTTATGGTAGTCATTTATGACAAGACCAGAATGACATAAACTGCCATAAAGCAAAGCAATGCAATCACACAAATGACCATAAATCAAGGCAGGAACGGGAGGGGGGGAAAGGTCATAAAAAGGAAGGGAAATTGAACAAAAACAACATCTGAGTTGAGATCTTGAAAACTTGAAGTAAGAAGTCTAAGCTTGAGGATGGACAGCTGCAAAGTGCGACTATATTTAGTTCCACTATTATTCTAATCATTTCCCATTATTACGTGAACATGCATTTATGCCCCATAAATATGTTATAATACACTTGCCCTTAAGCTAACCATCGCCTCTCACTGTTATGTGCTAAAAAATGATTCAGATCAGAGTTTCAATTGTGTGTTTTTTTAAAAAACCAAAGCACCCTTGTAATTTCAGTGAGCTCAGCTGCCATTTAGGCAACTCACACGGATTTTTATTTTTTTATTGAAGCTAATTAAGATCTCTTGAAAATAGGGACCCAAATAGAGAGCGATGAATGCTCCCTACATCTCTCCAGCTCATCTCATTTTACTGCAGAAGTGAGTTCCAAATGATCAATGCAATTCAGGTTTCTGTTTTCTGCCTTTATTCTAATCTAGAGGTCTTTGCTAATTATGTCTCCTTGCCCTTAATAGCAAAAACTACATGCAACAACATAGTGTTATGTAATGCTAGCTTGACAAAATCTGCAAAACACACTCCGTAGAAAGTAATAGGGAAGGATGTCTAATACTTTCCCCACCTGCTGCTGTTATACCACATCCTTCATCTAGAAAGGATCTCAGAATGGCTTACATTAAAATCAGCTTTATGACAGCCCCTGTTTTTCTCTTTTACATCTGATGGGAGGGCGTTCCATAGGGCGGGTGCCACTACCGAGAAGGCCCTCTGTCTGGTTCCCTGCAACCTCACCTCTCGCAACGAGGGAACCGCCAGAAGGCCCTCGGTGCTGGATCTCAGTGTCCGGGCTGAATGGTGGGGGAGAAGACGCTCCTTCAGGTATACTGGACTGAGGCTGTTTAGGGCTTTAAAGGTCAGCACCAACACTTTGAATTGTGCTTGGAAACGTACTGGGAGCCAATGTAGGTCTTTCAGGACCGGTGTTATGTGGTCTCGGCGGCTGCTCCCAGTCACCAGTCTAGCTGCCGCATTCTGGGTTAGTTGTAGTTTTCGGGTCACTTTCAAAGGTAGCCCCACGTAGAGCGCATTGCAATAGTCCAAGCAAGAGATAACTAGAGCATGCACCACTCCGGCGAGACAGTCCGCGGGCAGGTAGGGTCTCAGCCTACGTACCAGATGGAGCTGATAAACAGCTGCCCTGGACACAGAATTGACCTGCGCCTCCATGGACAGCTGTGAGTCCAAAATGACTCCCAGGCTGCGCACCTGATCCTTCAGGGGCACAGTTACCCCATTCAGGACCAGGGAGTCCTCCACGCCTGCCCGCCTCTTATCCTCCAAGAACAGTACTTCTGTCTTGTCGGGGTTCAACCTCAATCTGTTAGCCGCCATCCATCCTCCAACCGCCTCCAAGCACTCACACAGGACCTTCACCGCCTTCACTGGTTCTGATTTGAAAGAGAGGTAGAGCTGGGTATCATCTGCATACTGATGGACACCCAGCCCAAACCTCCTGATGATCTCTCCCAGTGGCTGCATGTTGATGTTAAAAAGCATGGGGGAGAGGACAGAACCCTGAGGCACCCCACAAGAAAGAGGCCAGGGGTCCGAACACTCACCCCCCACCACCACTTTCTGAACACGGCCCAGGAGAAAGGAGCGGAACCACTGTATGACAGTGCCCCCAGCTCCCAAGCCCTCTAGACAAAACGAAACAAAACACCCTGCAAGTATGATTCAAACATTTAACATTGCATGTTAAATGTTATATTTCTTTGGTGGCTGGCACCAATGGGATGCTCTGGAGCAGGGTTTCCCAAACTTGGGTCTGCAGCTGTTTTTGGACTACAACTCCCATCATCTGTAGCTGGCGGGACCAGCAGTCAGGGATGATGGGAATTGTAGTCCAAAAACAGTCAAAGACACAGGTTTTGGAAACCCTGCTCTAGAGCTACGAACTGAGGGATCACACTAACTTGTCCCACATTCCACTGGGGCAGTCTTGTTTTCTGTTACCACAGAATATGGGCCCTTCTGTCAGTTCTCCCCTTTCTCCCCAGGCTTGGGCTTACTGAGCGATGGTTGGTCGAAAAGGGCCATTTTGATATCCCCACTACAGAGCACCGTACATTGAGGTAAACAAATGGCCTGTCTCAGATTCCCCACAGCAGCCCTTTTCAGCTTGATGCCATCTTTGCCTCTTCCTCTTCCCTGTGAGAATGGCTTTCACAAAGGCTATCCAGATTTATGACTGAAGGTTGAAGGACAAGGTTTCTAGTTTCTCTGAAGCCTCGGCTAGATTGGGAGTGTGCTCGCTGAGTCCACCTTTGGATGCCACAGGGCAGGTGAGTGCTGGGCTGTCCGTGCACTTCTAACGATCTGTACCTGAAGTCACATCATTTGGCGTGGCCAGCATTTCACTGGACCAGATGTCTTTAAAGGACTATGTGTGAGAGAAGGAAGGATATGTGTACGTACACCACCTCTTAAAGTTATATTCTCATAAAAATGAGAAACTGCTAGTGGTGGAGGTAACAGCGTTTATGAGGAGGATTTATGGACCACTCATGTGGTGTAAATATATACTGTACACAAGCACCAGCAAGGATAAATTCCACTGGACATCCTTGTTATTTTAGCCATAACCTTGAAAGGTCTGTCGTCCTCATTTGGCTAAGGAAAACATAAAAAGAATAAATATTGAACTTCAGGGTTTTTCTCTCCCCACCCCACAATGACATTCATTCTGCCCTTCTGATGTAGTTATTGAATAAGGCTGTATATGTTTAATTACATTTATTGTAATACTGGTTGTTACTGATCCTCTTCCTTGTGACCCGCCATGAGTAGCTTTGATATAAATTATCACTGGACCCCGTACTAATTGTATTTGGAGGGCTATTTCGATGTGTCACTGGGCACACATGTACAGCTTTTAATATCCCAATCTTTTTTTATTTAAAATTGTTCCTTACATTTATTGCTGCCATGAGACTGCAGGAAAGGAAGCGCTTACAAATGTTAATAAACAAATGCATAGGCAAAGACACTTGAATTAAAAGCTGCATTTATTTGGAAAATATCTGCCTCACTTTGAAACTGAAAGTTGTGGACACACAACTGAAGAGCAGATCATGGGAGGTGCTAAGCACCACATGATATCTGCTGAGTTTAGCTGTACAGTGGTACCTCGGTTTATGAACACAATTGGTTCCAGAAGTCTGTTCATAAACTGAAGCGTTCATAAACTGAAGTGAACTTTCCCATTGAAAGTAATGGAAAGTGGATTAATCCGTTCCAGACGGGTCCGCGGAGTACTCAACCTGAAGCGTACTTAACCCAAAGCATGGGTGTAATTGGTTCCGGAAGTCTGTTCATAAACTGAAGCGTTCATAAACTGAAGCGGACTTTCCCATTGAAAGTAATGGAAAGTGAATTAATCCGTTCCAGATGGGTCCGAAGCGTTCGTAAACCGAAAATTCATAAACCGAGGTGTTCATAAACCAAGGTTCCACTGTACAGTCATACCTTGGAAGTCGAACAGAATCCATTCCGGAAGCCCCTTCGACTTCCAAAATGTTCAAAAGCCAAAGCCCCGTTGGACATTTGGCTTCCAAAAATAGTTTGCAAGCTGGAACAGTCATTTCCCGGTTCGCGACATTTGGGAGCCAAAACGTTCAGGAACTAAGCTGTTCGAAAACCAAGGTACAACTGTACTGACTTCTTTGCTCTAGCCTTCCAGCCTTTTTTATTTTATTTTAGGGGGTCACATTTAAAATAGTTTGGTTCTGGTTCAGTACCTCTAGCCCAGGGTTAGCCAAAGTTGGCTCCTATGCAGAATGGTTAGAAGAGCTGGGTAAGATCTTTTTAACAGTGGAACGGTCTGCCTCGGGAACTGTGGGTCTTTCCTCCACTGGAGGAACATGAGCAGAAACTGGGTGGCCATCTATCAGGGATCTGTAAAATGGGTTTCCTTTCCTACATGCTTCGTTGCTTGAACATTTAATGCATATATGTACCTTGACCAATAGTCTGTAGCTTATTTTCTTGCTCCATCTATTTGCATGTGTGTGCTGATACCTCCACTGAATGACTGACAAAATGTGAGCCAAAACAGTGACCCTGTTTTGGCTATAATTCTGTCAACACTCTCTACCTGAGTTTGCTATTAGAAGGAGAGAGGTTTTGCAATGTAGAAAATGACCGGTCAAGTAACTGTTTTCCTCTTTATACCCAACTGGAAACAAAGACAAACAAACACCTCTGTTTCTTACTTTTAAAAAGCCATTCCTATTCAGATGGAGGGGGAACACTTATGGCCTTACCCAGGCTCTGTTGAACCCATTGGTTTCTGCTGCTCTGTTTACCTCCAGGCTGCAAAATGCCAACGGTGTTTTGATCCTCATATTTTAGCCTAGGCTGTTCACAGTCCTCTTGGAAAGAGCTGCATTGCATTTTCAATTTGAAACAAAGGAATGCTGAGGGTCTGACGTTACGTTGCGTATCTTTTTCTAAACTCAGATCACTGCTGATGAAGATCTTTTCATGAGCGCAAGATCTTAAGAGCTGCTGTCATCACTACAGAAATGAGACAAAACAATTTTCCCACTTGGGCTTGCTTTTAATTATGTGTGGATTTGCATACATTGCAGATGTGGTGCACGGACTCTGGGCTTCTCGGCAGAAACATCACAGATTCAGACCCCGCATGCGTACAAATACATCAATATACATCTATAGCTGCCCTCTCATTCAATTGCTGCAGGAGTTTTCAATGCAAGACTACTGGCACTATCCCATTAAAATGTGTGTGCATGTCTGCGCACTAGGAATGCAAGAGGCTACATTTTTCTTCTCTGCCCTGTATTCATCGCACGCAGCACTGTTTCCATTCTACAGCAGTTCGCCTTACATCAAAAACTGCCATATTTGTCTTTCTGTCTGCTGTGGTGAACTTACCGTATTTTCCGCTCCATAAGACGCACCTGGCCATAAGACGCACTTAGTTTTTAGAGGAAGAAAACAAGGATAAAAATATTCTGAATCAATGCTGCTGTCGGCGGTGGTGGTGGAGGGGGGAGAAGACTGCTTTTGGGCTGCTCGTCCCTCCCCCGCCCCTCAGCCGCTGGCAGGGGCGGGAGAAGCACCCCGATTTTGGGCTGCTTGTCCCTCTGCCACCGCTGGGAGCCATGGCTCTGGTGGCAGAGGCATCCCTCCGCTTGAGGGATCCCGCTGCCGTCCAGTGCCTTCACTGCATAAGACACACAGACATTTATCTTCATTTTTAGGAGGGGAAAACTGTCTTGTGGAGCAAAAAAATACGGTGCATAATTACGGTGCATAATTCATGTAATTAAATTTGGGCAGGCTTCACCTAACAAGCCCCACCAGAGGATGGCCTGCACAAGAACCTATGCTTGTGCCATGGTATTTCCCCCCTCTCCTCTTCCTGTGGGCCCCCTGGGACCCCAAAAATTGGCACAGAAAATTTGGGAGAACCCCCAGAACACTGCATAGAGGGAGGAGAGTGGGGGTCGTTGCATCTGGAAAGCTGCAATACTTGCACAGGTGGAACACTTGCCACAGTGTGATGTTGAATTCCACCCCATAGAATTGTAGAGTTGGAAGGGATCTCAAGAGTTAACTAGTCTACCTCCTGCAATGCAGGAATCTTTTGCCCAACATGGGGCTTGAACCCATGACTCTGATATTAAGAGTCTCATGTGCTCCTAACAAGGGCAACATTGTCATTATATTTCTCCACCCCATTCATTTCAATGAAGAGGAAATGTAATGCAAATGGAGGGGTAAACATAATCAATTACGTATCATTTGTGGCCTGAAAGCAACAGCAATAGTGAATACTGATCATATTCAATGGATTACCATTCTGGACATGGGAGGAATAAGCAAACACTGGAAATTCCTGCTCCCGTTTCCATTTTTGTTGGAATTTCCCTTGTTCACATACAAACATGGGCATATAGCTGCAACATGCAAAAACAACATCTGGAGCAAAAAAACACACACAAAAAGATTTCTTTAAGTCATCAGATAAAGCTGCTTTTAAAAGGTATCATTCAGTTACCTCATCCTCAGAAGACATCTGGAAAGCTTAAGAATTTAGTGTTCAAGCCAAACCACATGTAAGTTAATCTTTCAAATAATTATACTCACTTTCGGAACCATCACTAAAAGCAAGATGTTAGAAATAAGGTGCTGGCAAGAGGATCCGTTTTATCTAATATATATATTTAAAATATTGTTTTTTTGGGAAATTTCACTGTTGCTGAAATTCACTAGTGTTGCTCATTGTGCTATGCTAAAATGCTGCCCGTGGTAGACCTGCTAAAGTGAGGGCAGAACATCTCTGGAAGTATTTTGCTAAAGAAGTGGACAGTGAAGATGAGGCTAAAGGGGGAGAAGGGTTAAGTCAGGAGATGTTAGAAGCAGACAGATGACAGGGAGACTGGGGAAATGAGCAGCAGCTGGTTTGCTTGAGCAGAGAGGCAATAGCACACTGTTGAAGCAGATGCTTTATATACAGAAGGTTTCAGGTTCAGCCCCTGGTTATTCCAGTGAAAAGATATCAGGCCTAAGAGGTAGGTAAGAAGAGAATCCTAAGAACTCAGGAAAAGCCCTGCTGGACCAGTCCAAAGGCCCATCTAATCCTGTATCCTCTTCTCATAGAGGCTAACAGGATGCCTATATAAGAACACGGGTGGCGCTGTGGTCTAAACCACTGAGCCTCTTGGGCTTGCCAATCAGAAGATCGACAGTGCAAATCCACGCGACGGGGCGAGCTCCCGTTGCTCTGTCCCAGCTCCTGCCAACCTAGCAGTTCGAAAGCACGCCAGTGCAAGTAGATAAATAGGTACCACTGTGGCAGATGGTGTTTCTGTGCGCTCTGGTTTCCGTCACATTGTTCTGTTGCGCCAGAAGCGGTTTAGTCATGCTGGCCACATGACCCGGAAAGTTGTCTGTGCACAAAAGCCGGCTCCCTCGGCCTGAAAGCAAGATGAGCGCCGCAACCCCATAGTCGCCTTTGACTGGACTTAACTGTCCAGGGGTCCTTTACCTTTTGCCTTATATAAGACGTCCGCGAGCCGGACATCTGTGTGAAGGGCTGTCCAGCCCAAGTCTATTTTAAAAATGAATAACCATAAGAAGGGAAACAAAAATATAAATAAATTCCTTCCAGTAGCACCTTAGAAAGCTTTCGTGTGCATGCACACTTCTTCAGATACACTGAAATAGAAGTCACTAGACCCTTATGTATAGTCAGAGGGTGGGGAGGGTTTTACTCAGAAGGGTGGTAGGAATGGGTGATTGGCATTTCAACTACGTCAGACCAACATGGCTGTAACTAGTACATAAGAAGGGAGATCAGGAAGGTCTTTCAAGTTGTCCATTCATATTTAGCACCTAGACAGAAGGCTACCTGATCAAAGCACACACACCCCACTATAGGGAAATACATTGTCTTCCTAAAATAGCTGTGCATTCACCATTGTGGGCCCAAGACTGTATAACTTCCTTACTGACTGAGATTAGACAGGTACTAGCCTTGCTGAGCTTCAGCCACGTGACAAAGACTTCTGTATTCCAGCAGGCATTTTAAGGTCCTGTGTGGTTTTATGTTCATTTTCGGTGATGGCTATTTTATTATTATTATTATTATTATTATTATTATTATTATTATTATTATTCTGTTCTTGGTTTATTTTTATGCATACCATTTATGGAAGCTATTGATTTGAGCAGTATAGAAATGCCTCAAATAAATAAATAGCATATTTAATAAAAATTTGTGTCATTTGTCTTTTTTTAACTGATTCCTTTCCTCTGCTTTGGCAATGTTTAAGTGGACACTCTCATCTGAACCCTAGATGGGCAGGTAAATGAAAAGGTAAAGGACCCCTGGACAGTTAAGTTCAGTCAAAGGTGACTATGGGGTTGTGGTGCTCATCTCATCTGGGTCATGTGGCCAGTGTGACTAAACCACTTCTGGCACAACGGAACACCGTGACGGAACCCAGAATGCACAGAAACGCCGTTTACCTTTCCGCCGCAGCAGTACCTATTTATCTACTTGCACTGGCGTGCTTTCGAATGGCTAGGTTGGCAGGAGCTGGGACAGAGCAATGGGAGCTCACCCCGTCGCAGGGATTTGAACAGCCGACCTTCTGATCAGCAAGCCCAAGAGGCTCAGTGGTTTAGACTACAGCGCCACCCGCGTCCCTACGGGCAGGTACCAGTCGGAGGAGACTGGGGGCAGGCAGAAGATGGATTAGAATCTAATGGTAGGTATCTGGTGATTTGCAGAAGGGTGGCAAGAGTTTCTGACAGCTGAGTCATCAAGGCATGGCTTTGGGGGAGAGGCCCAGGGCCCCACTCAGCATAATGAACAAAAGAGTCTGCAAAAGCAGCAAAGGTGGCTTTTGGCATTTTGAAGTAAGTGAAGTGCAAAAGAACATAAGAAAACCAACACAGTCCAGTATCCAAATGCCCATGGGACACCTGCAAGTGGAACTTGGGTGCAAGAGCATTCTCTCCATGTGTGGTTCCCGACAATTAGTATTCAGAGGCATATTGCCTTTAGCAGTGGAAGTAAAACATAGCCATCACTGGGCAGCCCTCTCCCAATTGATGCCCAGCTTCTCTCCCAAATACGCAAGCGAAGTATTTTCTCTGATGCCCGTACTGCTTCAGTTTCCTACGCTAAACAAGCTGCCCATAACCACCAGCTCATTGCATCAGAAAGGGATGCAAATGGTTGTACATTAATTCAAAAAGGGAAAGGATGTTATTCTTCAGACAAAGAACAAAAAATGTGGATCATTAAAAGGGGGGTGGGGGAGAAAAAGAAACCCAGCCCACTGTAAATAAAGCCCTGTAATTATGCATCTCAAAAAATTCAACAGCAAATGGTTCAGTAATCTCATTACCGAACACACTAATAATCATTGCAGCATTCTCTATCTCCCCTGGTATAATGAGCAACACACTGTATGTTGTGAAATAAATAAACTCCCAAGCAACAATTTCTCATCTCAAGGTTTAATGGAACAAATATGCTTGCCTTAAGGTTTGCTATCCAACCTTTCCTCCCTCCCGCAGCATTTTCTAAAAGAAATAAAATAAAATTATTTATGAATACCTAATTTTAAAGGGGGGTGGGGTGGGGTAATTAGGGAATTGTAAACATCGAAGTTGTCAGCACAGATGATACTTTAAAGGGGGGAAAGAAGAAGAAAACCCTTGCAATTTTAACTACTATCAAAATTAGCCCAAGTTAAAGGGAATAATTAGTAAACAACTTTGTCATATTCAGAACAGCATCATTCCCATTAACATTTCTATAGTTCCCCAATTACATTATAAATCAAAAGTAATACAAAAAGACAATGCTATAATGAGAATGCATAGACTGCATCAAAAATTCAGATGCCAGCCTTTTCTTTGCTCTAGGATCCCTCTCTTAATTTGTTCCATTTTATTTTCTGGAGCAGTGTAGCAGCAGAAGGGCAATCATCATAAATAAAAGTTATACCTTGGTGAATAACTCATGGGTATTTGAGCAGGATAACTCAGTCCAACAATTAAAAAAAAAAAAGCAAACTGCCTTCCTTCTGGCATCTGCAGGCTGACTGATCGTTCTCTATGTAATCTCTTGCATGACCAAGAAACAGCAGTCAGGGTGGGGCTAAGATCCTGTTAGGTTTGGTGGAGGCAAAGAAGAACAGGCCGTAATTTAGAACACAGCTTGAGGAGCGGGGAGTAAACCTGCTGCTTGAAACCCAACTCTTGGGCTGCTGGGAGCAGCTTTGTCACCAAGATATAGTCACATCTATGAGTGAAACGGGGGCTCTTCCACATGGCCTGTTTTGCTTGCACAACGCTTATGCAGAGATTAAACCAGCCTTGGGTTCCCAGATGTTGTTGGATTACAACGCCCGTCATCCCTGACCACTGGTCCTGCTATCTAGGGGTGATAGGCATCGTAGTCCAACAACATCTGGGGACCCAAGGTTGAGAAATGCTGTCTTGGAGTATAGCCGGTTTTTATTCAGCATTCATTCTGATTTGTTTGCAGGGAGGTTCTATTGCAAAGAGCAACCATCCTGCATTCACCCTGGTTTTACTTGCACTGTGTTTATACACCTGCCTATTAATTATTCGTCCATTCCACACTTTTCGGTACACTGCACAGTTCCTTTGCACCAGCCGCCCCCAGTCTATTGTGTTGGAAGTGCAACAGCAGAGATCATCCGTATGCGATTGAAGGGTTAATTCTGTTTGTCAGCTAGCAAGAGGGGGAGTGGGTGGAGGTGTTGCTTAGGAACCAGGCAGAGTGGCAAGATGCTTGCTGATGTAGCATGTGCTCCCATTTTCTGTGTAGTTATAAGGAAATTTTCCTCTGGACATTTGGTTGAAAGTTTCCCTGCTGTAAACAAGGTCTAAAATAAAGTTTAAAAGACAAAACCTCTATGTTTATTTCACCTCATATTGTATACTGTTTTGTATTATCAGGATTTCTTTTCTTTCTGGCCTCCACCTGGGTTATCTCATTGACTTTCCTCCAAAGGTTTTGTACTACATCTCCTACCAGCCCTAGTCAGCACACCCGATGTGGCTGGGACTAGTGACACACTGAAATCCCACACATCTGTAGGGCACTATATTGGGAAGGTTGCTTTGCAATGATGTGTTCTTCTGTCAAGGAAGCGTATGCATTGCAAGTTGCAGCAGTCGCTGCCACTGTAAATACACCAGATTTCACAGCAAACTCGCTCTCTTCCCATCACACAATGTGACAGAGAAGCTGATTAGAGTCCCTATTCTGTGGGAGAATGCAGTCAACAGATACTGCATGCTCAGGGTTAATTTTCTCTTCAAATTACAGATGCAGCTAAACTGCCATCCACCTCCTCATGATAACTCGTCACACTGTCAGAACTGAAGAACCTGAACGATCAACTGGGACTAAATGTCCTCATGTAAAATTCCTAAAAGATGGCTACCGTGGTGTTTCTATCAAGCCTACATGATCATCTATTGATGCTGGGCTTATTCCTTCCAGTGCTTCTGGAGTATTGTTAATCATTTCGCTATCATGCCCTGGGTGGTACATGATTTTCTTCACTTTTTTTTTAAAGAGGCATTGGCTTCAGAAGATAACTTAGCAGAGGGACTCGGCTTACCCAAGGAAAATACTGCACTCTCCCTACTATTTTGTTCTAGGTTTAAATGTTTTTGTTCTTGTTTTTATATGCGTTTTGTCTTTTCATCTTGTGAACTTGCTGTGAACTGCCTTGAGATCTACAGATGAAGAGCAGTATACAAATTTAATTAATGGGTTGATTAATTAATTAATAATATATGCAACAGAGTTAGGCTAACAAAGATCCTCTGTAATTGTTGAATTTGTTTAGTGTGGGGTTGTGAATCTTATGCAAAAGCTAAAAATCAAAACTATCTTGATTTGATCCAGAGCTTTTAGGAACATACATAAAAACATAACAAGCTGCCTTATTCTGGGTCAGGTTTTTGGTCCATCTAACTCATTATTGTCTATAATGTCTGGTTACAAGTCTCCAGAATCAGAATATTCCCAGCTCTACCTGGAAGTGTCAGGGACTGAACCTAGTACCTTCTGTTTGCGAAGCAGATACTGTACCACTGAGATGTGGCCTTTTCCTGTTGTTCTGCAAACAGAAGAGCTCTTTCCACTGGTGGAAGTCTTCCATGAATAGGGAAGCTGGGGGACGGAGATCCAGCTGAAACTCCCACTGGCAGAAGTGAGGGCTGCAATTTTTGCTAATTCTCCATTCCCACTAAAGATCCGAGTGCTTCCTTCCATATTGCCTTAGATGCTTCCTCAACCCTGGACCATGGGCATGGGTGGGAGGAATTTACAAAAAATATTTGTATCCCTCTTCTTCCAGTGGAAGCATCCCAGGAGCAGGCTGTCAGCATCCTTGGGTCAAAAGGCCAGCTGGCTAGCCCCCAGCTGGATCGCCTCAGCCGTGCCGCTGCAAAGATCCATCAACCTCTGGCCATCGCCATGCGGCCACCACCAAGATGGTGGCCACCGGGCATGCATAGAAGCGACTTCCGGTGCCGTTCTGCCCTATTTCCGGTGCTCACACATGGTCAGAGCTGCCCCGGAAGTTGCTTCTATGCAACTTCCGGTGCCGCGCCACTGCTGATCCCGCATTTTTCAGCGGGAGGCTTGGCAGGTATGCCTCTGGCTCTGACATAAATCAGTGACTCAAGCCTCCCAGACTTGTGCACTCTATACGTAGCAGTGTAAACTGCACAACAGAAGAGGCTGAGGCTTGTGGATACATACAAAGAACTACAGATTATTTTACATAAATCAGAACAAAGAAACATGTCGTCTTTCCTGGCCATCTTCTTGGAGAGAGACACACAAACAAAAGCAATACAGCAGAAGTTCCGCTTAAGTCAACAGACTGTGCTAGAATGTAAACAGATATGTGACATGTAACAATCCCATGCCTGCAACTAAAGGTGGAATGGAAACTCCCAACCCAGGCTTCCATTCATGAGAACTCTTGATCCGACAATTTGTTGGGCTGTCAAATGTTCCTCGCCTCTTTTGCAGGTGCTGCAACCAAGCACACACCATTGAATTTGTGTAAGTTAAACATGCATATTATGTGACTGTATTGTATGTATTCAGTACTTCCTCTGTTTCACCAGGCATATGCTTTCAAGGATATCTTTGCACTCTAAGGGCTAGAAACTTGATGTGTTTAAAAATCCAAACCAGAGATTCTTACGGTGTTGTGCCCAATACTATGTTTGCACATTTTCTGCAGTTCTGCAGAACTGTGACGTTCACATAGCCCTGGGTGTTCCTCTCCATTCCTCAACATAGCTGCCAAGTTCTCCCTTTTTTTAAGGGAAATTCCCTTATGCTGAATAGGCTTCCTCGCGAGAAAAGGGTAAACTTGGCAGCTATGTTCCTCAATCGCTCCCCAGTTGTGCTGGGTGCAAATGCTGGACAACTGCAAAATTTTGCCCAGTATGAGAGAGTGAAGTGAGCAGAATCATTAATTCATTTTCTCACTGTTTTGCCTCTGGTGATTACTGTCACTTTGTGTAATAGGTTGTCTGTGGTTCTGACCCAATTCCAAAGCCCTTCTCACTGTACTCAACCAATTAATCTAATGCTTCATTAATTGCAAGCATCCGAAATCATTAGAACCTGATTGAGCACAAAAAGCATCAAAGCTGGAGAAGCGGTGACTGCTTAGCCAGCAAATGGTCTCAGTGCAAAGGAATGTCAATGTTTATAGTAAATGTAACGTAAACTGGGGTGTTCATTGACATCTCCCTCCATTTGTATACAGCAGTTCTGACATCTATCAGTTCAAGAGTGCGTGATTTATCCACTTCTATATCCTGGAACTGACAAGCCAAAGATTACAGCTTAACCTTCATGAAAGCAAAGGCTGGACGTATCCCTAAAATAAATATTTAGCAACTGACAAGCTCTGGTTAATATTAATTTGTGATCGAGAGCAGTCAATTTAAGTTGGTGTCTGCCAAAACCTATTTGTATTTTGTAAATCATCTCCAACACAAATCAGTTCTGGAAAGGCTTTTAAAAATAAAATGAGAGGATTTTGCTATTAGCTCTTTCTGTGGATATGGGCCTGCTCTTGTACAGGTCCACAGCTCTGCATTTAAAGAGCCTTTCACAAATGCAACATGACTTGTAGATCTTTGCAAGGAGAACGGCAACAGTAACCAGAGGAGCAGGATTTGCTTTGTTTTGTTTGCTTTGGGTTCTCTTTCCTTTTCTTCCTTTAATCAAATTAATTCACGGCACGTAAAAGATGCCAAGAGTTCATTCCTAGAAAATGACATGTTCTGTTTTCCCACCAACTTCAAAGAGTGGGTGGATGTGATATTGGCCACATCACTATCATGGGCACCAGACATGGGAGCTGATGGGAAACCAACCCTGGTGGGCTTTCTGGCATGGAACAGATTGTGACATTTTATGCAGTCAGCTCTTCTGGGATAACAAACCCTCAGATCGCTTCAATCTCTAATTTGCTTAGATATTAAAGAGCTGAATCAGAAGTTGACACCGACCGGAAAAAAGAGAATGAAAGCTCCCTGGCAAGATCATGGGTTCCTGACACTTCTCAGTACACACATTATGACAACATGCCTCTAAAAAAAAAAATGGCCGGTAACATTCACAGCTATTGCTGTGTTGAAAAATTCTTCCACATTTCCCCCTTGATCATCAATGAAAAAGAAACTGCATTCAAAACTTATCAAAGGGGATATGGCTCATGAGTGGGGCATCCTACTTTTGCTGGGAGTGCAAAAGCAGAGGTCATTCAGTGTGTGACTTGAGGGTTAATTCTATGCTCGGTGTTAGTCAACTACCCAAGAGGGAGGGTGAAGGTGTAGCTTGGCAACCAGGCAAAGTGGCATGAGGTTTACTGATCTGACATATGCTTGGGTTGGTTGTGAGGTTCTGAGAGAACGTTGCTCTGTATGTTTAGTTACTTGAATGACTCCCTGCTTTGTGCAAAACCTCTCTGTTCCTTTCTCCTCAGATTACACACTGTTGTGTATGTTTCCTCTTAGTAAAATGTTATCAGGGCTGTACTAACAACATTCAAGGTGGTTGAGGAGGTTTGTGACTGTCCTTTCATATTTCAGATCATTTCTCTGCTGATCTGCATCCTGCAGCCTTCCTGGGTGCTCAGTCTTCCAGGAAATGATATTCCATTATATTTCAGCTGGGATTTACCGTAAGTGCAGGAAGCTAGGGGAAGCTGCCTACCAGATGCCTGATAGCACTTTGTTGTTAAATGACTTTTTAATTACAGTCACTCCCTCTCTCCCCCTCCCTCCCTGAGGTTTCATAGCCAGCCTTCCTGACTTCTCATGCTTCTATTAAAGCTCAGGTAACTCCTCCCACGAGCTTTTTATCAGGCCAGAAGGTGCTGGGAACTGGGTAGGCTGCAGCAATTTGGAATGTTTAATGGAAAGAAACACTCACAGGTGGCTGTTGCTGATGAGCGTTGTGGTCTTAAACACCTAGAAGGTACCAGGTTGCAGAAAGCTGATTAGCATCACAGGACATTCTCATACCGAGTCAAAATATTGGTCCATGTGGCTCTATCATTTCTATACAACCGGCTGCAGTTCTCTGGGGTTTCAGGCAGGGGTCTGTCCTAGCACTACTTGGAAATGTCAGAAATTGAATCTGGGACCTTTCGGATGCAAAGCAAATGCTTTACCACTGAGCCACAGCCTGTTCCCAAATTCTCAACTAAAAGAGGGGGAAACAGTACTATACTTTTACCATATCATCTGCTGTTTGTATAGACTTAGCCTAGGAGCCCGTGATTCAATTGGTGTCTTTTTTTTTAATAGCAACTTTTGAAAAAGACTTTTTTTGTGTGAAAGATCATCATTCCTCCTCTCACTTCAAAGGTCTTCTCTGCTTGAGACTAAACATACACAGTTCATTCAACACTTTCTTATATGTTATTCTTCCTAAACCATTTATCATATCTGCTAGTCTCCCCTGAACCATTTTCAAATACATAAACCTTTTTCTTATTATGAGTCAAAAACTGAACAATGCTGAGCACAGGAGCTATCATGTTCCATTTCTTGTTTATGCTATTTCTGCAAATGGATCCCAAAATAGCATTTGCCCCCCCCCTTTTTTACCATTTCCCATTGTTGACTCAGTTGGCAAGTTACAGTAACACCTCTATCTGCCTAGGCAGTTAACCATAGTTTTGTATCTGCACATATGGTTTTCCTTTCCTAGGTATAATATATCAGAGTGGTCATCCTTAATTTTTATTCTGTTGGCTGTAGCCCAGTGCTACAATTTACCCAGGACTTTTAAAATTCCAATTTACTCTTTTAACATTTTGCATTCCACCCCAGTTTTGTGTCATCTGAAGATCTGATGAATACACTTCCTGCTCGTTCACACAAGTGGCTTTTAATACTGTTCAGTAGCAATGGATCAAACGTTAACATAGAAAAGAAGTACAGTAATAGTACCGCTGTATTCTACCTCAGTTAAACCCCACCTGGAATACTGTGTCCAGTTCTGGGTGCCACAATTTAAGAAGGATATTGATAAGCTGGAAAGTGTGCAGAGGAGAGGGACCAAGACAATTGAGGGTGTGGAAACCTAGCCTTATGAGAAATGATTGAGGGATTTTGGTATGTTTAGCCTAGAGAAGAGGAGACCGAGATTCTACGATTCTATGAATCACTTTTAAATGACTGGAATAAAGAAATGCGAAATGACCCCTGCAATCGCATGCACACGAAAGCTCATACTTATGACAAACTTAGTTGGTCTCTAAGGTGCTGCTGGAAGGATTTTTTTTTATTCTGTAAAGAAACTTAAGACAGACTGGAACAAAAATATGAATGTTATTGCTTTAACATCCTGCTAAGATACACAATACAATTCACCATAACTGATGCTCAGGTTGCTCTATGAACCTTGAATATCTTCAGGCAACAAATGGAATTTATGCTTCTCCCCATCTCCTGATAATCATTTCCACAAGATGGAAATGCTTTATTCGATAAGGATTGGAGATCAAAATAAAGGAAGAAGTCATAATGAAGCCAAGCATCATTTGAGGGCACTTCACTGCTGAGTATGACAAAAAAAGAAGAAGACAGAAGCTACCTATAATGAGGATGTGTGGAACAGGACAATGCGACAGAAACGATAAATGTTCTGAAAGCAGAGAGATGGACACAGCATATTCTTCTAACAAGAAGTGACCACCAGTGTGTTCTAATGGCTCCATGAAGAATGAAATAGACACAAATAGACAAGAGGAGACAGCTCAGTGGGATGGATACGCCAAAGCTAAGCACATCCAGTTAAGGATCAGAGTATGGAATGATTAGGTTGGTATATTTCAAAGGCAGGCTCTGGGGCTACACACCTGATATGTCAAGCAAGAAGACATCACATGCTAAAATTGCTTTACAAAGATCATTCTGTTACAAACCATGACACAGGAGAAGTTAGGAGCAAGCAGCTCTGAAAAACTGGAGTGGCACAGTGGGTAGGGGGCCTGCATTTGGATGTAGGGAGACCAGGTACAAATACAGCTATGAAGCTCACAGTTCTCCGTGGGTAGGTCAATGAACTGATTCACCTGTAGCACTAAGTCAAACCATGGCTAATTGTGAATGTGTAAGCCTTAAGGGTCTTGGATAGACCAGCTGCTGTGCTCCTCTCCCAGTCCTGCTGCTGTGAGCTAAGCCATGGTTTGTCATCTGAACCCAGGCTTGTGGTTTGAGTCACTCTGGACAAGCCACAAGTTGTAACCAAGATTTGTTCTTGAGTTTACACATCCCCTGTCTGCTCTCAGTACTGGATCTTCTTCCCCAGAATATTTGCTGCTGAAATGGAGGATCCTAAGCATTCCAACTACTCCTTTAGTGAACAGTGTCTTTGTGTGTAGCTCAGCATGAGACTCTTAATCTCAGGGTCGTGGGTTTGAGCCCCATGCATTGGGCCAACAGTCCAACTCCTGCATTGCAAGGGGTTGGACTAGATGATCCTTGGGGGTCACTTCCAACTCTACAACTCTGTGATTCTGTGCTGAACCAAAAAAAAGCATTGTCTGCAAAATGACTGGTTTGGCACAGCATGACATTTATGGGATGGGTAAATGGGCACGGGTGGCGCTATGGTCTAAACCACAGAGCCAAGGGCTTGCCAATCAGAAGATTGGCAGATCAAATCCCCGTGATGGGGTGAGCTCCCGTTGCTCAGTCCCTGCTCCTGCCAACCTAGCAGTTCGAAAGCATGTCAAAGTGCAAGTAGATACATAGGTACAGCTCCAGCGGGAAGGTAAATGGTATTTCTGTGCACTGCTCTAGTTTGCCAGAAGCGGCTTAGTCATGCTGGCCACATGACTCGGAAGCTGTATGCGATGAGCGAGGCAACCCCAGAGTCGTTCGCAACTGGACCTAATGGTCAGGGGTCCCTTTACCTTTACCTTTAAGCGGTCAGAGGCATGAATGCTTCTGAATACCAGTTGCCGAAAACCCCATTGAGTGGGAGGGTGTTCTTGTGCTTGGGTCCTGCTCACAGGTTCCCCACAGGCATCTGAAGAACAGGGTTCTGGACTATTGGCCTGATCCAGCAAGCTCTTCTTACGTTCTTAAGTGGCTAGATCAAAGTTGCTCTTCAGTGAGAATAACTTTTCCTGATTTGTGATACCAAACAACACATGGGCACACATTCTTTTTGTTTCAAACTTGCTTCAAAAACATCATGTCCATGCCCTTTCTGAGGACTCACTCACTAATTATCTTTGAGGGCTTCTGTTTGGGTGACTCTAAGGGCATCAGGGACATTTCCTTGACTATACATAATTTCCTGTATAGTTTTTAGTTATGTGGAGTAAGGATGGGGGAGGCACTGGGTTTTGTTTGTATTTTAATGAGAAATGGCCTTAATTTCCACTTTTTGAACTCATGCATAAACCAAAACATGTTTATCCTTTAAAAGCTACACGTCTCAGAATTTTGTGGTGCAGTTCTTTGGCCAATTAATGTGTATGGAGATGCATATATTAGGGATAAGTATTCATAAAAATGCAACATCTGGGGAGCCGCATGTTCCCCACCCTGATTTTGAAAGAAAACCCCAAATTATTTTCCCCCTTTGCTCTCCATACCCTGCTCCTAAGCCACAGATGGGCAAACCTCTGGCCCCCAACCTCATTTCATGTGGCCTCTGATGTCTCCTGTAGTTGTCCTCTTCTTCCATTCTTCTGCAAGGGTACGAGACAGTTGAAGGTGGATGAGTCTTCTCACAACCCAGGGATAAAGCTCCGTGCCTTGGGTCCTCTGTGCAATTGCAACACCCTCTCCCGGCGAGGTATTCTAACCCTTGCCCCCCTGAACACACAGTGCCGAGAACCTGTCATAAAACTTCAGCATCCATTTCCAGAAGGTCCACACCAGTAATGGATTCGGGAGGTATATTGTATTACAAGCACTTGACATTATAAATGGGCGTAAAGGCTCACAAATCAGAATCAAATTGTTAAGTGGATGGTACAGGGGAGGCGGGCTGTGGGGACTGCCAGAAACACAGCCTGTTATTTTCATATTAAAATGTAATGGCGCCATTAAAGTTAAAACCACTGTTAAACTTGATTGAGTAAATTAGTTAATTAACCATAGCATCTAATGCATTCCTCCAAGGCATACCTCGAAATCCTCAAGATGCAGAGAAGTGATAGAGCCCAAGCCGTCCATTATCCTAACTGCACATTGTAGTATGATTACACTCATCTCGGAGTGACTTATTACGAGATCAGTTATAAAAGAGGAGATGGGAAGTTGAAGCACGGCTGTGACTTTGAGACAGATAAGGGGGAAGAAAAAAACAGGGAGAGATTAAGATGCTTGTCTCCCGGTTCTTGTGGCGAAGCCTTAAAGAAAACCTTTTAAAACGTGCAATATAATGCACTTGCAAAGCATTTTATTCATGCCGTATTCATTTGATTCCTGTGTCTGTTGTACCAAAATGGCTTGCTTCTCCGGTACTATTTTGAGACAGTAATATTCCTGGCCATGATCCAAAGCTTTAAATCCGTTGCTTCCCTGCACCCCTCCTCCCCCCCCCATTTTGCATTCTTAAATCGGTGTTAGAAGATGCCTACTGACTTCAACAAGCAACAGAGGCAACTGTGGTCTCAAAAAATCCAGTGTTCCACATTTTTAAGGTAGTGTGGTGTAATGGTTAGAGTGCTGGACTGGGGAGACCCAGGTTCAGGTTCCCAACCTGCCAAGAAGCTTATCACTGGCTCGCTCCCTAACCTATCTCTGAGGGCTGCTGGGAGGATTAAAAGGACAGAGGATTTTGTATGCCACCTTGAGTTTCCTGGAAGAAAGGAAGGGAAAGCTGGAATAGATAGAAGGAAAGATAGATGACACATGTGCATATATGTATTACGTTCACAATCTTCTGTGACTGGCACAGGAATTACAGTACTGTACTGTAAGGAAAAAATGAGGGGGTATGTACACTGCCTTGTATCCAACCAGGCTTTTCTCATGAGTAGACCCACAGAAATTAATGGCCATGAGAAACTGGGGGGGGGGGCAGACAATGAATAATGAATGGAACTGCTACTTTAGTTCAGTTTTGTTATTGTTGAGCTTCAACTGATTCACAAGCATCCATATGGAATGCCTATGTAATAAATGGAGATATATGGTATATCAGCCTGAATTTTCCTTTATATTAACTGCGGTCGCTGATTTGGGGATTTCTGAAAGCAGTTCGCACATTGCTAATATAGCATGATTTAGTTACTTGCTGCACCTCGAACACTGTGACAGTGTGCACAAATTATATGCAATACTTAGCAGTGAGAGGGTTCTGATTTATACCTGCAGTGCATTTTGCCAATTCAAAATTTGCAGCAACATTTTTGCAGCTGTAAATTGCTACTTGGAAAAAAAGAGAGAGTCAGGCTTGGTTCCTCTGAATACTTAATCAAAGAGGTTTTTCGGACACCTGATGTCCTCTAGTTCTCATGTTACATGAAAAAAACAGGGGGAAATCACCTAAATTTATATACTGCATATAATAATTGTTTCTATCTTACATTGGCTACTAATATAATAATAGGCAAAAGATGGCTTAAGGATAACACATCTATGTGCAGTTATTGTGCGGGGGAGGAATATGAGACTTATGCATTTTTTCTTTTTTCAGTTTGAACTTCCAAATTTCATGTTGTTCTTAAATGGAGACTTGTAATCTGGGGAACCGGGTTGTGTCTCCACTCCTCCACATGCAGCTGCTGGGTGACCTTGGCCTAGTCACACTTCTTTGAAGTCTCTCAGCCCCACCCACCTCACAGAGTGTTTATTGTGGAGGAGGAAGGGAAAGGAGAATGTTAGCCGCCTTGAGACTCCTTTGGGTAGTGATAAAGCGGGATATCAAATCCAAACTCTTCTTCTTCTTATGTTCTCAGTTCAAGTGGGGCAATGGTGAGGCCTACCAGTGCTCTGTGCATACCTGCCAAGTTCCTGTCGGAGAAATAAGGGATCGGACCGGAAGTAGCAGACCGGAAGTAGCGCTGCTGCCATTTTGGAACTGGGTGGAGCATGCTCAGAAGCGACTTTTGATGCTGCTTTCCCCAGTTACAAAATGGCCGCAGTGCCAGAAGTCGCACTGCAGCCATTTTGGAACTGGGCAGAGCTGCATCAAAAGTCGCTTCTGAGCATGCTCCGCCCAGTTCCACAATGGCCGCTGCGCCAGAATAAACCGGGGGGAAACAAAAAAATCCGTTTTTTTCAGCTGGGAACAGCTGGAAAAACAGTGGTTTCCCAGGGAATACGGGAGACTTGGCAGCTATGGCTCTGTGTAAGATGAGTGTCGCTCCTAAAACATGTCTCAAAATCCTTTGCCCAGGGTTTCCATAACAGTTGTTCAGGGTTTCTTTATTTGCAGAAATTTTTCTACACCACCAACTGATACGAAATAAGAAGGCAAGATTATGGGATGCATCTAGACTCAGCCAGAGCAGATTCGCTGAGCTTAATAGGATTTAAGTTAGTCCGATTGATTTAAATTAATCTACTCTATGTATGACTTTTTTAAAAATGTAGATGTAGATCAGGGGTGGGAGGCCTCTGACCATGCCTCCTCGTGAGGCCAAACCTCCTCACCATCCCTTAATGAATGAATTTACTTTATTCGGTCACAGACCAGCATAAGCAATAACATTTAAATAACATAACAATATGAATCTAAACAAATAATAATTAAATAAATAGGGGCAAAAACTAACCATAGATTAAAACATATCCATAAAATACTTGGTTAAGCATAAATAATAGGTGGATAAAACTAATAAGAGGGATTAAAAAGGACTTGTTAAACAGCTATATGGGATGAGGCTTCAATGATACAGATCTAACAATATGGGTCTTCATTTTATGACTGATTTGTACTGTAGACCATCCTCACGAACCCTGTTTTGGCCTAGCTGGAATGTGCCATTGAACTCCGACAATATCTCTTGTTTGTCTGGTTGAAGGATGCAGAGGGGTGTGGGGTGTGACTGGATAGAAACCTCTGCATGGTTGGAATGTAGCCTGCTCAGGGTCACCCCACCTATGAAGCAAGGTGAGGCGAAAGTCTCGGGCGACAGAATCCACAGGGGCAGCAGACCCTGATGTAGATCTTTATTCAGGGCCAGCCCACCTATGAGGCAAGGTGAGATGACAGCCTCAGGTGGCAGGATTCACAGGACCATCAGATCCCGATGTTGATCTTTCTTCACCCCCCAAATGTCTCGTGCCGGCCCTTAGCCTACCTTTAAAAAACGTCTCACGTATTTTCCTTTGCACACATTTGTTGTGGCCCTACCCACCACAGGCATGTGGTCCCTGAACAGGACTCAAAAGAAGGAATTTGGTACTTGGAATGAAAAAAAGATTCCCTTTGCCATACATATATGCAATTTCCTTTAAAATAAAAGAAGCAGAAATACAAGATTAGCCAACTAAGTTAATTGTCACAAAGTGAATTCTGGGCAAGTTCATGACAGCGAGGAGATTTCATTATGACAGACCTTGTTCAGGGAGTGTGAATTATCCTACCAGACTAGAGAGATGGTTTTGTGGCATTCCCAGCTGACACTGATTGCAT
The DNA here is from genome assembly GCF_965207765.1 of Zootoca vivipara. Lineage (NCBI taxonomy): Eukaryota > Metazoa > Chordata > Lepidosauria > Squamata > Lacertidae > Zootoca > Zootoca vivipara. Next base: position 79,125,826 of record NC_142590.1, on the reverse strand, counting down.
CACCAAGACATTGAAGTCGAATGTATACATGATTGAATCTCTAACTTTTGAAAAGAAGACGGGAAATTGCCAGCCAGCCACTACGAAGAACTTTTGCTATCACTGCTGAAGAGCAGAAATTAACTAGGAAAAGTTCTACAAGGCAGTGGAGATAATGAATCATGAGTTCTGTAAGGGCGAAGCAACCATGCTGAATCAAAGTACAGCTGTCTTATATTTGCTCTGTGTGCATTTTGCCACCAGTAATTTTGTCATCAATTTTCATAATTTGTTTAAACATATTTGTCTTTTGGACACGAGAGGTCATATTTCATAGCCGTGATGAATTTTCTCCTTGGTCCAGCTTTACAGAATTTGCACTTAATTAATTGCACAACCTTTAATTCGACAGACTGTTCATTTCTAATGGCCATATAGTTTCAAATGCTTATGCTGAGATGGGAAGGAGGGCGGGGGGAGAAGCTGCTCTATTGTAGCTGTGTGTTTTTTAACCAAAGAAAGTTTCAGTCATTTGAAAGGTGCAAATACCGGCCAAGGTTTTTCATGTTGCTCTGGTGATACCTGGAGCCTGTTTGGAATTGTCCATGTCACTTATTGGCAAGGGGATGAAACCTGGGTAAAGTTTGGGAATTCTAGAAACGTGTTTCTGGAGAATACAGAAGAGGGGCTCAGTGACCAGCTGTAACAGGTTCCTTAAATATATCCATCCTTTGCTTAGCTGGTTCCCTATTGCTTCGATTTCCACTATGCCAAGGATGGGGAACCTCTCAGATCCATGACCAGTAGTTAGGGATTATGAGAGCTGCCATCCAACAACATCTGGAAGACCACAGGTTATAAACCATTTGTTGTTTAGTCGTTTAGTCGTGTCTGACTCTTCGTGACCCCATGGACCATAGCACGCCAGGCACTCCTGTCTTGCACTGCCTCCCGCAGTTTGGTCAAACTCATGTTCGTAGCTTCGAGAACACTGTCCAACCATCTCGCCCTCTGTCGTACCCTTCTCCTTGTGCCCTCAATCTTTCCCAGCATCAGGGTCTTTTCCAGGGAGTCTTCTCTTCTCATGAGGTGGCCAAAGTATTGGAGTCTCAGCTTCAGGATCTATCCTTCCAGTGAGCACTCAGGGCTGATTTCCTTCAGAATGGATAGGTTTGATCTTCTTGCAGTCCATGGGACTCTCAAAAGTCTCCTCCAGCACCATAATTCAAAAGCATCAATTCTTCGGCGATCAGCCTTCTTTATGGTCCAGCTCTCACTTCCATAGCTTTAACTATACGGACCTTTGTCGGCAAGGTGATGTCTCTGCTTTTTAAGATGCTGTCTAGGTTTGTCATTGCTTTTCTCCCAAGAAGCAGGTGTCTTTTAATTTTGTGACTGCTGTCACCATCTGCAGTGATCAAGGAGCCCAAGAAGGTAAAATCTCTCACTGCCTCCATTTCTTCCCCTTCTATTTGCCAGGAGGTGATGGGACCAGTGGCCATGATCTTGGTTTTTTTTATGTTGAGCTTCAGACCATATTTTGCGCTCTCCTCTTTCACCCTCATTAAAAGGTTCTTTAATTCCTCCTCACTTTCTGCCATCAAGGTTGTGTCATCAGCATATCTGAGGTTGTTGATATTTCTTCTGGCAATCTTAATTCCGGCTTGGGGTTCATCTAGTCCGGCCTTTCGCATGATGAATTCTGCATATAAGTTAAATAAGCAGGGAGACAATATACAACCTTGTCGTACTCCTTTCCCAATTTTGAACCAATATGTTGTTCCATATCCAGTTCAAACCATAGTAACGCTTGAAAGCTTCAAGATCTCCTCATTAGCTAGCCAGGGCAACGAGGGGACATCAGTTACTCATTTATGAGGAAAAGGCTTCTGCTGGACTTTGGAAAGGGGAACCGGAGAAAGAGACACCTCGGTGGTCTCCCATCCAGTTATAGATCATGTCAGTACTCATTTAGCTGTAGCTCAGTGGTGGATCTCAGCATCAATCCCCGGCATCACCAGTTAAGGTGTGGATGCCTGATTATCGTCTTCCAAAGCAACTACTCTATCCCGAACTTAAAATGCTGGTGATCAACACATGAGGTTTAAAGACTATCTCAAGACAAATCTTTAAAAATGTAGTATAAACACCAACAATTGCCTGCGACGAGCGCACCAATAGGAGAACAGCCTTTACCAAAGGTGTCATGGGCTTTGAAGACACTTGAACTCAGGATGCAAGGGAGAAAAGTGTTAAGAGGAAGGCACGCTTGGCAAATCCACACCATGATCAACTCCCACCTGGAAACCTATATCCTCACTGTGGAGGGATGTGTGGCTCCAGAATTGGCCTCCACAGTCACTTACGGACTCACTATTAAAACCGTGTTCATGGGAGACAATCTTCCTTGGCTACGAGTAATCAAAGAGGAAGAAGAAGAAGAAGAAGAAGAAGAAGAAGAAGAAGAAGAAGAAGAAGAAGAAGAAGAAGAAGAAGAAGAAGAAGAGAAGTCGGGCAACATATGACAATGTGTTGTTCATCCCATTCCTATTCTGCAGGTGTGCAACAAGGCTGCACATGTGGGACCAGCATGTCCATTGATCTCTTGTGTGAGAGCATTTCTGTTCTATCAAAAAACCCAACACCCTTCTTTGTGCATGCCTATGCCATTTCAGGGCCATCGTTCATCCTAGTCAGTCATTGGAGTTTGAAATTGACTGTAATTATTTGACATTAATGGTGGGGGTGGGGTGGGGTGGGGGTTGCTGTAATCAAATGCTGGAAAAACAGTGTGTTACCAACTGCTACATGACCTGATCTGTGTGTGGGGTGGGGGAGAAAATTCCCCTTCCTTCCAGCACAATAGATTTCATTACAGGAGCTTAGCTATAATGCCTAAAAGCTTTCCTGGTTCGTAACAGGGCTCCCTCACCCACCGAGACAGCCAGTGTCTGGAAATGTGCCCATCAAATCTGTCTGTCAAGTTACCAGCCTTTTCCAAGACAACTAAAAGGCAGACAGGAAGAAATAGGCAAAGGTCAACCCTTGTCAGTTCTTTGTAAATATAATTGTACTGGCAGCCTGTAAGGCGAAGGGTTGCTCCCTAACAACTTTTGAGTTTGTGGAAAAATTGAATACATATTTTACTGTGTTCTTTTTACCCCTCCCCCATGGTTTATTCCATTGCTGTTGTTTGTAAAATATTACTGCACAGGATGCTTTGCGGTTGTATCTTGGTGAGATGTTTATTCAGATAAATTGAAGGACTGTCCATAACTTACTTTGCCCTTTGATAAAACTGAGGACCCATCCAATATTTGCTCCACTCCAAGCAAATCGGAACCTGCAGGTTTTGCCATTCACTCTAGCATAACTAGAGCATGGCTTGTAAAGGAAACAATAATAAATTAAGCTAAACGTGCAAACAGGAACCTTTATATTGAAGTTGCTAAGGATCTTTGCTGAATTAGAATCAAAATAGTGGACGGAACCTTTTAAAACTGCACTGATTTTAGACAAATTTTGCACAGGGATTAACCACTGACTGTGCTGATTTTCCGGTTTCTTGGAATTTCTGAACAGCATCAGGCGTGGGACTGCTAGATCTCAATACATAATAAACGTAATGTTTGGGTAGCCAAAGGGTCTCGAACCTTCGATGAGTTAGAGATTTCCCAGCATGTGAAGACTCCAGATGTGGTTGGACTTCAGCTTCCATCAGCCCTAACCAGAAAGGCCAAAAGGTGGGAGTTGCAGTCCAGCAACATCCGCATGGCCTTGCTCTAAAGCTATACATTCCAAATTCATTTGTCTGGAGAAGCTACTTCAAAGTCAGTGATCTACACAGAAGATGGCATGGTCCAATGACTGAAGTTCATCTCCCCCCACCCCCGCCCCCGAGGTATGTTGTATCTACCTACATGAAACCAAAGAGAGAACTGCCGAGAGGATCTAATGATGCTGATGCTGATATTTCATAACAAGGAACATTTCTCTAGCACTTCCAAGTATTTATTTATCCATTTTCTTACTGACACCAGAATATACTAATCTCAGCACAATTAACATTTGCCATTGTTTCCCTGTTTACTTACTTATTTACTTAATTTTTTTATTAAAAAAAACCCTGTCATTTTAGAACCTTAACGCTTCTTGAGCTATTTTTGTTTGTATTGTGCTAATCTAGCGCTTGTTAATAAAAATGCCCGAAATAAATCGAGCAAGTAAATAATCCTGGGAGGTGGGGGCAGGAGGTGGTGGACAGAACAGCGAGAAGACCAACTTTCTAGGGCAAGCCAGAGGGGCAAATCAGAAGGCAAACGTCAACAGGGGGTTCTGTCGACATGCAAGAAAGGACTGGCCCCCTTTTCAGGTGATGTTGGTAGCAGGGACATACCTAGGTGTGCAAAAATTAGCCCTCTCCAATCTTGCTGAGAATTGCTCGGAGCCCACCTGCCCACCTGCCCACTCCCCAGGCCAATCCTCTGCTGCTCTGGGAAGCTGGGTGAGGCACACAGGCTCTTCTGGAAGCCTCAGCAGAGGAATTCAGTCACTGGGATGGGAATCTGCAGGGCCCTCCAGTCAGCCAGTGGCACAATCAGAAGTGTGAGCTGAGCACCCAGTGGGGGTCAAAGAGAAGAAAGACAGAGAGAACGGGTGAGAGTTGCAAGCGGAGGAAAAAGGATGGGAGGGAGGAAAGACGCAGAAGGGAAAGCAGCAAGGGAAGGGGGGGGGAGGCAGACAGGCCCACTGTCCGATGGAGGAGGGGGAGAGACAGAGCAGAAAAGACCTGACCCCGGTGCAGAGGAAGTCACTGGCAGAATGTGAAAGGCGACAAGAACAAACTTTTTTGATTTTCTGCTCCATGGTCTCTTTTGGTTCCGGAGAGATACATCTCCTTGCCAAGTGCGCAAGTGATCCTAAGTACACCTCTGTCTGGTGACATGAGAATGGCCAGAAAGTGGACCCTTTCCTCCAACCAGTTTGGATGGATGGCGGCTAACAGATCGAGGTTGAATCCTGACAAGACAGAAGTACTGTTTTGGGGGGACAGGAGGCAGGCAGGTGTAGAGGACTCCCTGGTCCTGAATGGGGTAACTGTGCCCCTGGACTCACAGTCATTTTGGACTCGCAGCTGTCCATGGAGGCGCAGGTCAATTTTGTGTCCAGGGCAGCTGTTTACCAGCTCCATCTGATACGCAGGCTGAGACCCTACCTGCCCGCAGACTGTCTCGCCAGAGTGGTGCATGCTCTAGTTATCTCTCGCTTGGACTACTGCAATGCGCTCTATGTGGGGCTACCTTTGAAGGTGACCCGGAAACTACAACTAATCCAGAATGCGGCAGCTAGACTGGTGACTGGGAGTGGCCACCGAGACCACATAACACTGGTCTTGAAAGCCCTACATTGGCTCCCAGTACGTTTTCGAGCACAATTCAAAGTGTTGGTGCTGACCTTTAAAGCCCTAAATGACCTCGGTCCTGTATACCTGAAGGAGCGTCTCCACCCCCATCGTTCTGCCTGGACACTGAGGTCCAGTGCTGAGGGCCTTCTGGCGGTTCCCTCACTGCGAGAAGCCAAGTTACAGGGAACCAGGCAGAGGGCCTTCTCGGTGGTGGCACCCGCCCTGTGGAACGCCCTGCCATCAGATGTCAAAGAGAAAAACAACTACCAGTCTTTTAGAAGACATCTGAAGGCAGCCCTGTTTAGGGACGCTTTTGATGTTTGTTTGACTGACTACTGTATTTCAATATTTTGTTGGAAGCTGCCCAGAGTGGCTGGAGAAACCCAGCCAGATGGGCGGGGTATAAATTATTATTATTATTATTATTATTATTATTAAGCAGTGTGGAGCCTCAGGACCGGGGAAGAGAACCTTCTCCCCCCCCCCCTGGAAATACCCCAGGCCACACAACTCACTAGTCCTGCTTTGTGCCCCGAGTGGTTTTGCCTGGCTGAACATCCTTGAACTCTGATAATGCCTTTTGCTTCTTTCGATGGACGGATACATAGGGGTGTATGAATGCAAAACTGCTGCACAGTACAAAGGTAACATTTACATTCAGCACTCTGACCACTTTTGCCTCTGGCCCTGCCCACACGTGGCCTCTGGAAGGCTGATCAGAAGGGGATGTGGCCCTTGGGCTGAAACAAATTCCCCATGGCTTATGGGAGGAGCCAACCCTTGAAGGTGGTGCCTCTGCTGGTATAGGGAGGAACTGCAATGTCAACTCCTCCCACATAGCCCAACATTATTCCCATTACCCCACAAATATGGCATTAGGAGGAGAGTTTTCATTAGTGCCGAACTGCAGCTTTTGGAGAATGTGGGTGCTTGTCTTGGATTGTGGCAGGATTAATCCTGCTTTTCTGTCCACCACAGCCCTAATCAGGCCCCCACACGAAAGTATCTGTTTAATAAGCTACTAATTTAAAGTAATGTGTAGTTTCACCCTGAATGAACCGACATATTAAAATACGTCAACAATTGTATTATCATAAAGATGACTACATACTATTATTTATTTGTTATAAAACATATAGATGATAATGTTACATTTTAGAAAATAAAATAGGTTAACCCGTTTAGCTGACGCACTCTTAAAAAACAGACAAATAAAACAGGTATATACTTAGGTCAGTCTTACTCCAGATGAATCAATCCAGAATAATTTGCACTTTCTAGTTCAGCACTGAAATTCCCCATGAAGATGGGAATTGTCATCCCCCCAAAGAACATCTGTCTTCTTACAGCTATTTGGGTTGGTGAGATTCTTCGTATGTCCTTTGGTGAAAAATCTGTGTTTTGTGTGACCTTGGGTATAGTGCAGATATAAGAATAATGACTTCAGCACTGAAAGCCACATCAGAAATACATGATGAGATGGAGCGCTACATCCCATTTTCAACACTAGACATATGTAATTAACATAATTTGCATATTATATCATCACAAGCCTGGCAGATGCCAGTTCTAACTAGTGAAATGACTATAAAGGGGTGAGAATAGGGAAATTCTCACGTACCTTTCCTAAATAAAATTTGCTTGCAAAAATTCCAACTTGTATTCTTCTAATTCTCCCCACCCTTCCACTTTTCTCTGTTAAATTATTGTTGGATTTAGAGATTTCAAAATAAACAAGCCGTAGAAGTATGGAAAGCTGATAAATGGCATTATTGCCTTTAACGTTTCATTGTTTTGAAAATACCACACTTGGTGCCTGAAACACTGAATTCAAATTCTTCTATTGTTTCAATTTGTGCAACTTTTTATTTCAGCTCCATTGCTCTTACTCTGAAGATACAACTTTCAAATGCAATAAGAACTGTAAGAATTTAGTAAGCTCACTTGATATACGGAATGCAGAAAGAGAGCTCTGGGCAAATGAATTTGCTTCTTTTTCTTTGAGTGTTAAAGGTTTTGCAACACGTTTTTGAACAGGTTTCTGATACCATGAACACTAAAAGCTCACTTAAAAAATATTAATAAAGCTTAATTTTGTGAGACTTTAGCATGAGTCTGTAGGCTGCACCATTCATTACACTTTAGTTCTTCCCTGCAGCTTAAAACCCCCAAATATGACCTCTATAAGAGTGATTGCCTGGTGGGGGTTTGGATCAAAGAATACTGGTGGATGTTTCAGGAGTGCCAACTTGGCCCCATGACTGTGGGTGCCCAGAACTGTGGCTGCTATGCAGCATGCATGGCCCTGGCACCAAAATTTATGGTTGCCAACCCATCATGGTGAATTTTGTGGGTACTCGGGCACCCAAGGTCCCAGGGAGTTGGCACCTATGTATGTTATATTATATTTTATTTTATTCTATTGTTTATTTTATTCTGTTTTTCATTACTAGTTGTTTTATGCATTTATTATTATCACCTGCTCTGGGGAAAAGGGTTGACTATAAGTACTCTAATTTGCTGCAGTTTTCGGCACCTGCTAAAAGCTTTTTTGTTTAAAGAAGCCCGCCCAGATATGCAAAGCTGACATGCATTTTTATATGTGATTTTGATTGTATATCTTAATATAATGTATGCATTATTGTACAATTTTGAATATAATGTATATTTTTATAATGTATACTTTTATCATTATAAAATCATAGTGTGTATTTTTCAACTGCTCGCTTTATTTATATTTTGAGTTGTTTTTGTAGGTTCAGCGCCGAGGGCCTTCTGGCGGTTCCCTCACTGCGAGAAGCCAAGTTACAGGGAACCAGGCAGAGGGCCTTCTCGGTAGTGGCACCCACCCTGTGGAATGCCCTCTCACCAGATGTCAAAGAGAAAAACAACTACCAGACTTTTAGAAGACATCTGAAGGCAGCCCTGTTTAGGGAAGCTTTTAATATCTGAAAGACTATTGTAATTTAATATTTTGTTGGAAGCCTCCCAGAGTGGCTGGGGAAACCCAGCCAGATGGGCAGGGTATAAATAATATGTTGTTGTTGTTGTTGTTGTTGTTGTTGTTGTTGTTGTTGTTGCCCTGAATTCTATTGATAAATTTTATGGATTGTATCCAACACTGTTAACGGAAGTTCCCCTCATGCAATGGGATTTCCCCTTCCTCTCCTCTCCCTGCATACCCTCAAAAACTCTTCCAGCCCAACATTTGTTTTATATTTCACATTGACCGCTTAGAGGTTTTTATGATTAAGCAGTAGGAAAATTACATTGAATGAATGAGTAAATGAATATAATAAATAAATAAATCAGCCTGCCATCCTTTGTGACAAGCTGGAGAAGTTGTGTTGAGGATGACATTACTCATAAAAGTACTCGGCCTCTGGCTTCGTCTAAAGTAGCACCTGGGACTAATCTATGCTTGTGAGTTATAATGTTAGAAATGTGTTAGAAAAATGTGACATGGGTGTAAGGGGGAGGGCTTATAGGGAACAGCCCCCCCTCATCAGGTCGAGTTCCTCTCAGAGCAGTAAGTCCAGTAGCAGATCAGATTACAGGAGTCAGGAAGCAGAGAGGGAGGGAAGAAGCTCTAGCAGCATGAAAGAGCCTCAACACCGAGTAGAGAAGGAGGCAGCTGGAGAGGAAATGACGGGAGAGCAGTCAGAAGGACGGCCCTTCCCCCTGACGCCTGAATTGAGGCGCACGGCACCCCGTAGGACGAGAGGGAGGTGCTTTGGGGTTCCTAAGCTGTTATGTTGGGTGTGAAACAGAAAGAAGCCATTGCGTCGTTACTCAAGAGTAGCCGACAATGAGGGAGTTCTGACAATGGAAAAAAGCATTGAGAGCTATATAACGTGTGTGTTTTTCTTAGCGTTTTTTTTAAAGATCAGTGTAGATTCAGCCCTGATATCACATTGCTTAACTAGGTACAGCAGGAAATGTTTGGAGATGCTCAAAGTGTACCCTTCCAACGTTGACTGTGGTGCTAAATGGCATGTAAATTATTTAATGAAATAACTGAATAGCAGCAAGCAGACATTTTGAGTTGGAAGAGAAGGGAGGAAGGGAGGAAGGGAGGAAGGAAGGCCTCTTTTGCTGTAGATTCCAGAATGGTAGCTAAGCCAATTATCCTGTACAAGATTATAGTTACAGGTAGGTAGCCATGTTGGTCTGCCATAGTCAAAACAAAATAAAAAAAATTCCTTCCAGTAGCACTTTAGAGACCAACTAAGTCTGTTATTGGTATGAGCTTTCGTGTGCATGCACACTTCTTCAGATATCTGAAGGGATTTTTTAAAGATTATACAGGTTATAAGTGAGGAGTGAGAGAAGTTTCTCTCTGTGTGTGTGTGTTTTCCAATGTACCACCAATAATAGCCAAATTAAAATACTAACAATTAATTGAGAGAGGTCTCTAAATTAACCCAACAACAGGCGAAAATGCAAGGTGATTTGGGCTGCAGTGCATTATGTTACATCCTTCAGGGTTTTCCTGCAATGATTCGCCAGAAATCCACAGGAAGAAATAGTTGAGACCTGATATACTGAGTACTCTTAAATTACACAGCAGCTTCAAGTACAGTGCACAAAGAGACAGAAGCAGGGTGAATAAGTACATTTCAGGCTGTCATGTCCATGAACTGGGAAAGCTCGCCGGCTCATTGAATCATTCTCGAGTGCCCTGGCTCATCCATCGATTCTACAGTAGGCACCTCGGTCAGGATATTCGGAGATGAAAGCTGGAGTCATACAGAGCTGGCTGTAATTCTTGATAAAACATACACTAAGTATTTTTGTTGACTCCAGCATGACATTTCCAAGGTGGTTGGGAAATCAGGCCATTTATTACATGGGATCCAAATCAATGATAAGAGAGAGGGGGGGGGAGAGAGAGGGAGAGAGGAGAGAGAGAGAGAGAGAGAAATGGTGGAGGAAGGGGTGGGGAGGAAGAAAGTTCAGTAGGAAATCTAGTGAAATTATTATATTCCTGTAGAACTGCAGGGAAAACTGATTTGCATATCTGAATGTCTCCCTGGGATCACATTTCTGGACTTGACAGTTCAAGGAAACATCTGTTTCATTATAGGTTAGAATTTAGCAAAGGGATGGGGAACCTGTGACCCACCAAATGTTGTTGGGCTCCAAGTCCCATCATCCCTGGCCATGATGACTAAGCTTGATGGGAGTTGGAGTCCAACAACATCTGGAGAGCCACAGATTCCCTGTTCCTGATTTACAGAGAAAAAAGGTCTGGGGTGGTTTGGGGTACACTGCAGTGTGGTAGTAGAATTACCCCAGGTTTGTTTGTTTTTCCTGGTAGAGGCTCGTAGCCTTGAATAGTAGGCAATAATTACAGACACCGCTTTTCTCAGAACATCTCATCATTCTGGGAAACTATATCCCTGTGATAATCCCTACTGCTTTTGTGATGTATAGGTCCTCATAGGACCAGCCCACCCATGAGGCAAGGTGAAGTGAGCACCTCTGGTGGCAGGATAAGCTGGAACGTGTCCAGAAGAGGGCAACGAAAATGGTCAAAGGCCTGGAAATGATGCCTTATGAGGAACGGCTTAGGGAGCTGGGTATGTTTAGCCTGGAGAAGAGAAGGTTAAGGGGTGATATGATAGCCATGTTCAAATATATAAAAGGATGTCATATAGAGGAGGGAGAAAGGTTGTTTTCTGCTGCTCCAGAGAAGCGGACACGGAGCAATGGATTCAAGCTACAAGAAAGAAGATTCCACCTAAACATTAGGAAGAACTTCCTGACAGTAAGAGCTGCTCGGCAGTGGAATTTGCTACCAAGGAGTGTGGTGGAGTCTCCTTCTTTGGAGGTCTTTAAGCAGAGGCTTGACAGGCATATGTCAAGAATGCTTTGATGGTGTTTCCTGCTCGGCAGGGGGTTGGACTGGATGGCCCTTGTGGTCTCTTCCAACTCTACGATTCTATGATTCTATGATCTATGATATATAATAATAATAATTTATTATTTATATCCCGCCCATCTGGCTGGGTTTCCCCAGCCACTCTGGGCGGCTTCCAACCGAATATTAAAAACAGTACAGGATCCATAGGGACAGCAGATCCAGCCTCCAAAGAATGCATTGCCCACTGCCACTGCAAGATGGCAGCAACAGCTGCAGCATGCCGTATCTGCTGCCTCCTTGGTAGCTCCCCCATGCGCCCTCTGGGTGAATAGGAGCCCCTGGTGGTTTCCTTCTCCCTTGTTCCTGATGTAGATCTTCACTCACCCCTTATTCCCTAGGGAGGGCGCCATTTTGTGATTCGCCTCAGGTGGCAAAACATCTTGGGCTGGCCCCAGATCCTCACAGCAACAATAACTTATGCATCGTGACAAAAAGGGGAGGAAGGAATGCATCACCAAAAAAAATGACAACAGAGGTCACAACCTCTGGACCCTTGCAGTGTTATTATCCTCTTGGACTAACCTTTTGGGAGAAATAAACTGTCCTCCCAGTTGTGAAAGCTGCATTCAGGCCCTTGAAAGTCTTTTGAGGTGTTTATAATCGGAGGAAGTTCTTCAAAACAGAACCTTATCCAGAAGCCTGTCATCAGCTGCTCAGAGTATCTTCAGTACAACAGTAATAATTTTTGTGCTCTGTGGTTCATTGTAAGCCTTGCTGAAATGTATTACTGTATTTGTGAGCGCACTGATAATTGCCAGCTATTTAGACTAGAGCACTCTTCAGCAATTTTTGTGCTGTTTGGTTCTTTGTAAGCCTTGCCAGAATATACACTTTGAACCTGTATTGATACTTTGTCTATTTTAGTGTGAAAGCCTTTTCATTATCACTATATTGTTGTTTCTTAACAGGTGTCCTTCAGCATTTTTTGTGGTCGTTACACAGAACTTTGCTTTTGTAGAAGATTTTTATTTATTTATTTATTTCGGGCAAGCTGTATGCCTGCTTACTCTGCTTTCCAGGTGATAACCAGAGCTGAGAAGCCTCAAGTCTTCCCCCCCCCCCCTATTCCAACCTTTAAAGTGGACTTGGACCGGGCAGCCTTTCATACAGAGAATTCTCCTCTGTAAAAGCAGCCCACCTTAGAGGGAAAGCAGAAGTAAACTGGGAAGAATTATGCAATTCTTTCAGATGAGGGCTTTGGTACAGATTCCCATCATGCTTTGTGGTGCGTTTTGGTTTGAACACCAATGCTGTGGCAGATAAGGTGGCCTGGGTTTCACTGGACACATGTAGGCTGGACTTAAACTGTATCTGTCCATTGTAGATCTTTTACTTATCCCAAATTCAACACACGTCCCAAATTCAACACATATATTTAAAGCACACTGCTTCTCCAAAAGAATCCTGGGAGCTATACTTTACTCCTATGGGTCCCACCACCCTTAACAAACTACATATCCCAGGATTCTTTGCAGGGGAAGCCATGTGTTTTAAATGCACATTAAAGGTCTGGTGTGGATGTGGCCATAGAGCAGGAATCAGCAAACTTTTTCAGCAGGGGGCCAGTCCACTGTCCCTCAGACCTTGTGGGAGAATGAATTCCTATGCCCCATAAATAACCCAGAAATGCATTTTAAATAAAAAGACACATTCTACTCATGTAAAAACACATGGATTCCCGGACCGTCCGTGGGCCAGATTTAGAAGGCGATTGGGCCGCATCCGTCACCCAGGCCTTAGTTTGCCTACCTATGCCTTAGAGCTTGTCTCCTTCCCCAGGAGGACTTAAGCCATTGTGTGGCATGGGGGGGTGTCATTTGGCAGCTTATATTTCTTGTAGCAGAGGCCCCAGTGAAGGAAGTACTCACCTAATTGTCTCCTTTTGCAGTCTCTCTCCATCAGCAATGGAGCGCCTGAAAGGCAGGGGACTGGGGGCAGAATCCCGACCACGAGGACTTTGCATGTAAAGATTTGACTTTTGATAAACAACAAAGTAGACTAGTGCTGCGCTAGCTATTTTTAACCCACCTTGTGAGTGTGCTTTTTTTATTGCTTTATACAGCATATCTGATTCCCTCTAAAGCACAAACTAAAAAATCTATCCGGCTGTCATTTGCTGCATAGTGCCATCTATCATCATGCATCTTGGCAGTTCCAGTGCATGAGAGAGAGAGGAAGGGGAGTTGAGACAGGAGGCACAGTCAAGGACTTTCACATGTAACAATGGGGGAGGGAAAAAAAACTTGTCACAATTATTTATGACTCTTGCTGGGGCACATAATAGGACACATAAAACCTCTGTTTCAGTTTCAAGCACCCTCACATCCCTGCTCCCTTGTTGAAGTTGGTCGCAGGCAGTTTTTGCTTTACACATACAATTTCCTGAACAATGCCGAACACTTGCGAAGTGACAGTGACAAATACAAAAGATGCCGGCTGCAGCTCCCTGGGCTGTTAGGAGAACGCCGGTGTCAATAATCGAGGAGGTGTGCCAATGATACCCAAATGCCAGGGTGGAAAGCCACTTCCTCTGCCAGCCGTCTTCAATACACACGCGCACGCACACACAATTTATCTGAGAGCCTGAAATCTGGTGGTCCAGCCAGAACCGGCCCTGCTGTGAGGCAGACCATGTGGAAGCAGCTCCCCTATGAGAAAAGGTTGGAACATTTGGGGCTTTTTAGTTCGGAGGCGAGCCAGGGGCAAAATTGTATAGAAACATATACAATTATTCATCGCATGGAGGAAGTGGGTAGACAAACATTTTCCTCCCTCTCTAGAACCACAACACTAGAACAACATTGTTTCCCAAACTTGGGTCTCCAGCTATTTTTTGAACTACAGTTCCCATCATCCCTGACCACTGGTCCTGCTAGCTAGGGATGATGGGAGTTGTAGTCCAAAAACCCAAGTTTTGGGAACACTGTGCTAGAACCAGGGGACATCCAATGAAGCTGACTCTTGGAAGATTCAAGACCGACAAAAGAAGGTTCTTCTTCACCAAGTGCAGAGTTAAACTATGGAATTCACTCCCACAAGGGGAATTGATGGCCAGTGGGCACCAACCTGGGTGGCTATAAAAGAGGATGAAGCAAATTCATGTTGAATAAAGACATCAGTGGCTGCTAGCCATGGTGGTTGAGTTCTACCTCCACTGACAGAGCCAAGATGCTTTTTAATACCAGTTGGTGGAAACCATGGGTGGGGAGAGGGATGTTGTTGCACTCAGGTCTTGCTTGCGGGCTTCAAACAGGCATCAGGTTGGACACTCTTGAGAACAGGATGCAGGCCGGATCTTGCAGACTGTTCTTAATGCTCCTTTGACAGCTGCCATCTGCATCCTGGTCACTTATGGCAGCAGAAGTGGGGCTGCAGGCTGGTACAGCATTTGGGCCCAGATGTGGCCGTGTGCCAGCTGTGAGAACAGCTCAGGATCCACTGAACTCTCCTTTATTGGAAGGTTTTTCTAAACAGAGATTGAATGGTCATCTGTCAGGGATTTTTTTAATTGCCGTCTTGTAGAGGGCTAGGGTAGATGACTCTTAGGGTCCCTTCCAACTCTACAATTCTGTGGTTCTACAGTATGATAGAGAGGGTTTTGTGGCAAAGTCTCTGTGGCATTTTGATGGACTCATTGGAAGCAGACGGCCATGGTGGCCAACCACTCTTTTAGTACCTACAGTTTTCATAGAATCATAGAATCATAGAGTTGGAAGAGACCACAAGGGCCATCCAGTCCAACCCCCTGCCAAGCAGGAAACATCATCAAAGCATTCTTGACATATGGCTGTCAAGCCTCTGCTTAAAGACCTCCAAAGAAGGAGACTCCACCACACTTCTTGGCAGCAAATTCCACTGTCAAACAGCTCTTACTGTCAGGAAGTTCTTCCTAATGTTTAGGTGGAATCTTCTTTCTTGTAGTTTGAATCCATTGCTCCGTGTCTGCTTCTCTGGAGCAGCAGAAAACAACCTTTCACCCTCCTCTATATGACATCCTTTTATATATTTGAACATGGCTATCATATCACCCCTTAACCTTCTCTTCTCCAGGGTAAACATACCCAGCTCCCTAAGCCGTTCCTCATAAGGCA
Source organism: Zootoca vivipara (assembly GCF_965207765.1). NCBI lineage: Eukaryota > Metazoa > Chordata > Lepidosauria > Squamata > Lacertidae > Zootoca > Zootoca vivipara. Next base: position 79,110,426 of record NC_142590.1, on the reverse strand, counting down.
TCGTTTCCAGGCCTTTGACCATTTTGGTTGCCCATTTTGGTTTCATTACTGGCGTAACAGTTCTTTCACGTGTTCTAAAAAGACATGCTAAGCCGAAAAAGAGAACCAAACGCACAATTGATATAGATGCGCATTTGCATGTGGGTTTAGGTCTCAATGTTCACCCGGCCTTCCTTGAACTTGCTAGGTGTTTCTAATATGCACATATTTATTTGGGACCAAGAACTTGCACACAAGAAAGTACAAATTGAGCCATGACTGTGCTGCCCCAACTCTCCAGAGTTTCAATCAATCAATCATTTTATTTGTATTCCACCATTCCAAAGTTAAAACCATGCTCAGGATGGCTTAAAACATAAAAAACACTACAAACATAACAAAAGTGGTGATATACAATAACCAAAACATTAAAAATGCACAACCACATTGAACAATTTCCATAAAAATAATAAGATACAAAATAAAGATACAAAAACAACAGCAGGAACACACACACACACAGCAAAAATCCCTAAACTATACCCCAGCCCAAGATTCTGTTCAGCAGCCTCAGCTTTGTAGCTGGAGTCAGTCCAGGCCCTGCCCTCCACCTGTGGGGAAAGGCATGCAAGAGGGGAAAGCAGGTCTTCCAGGACTCATAGCTAACATGGCTTCTGGCCTCTTCAGCAGCCTCAGCTTTTGTAGCTGGAGTCAGTCCTGGATTCAGGGTAGGATTTAGGTTTGATGAAGCCTTAAGCTACTGAAGGTAATGGGGCCCTTTATATGTCCAGCTGTCCTTTGTCAACGACAAATTGTCGCTGGTTTTTGTGTGTTGAATATATGTTATATGGTAATTTATAGACCTAATAGGTATCTAAAACCATTTGCACATGCAGACTGTAAGCACACTATATATAGAAATGAGCAAACCAGTGATATTTTAGGGAGCAGACTGGCAGGGGGCCCATTACTAACATCATAGGAGCTTACACAACACAGAATGCTGTTGGTGTATGTAGGTTTTATTTTATTTGTTTTTTTATCTTATATTTTGGAAATGTACATCCAGGTTTTTTTTTCCTTTTGGGGGGAGGGCCCAAGAGAGTGGGGCCCTAAGCTATAGCTTGTTTATCTTATACGTAAATCCAGCACTGCCTGGGGTGACCAGTTTCAGGCAGGGGCTTCTCCCAGTCCTACCTGGAGATACTAGGGATTAAATCCGGGACCTTCTATATATAAAGCAGATGCTCTGCCACTGAGCTATGTTACTTCCCCATCCATGCACAGATCTGAGATCGTGATTAGCCTCATTTAGAGCGTTCCATTTCCCCAGCAACTGCTATGCATTTGATATCCATTCAACAGCTTTCTCATGGTTCATTCTGCTCTTATTAGTAAAAGTATTCAGTTGTGAAGCTTTCACAAAAGAATATACCTGAACAGCTCACAAAATTGCAATGAATTGTGTGCATAAATTTGGTATATAGGCACACATATATATATTTTGCAAGCGCATTAGCATTCTTAACAGATTTTGATAATCTGTGATCATAATCCATTTTCACGATGCCGTAAAATAACATGCAAGCTGAAATAACAACACATTCTTTTTTTATGTTGCTCGAAAATGTAATTCCCTTTCCCTCATTTCCAAATATATTACTGTCGCATAACTTTGCAGGAGATTTCCTGAAAGTGGACTATTGAAAGCTTCAGGGATCTGCAAAGATTTTATCTCCCATCAAATATATACTTACTTTTCACATTGCTTATGAGAAAGATAGACCAATTTCCCAAAGTAAAAGAAAAAAAGAAAAAAAGTTATTTTTAAACAGACACTTGAATGATGTGGATTAGATTTTTTTCCCCACCTTAAAAATTATTATACAAAACTTTCAGCTCTGTTTGGATCCTTCCTTTCCCCCCCCCCATCTCTGCCACCGCCAAAGATACCACAGGATATTCTTTGTCTGAGATTATGACACCAATTTAGCAAGATGTGGCAAACATACAGCTACCAAGGAAATAGTTCCTTAGCAACAAGGAACCTATTGACAAGCCTCAGCACAGAACCCCATTTTCATTCCCCTACCATGTTGCTTCTAGGTTTTCTCTCTCCACCCCGCCTTTCCCTCCCTGTTCTTTATGGCAGGTGCACAAATGTGACATCAAAAAGCCAAATCCTGCTTTTGGATGAACGTGAACGTGAGCAGAGATCATGCACACTTCTCTGAAAAGAGAATTAAGTTACTTCACCATCCAGACTGTTGCCATTTTCGCATAGGGTTCAGACACATACTAGCAAACTCAGGTTGTGCAATTAAAGTTGATATGGCACTCTTGCGCGCATGCGCACATGCACATACACACCACATCCCCACAAACCAGACTTTTTGCAATAAGGAAAGTGAGAGGGAAATGCACGAGAAAGAGTGGTCTATCACCTACTTTGTATTGCCTCCCCACAAGCGATGCCCATTAATAGCCGCCCTCATCTAAGCTTCCTGCAAACTTTGTGCAAACAAATCAGGGCGAGTGCTCAATAAACAGGTCACCTGACCCTACAGCTCAGGCCCATTGAACCTCTGCATATTATTATTCATCCATGGCTGTACTTTGTCACTGTGAGCTATTTCCCATTCCATCTGTCAAAGGGCTGATGCAATGATAAATACACAGCCCAGCCAAGGGCCAGTTTTTGAAAAGTTCATTTTTGTACAGCCCATAACAATCCTATGAGTTTGGGGTAGGGCGTAGCTTTCCGTAAATATGCACAGACAAGGGGTGTTCTTGCACAATGTTTTGACAAACAGCAGCAAGCAGCAAATGGGAAACACACTTTTAAAAGGTATACAGTATAGCTGTAGGAAGCTTAGGCATGTGCAACTTCATTTTTTTTACCTTGATGTCTGGGAGGGGGGCTTCCTCACTCCCTTGCCTCCTTCGCTCTGTTGCAGGGGTCAGCAACCTTTTTCAGCCGTGGACCAGTCCACTGTCCCTCAGACTATGTGGTGGGCCGGACTATATTTTTTATTTGGGGGGGGGGATGAATGAATTCCTATGCCCCACAAATACCGTATATTTCGGTGTATAAGACGACTGGGTTATAAGACGACCCCCAACTTTTCCAGTTAAAATATAGAGTTTGGGATATACTCGCCATATAAGAAATACAACCCGGCGTATAAAACGACCCCCAACTTTTGAGAAGATTTTCCTGGGTTAAAAAGTAGTCTTATACGCAGGAATATACAGTAACCCAAAGATGCATTTTAAATAAAAGGACACATTCTACTCATGTAAAAACACACTGATTCCTGGACCGTCTGCAGGCCGGATTGAGAAGGCAATTGGGCCACATCCGGCCCATGGGCCTGTTGTTTCCCTGTGATGCCCTCGGGGACCTTGAAGTTTGCAGAAGGAAAAAAAGGGATGGGATGGGGGGAACAGCAGGACCCAAAACACGGAATTAAGGACCAAGCATGTTCAATGGCCACAGAACACTGAGAAACTGTTGGGTGGTGGGGAGGAAACCTGGAGGAAAGATATGGAATGGAGTATACTGCAAAGGGGCACGGGTGACTCACTGGCTGGAGCCCTGCACAGGACCATTCCACGCTGCAACATTCTGCTGCAAGTCCCATGTGTGTATACGAACAGCAAACTTCAGCTCAGAAGTTCAGTCCCTACAGGAAAGCAGGGCGATCCCAGAGCAAGATAGTAGGCCTGCATCCTTGGGCGACTTTAGGAGGCATGAGGGGAGGGAGGAACTGCTGTGGTACCTTCCTGATAGTGGCAATGCTGTCACTCCCTGGGGTTACAATGGGGTGTAACAAGGCAGCTGAAAGGCCAGGGGTGCTCTGGGCTGGATGCAGCCAGTGGCGGGTGTGCAGGGTGTGTGGTCCTCCTGGGTGTCATCCCTGAGGGGGGTGACAAAATGACAAAAATATGAGTTTTAAAACTTAATTTTAAAAAATTGGGCTCACAAAACTTTTTAGTTCGGTTTACAAACGTGACGAAACGTGGCTGGCACTGGGCGCCACACTGTGGGGACCAGCACTTACTGCAGGGCCTGCAGCCTGCCCGAGCCACGCGTCTCTCCTGGGAGTGATGTGTTGGCTTGAGCGCCTGCTGGCTCCATGCTGCCTGAAACGGCAGTGTGGGACTTGCATCTGCCCTCTGCCCTTACCTTCCAAGTCCCAGACTGCAGAATCCGGGATCGGCAGCCGTGTGATACCGGAAGTTGTGTCGATGTAACTTCTGGTGTCGCTTTGCCCTTCTATGGGCACCAAAAATGACCGCCGCCGGCTTCGAAAGTCGCTTCTACGCATGTCAGGAAGTGTGTCGACGCAACAGCCGGTGTCGCTCTGCCCATCCATGGGCACCAAAAATGGTCGCCGCCAGCACCGGAAGTCGCGTCTATGCACTTCCGGACATGCATAGATGCGACTTTTGAAGCCGGCGGTGGCCATTTTTGGTGCCCATAGAAGGGCAAATCAGAAAGAAAAAAAATGGCCGCCAGCAGGAGAAAATAAGGGAGAAAAACGGGAGACGAAGTGATACGGGGGACCACCGGAAAAAGGTAAGTAAAAACGGGGGCTTCCTGGGGAAAACGGGGTACTTGACAGCTGAGGGGAAAGTGGCAGAGAGGCTCCACGCAGCACGCCCCGCCCCTGGCTGCAGGATGTACGCACTGCCCCCGTGCACCGTCCCCAGCTAGCTACGCCGCTGGATGCAGCAGCCAGGTAGATGAGCACACATTTGTAGGATAACATTGCCACCAGCTCCTTCCTGATAGATGCAGTGCCACTGCTACCAGGAGAGTCTGCTGCTCCACCCCGACTCACACACCACCGTACATCACTGGTAGGTATAAATAAGTTTGTTTCTAAATTAAAGGAAAAGGTGAAAACCTCAAAGCCAACGAGGACTGTGTGCACAATATGTTTATGTGCTTGCCACCCAGTGGCCAAAAGGCAAAAGTATTTCATGGGGAAATATTGGAACTGAGCATGCTCCAGGCCTGTGTTCTTGGGAGTCGTTCCAAGATGGATGCCAGCCTGAAAACTGTACAGTCAAACCTCGGTTTACGTCTACCTCTGTTTGCGACCGCTTTGGCGAGCGACGCCGCGGACCTGGAAGTGTTTACATCCAGGTTCCGCAGCGTCGGATTTGCAGACGCGATCTGCGCAGCGCGTGCGTGCGTAGAAGCGCTCTATCGGCGCTTCGCACACACGCAGAAGCGTGCCTTCGGCAAGCGGCCGCTTCAGTGAGTGACTGCCTCCGCGGAACGGACTGCAGTTGCAAACCGAGGTACCACCGTACAACGAGAACTAGGAAATAAAAACAGTTATTGGTTCATCTTCTGGTGTAGCCTACATACATAATAGCAAGCTCAGTGGTCTCCAAGAATGTGGCTAGCTAGCACCTAAACAAGAAGGGAGGATATACTGCAACCTTTTGTTGGAGGATGCATCTCCATGCTCTGCCACTGGCCTATGGGCTGCTCGCTGAAATATCTGTGAATGCACGCCCAGGGTAGCCAATGTAGAGCCCCCCAGATTATAGCACTGGATTCCAGTTGCCAACAGCCCCAGGCAGCAGGGGATGATGGGAGCTGTAGCTCAGCTACATCTGGAGGGCACAACATTGGCAAACTCTACTGCATGCCCTATGGAGGGCTATTTCCGTGTTCTGTCTTAAAGGTAAAGGTAAAGGGACCCCTGACCATTAGGTCCAGTCGTGACCGACTCTGGGGTTGCTCGCTCATCTCGCATTATTGGCCGAGGGAGCCGGCGTATAGCTTCCAGGTCATGTGGCCAGCATGACAAAGCCGCTTCTGGCAAACCAGAGCAGCACACGGAAACACCGTTTACCTTCCCGCTATAGCGGTTCCTATTTATCTTACAGCGACCCAAATCTCTGCACCCTTCTTCTAGATTTCCCATTTCTACGAGTGTCTCTGTCTGCCTGCCTTTTAAGCCACCATGCTGGTGATAGCGCCGAGGTTGCCGATTTCAGTGCTGCTCTCTAGAGGACTTCTTCTTGCATGGAGCACTTTATAGAGACAGTTTGAATATTTTTCATTCTTCTTTGTCGACTTTATGACATCAATTTAGCAAGACATGGCAAGCATACAGCTACCAGGGAAATAGTTTCCTTAGCAACAGGGAACCTATTAACAACTCTCTACACAGAACCCACTTTAACCCCAAACCATGTTGTCTGCTTCTGTTCCCCCCCCCTGTTTTCTTCTGTCCTTTTCATGTAACTGAAAATCTCAGTCTCAAATGTCCCCTCTTTTAATGCAGAATTTGATGTCTAGATTTTTTTTAAAAAAAAAATGTTTATGTTAGACAAACAAGCAAACAAAAATTTAGTGGCAAACGCCCAAATGGTTGTGTTTTGTTTTGATATATTGGAAACATAACAAATGTGATCTTGTTGATTCAAAGAATGAACCACGATGTAAGCATTTCCAAGAAAAGAATACATCCCATTTGTCTTTACTTTGCATTTTGAAAATGTTAGAACAAATTAAATGATCAATTTGGTGGGTTGGGTATTATTAAAGATACTTATAAACCACCTTTAAGGGTAAGACCCTACCAAGGCAGCAGGGCCAACCCCGTCACCAGGTAGAGCATGTTAAGTAGAGTGATTTAATTTACTGAAAATTGGGACTGCTTAGGTGCATGACTGTAATTCTGGAATGTTCCCCAGTAACTCTCGTGTGTGGTTGGTTAATTTTGGTCACATGGGAGGTATCTTCTTACATTCTCCTTCTGGTTTTTGTGTGTGAGTGACTTGACTGTAATGCCTGCATCTCCACGAACACCGAAGGAAAGACTGTGTTAGGTAACTCTCTCTCTCTCTCTCATCAACAGGACCACTAATGTTTCTGTGTGAATGTACATGACAGAGAGAAGTACAGTGGTACCTCAGTTTATGAACACAATTGGTTCCGGAAGTCTGTTCATAAACTGAAGCGTTCATAAACTGAAGCGAACTTTCCCATTGAAAGTAATGGAAAGTGAATTAATCCGTTCCAGATGGGTCCGCGGCGTTCGTAAACCGAAAATTCGTAAACCGAGGTGTTCATAAACTGAGGTTCCACTGTACAGAAGTTGATGTTCTCCCAAAGCAGCAGCGGGAAGGAGAAAGTGGAAACCTCTCAGAAGGAACCACATGCCCTCGCTGGGCTATGTGCAGAAGGCTGAGTGCAAGCACTGGAGTTAGGAAGACACAGTTTGCTTGAATGTTCAAGGTAGAAGCTGTAATTTTCAACTAAGAAAAAAATGCCCGTGCTTGGATAAGCATGCGAAGGTAAATACTTGGCATATATTCATCTTTAGCTATACGTTCTGCTAGTAAAAGCTTTTGAATATTTCAACTAGTGTTCGGGCATTGTTTTAATTTGAAGGAAAGACTCAGCATTGCACATCATTTGGCCTCCTAGCTGCAATTTAGCTACTCTGCCAATGGAGTGAGGCATTTACCTCAGGCAACGTCAGTGGCAGTAGTAGCCTTGGTCATTCCTTCTGAGCTCCCTGGCTGTCCAGTTCCAGCCGCAAATTTCCCCATCATCAGTTGGCACCTGAACAGTAGACTGAGCAGGCACAGGGATAACCCGTTCAATATCCATCACTATGGTGAGTTGCGTTGCATTCCTGTTTAAATTATGGCAATTGTTTCTACGTTTCCCCTCCTGTTCTTCTTTTTAGTGATGTGTTTACTCTTTTCAACAATGCGCCAGTTACCATGATATTCCAATATGGATCGCATAGAATTCTTGGCCATCTGGGAAATATTTATGGCAGGCTCAGAGGCTGAATGTGACCCTCTGGGACTCTCTATCTGGCCCTTGAAACTGTTCTCGGGCCATACCCATCAATGGCCCTGCTTCACACATTTTGGCCTGGCAGAATGTTCCCTAGTACTCTAATAATGTCTCTTGCTTGTCCAGCTAGAGGGTGGAGAGAGGTGTGTAAATATGTGTAGAAGTTAGCGTACAGTACAAAGGTCCAGTTCATAGCTGTTGCCCCACCCACCTTTGCTTCTGGCCCCGCCCACCTAGGAGGGAATGCAGAGCTCAGGCTGGAAAAGATTCCCCACCTCTGAGCTAGAGTGCAATTGGCTCGTTTTGGTCTTACAGTAATGGATTTTGAGATGTCTTTGACCCAAGGACAAAGTCTCTCAAATAGAATCACAGAATCATAGAAATGTAGGGTTGCTAGGGACCCTGAGAATATCTAGTCCAACACCCTGTGATTAGACATATACTAAAACCGACAGCATTTATGTTTCTTCATCATCATCATCATCATCATCATCATCATCATTTATTTATTTATTTACCGGTATTTATTTATACCCCACCCATCTGGCTGGGTTTCCCCAGTCACTCTGGTCGGCTTCCAACAAAAGATTAAAAATACATTAAACAGTTTCCAAACTTGTCTGTGTTTGGTGTTGGTGATTTAAATAAATAAATCACAGTGCCACCTGTGTCCCACAATTTAAATAAAAATTATTATTTTTTTAAAAAAAACAGTTTCCAAACATAGGTATTTTTGCACTGATACTTTGAGATTTGTGGCCCACTGCAACACAGATATCAGATCATTTACACACAATTCTAGTAAAAAAAATGAGACCTCCCTACCTGTGGAAGAAACCGTACCCTGCAGGCAATACCTGTGCCTATGATATTAACATCTGAAGTATGAGGAAAGACATCCTGCAGATATCCACTTTTGTCTTGAAACATTTCCGTAAGCCCTGTTTAAACCCAATGGGGTTTACTCATGAACAGGTACACTCTATAGCTGTCTTTAAAATGATTCTGCCTTTCGTCCCACAGACAGCTCGAAAATAGTGTTCCGCAGTGAAAAATATCTATCAAAATAGCTAAACCTATTGGCTAGAGGCATTGCTATTTTGTTTTGAGAGGAAAGCTCTGAATATTCAGATACTTGAACTTGTGTTGGCTGTCCAAGAACTTTCATCTCTTGCTGTTAAACTGTTTCATTTAAATTGCTATCTCAGCAGCCCCCTGTTGAGTGTCTATTTTATTCTGAATGGCTGTGATTTGATTATCTCTTTCCATGCGCCCTAGCAATAGTGTGGATATGCTTAAGTATAATTAGATGAAGTGTGATGTGAGCACCAACAATATTTTCTAGCCATTGGTTTTTAGAAAACCTTGCTAGAGAGAAGCCAAGCAATAAACTGGTTTTTATTTTTAGTTTTTAGTTTTCATGTAAATTAACAGTATTATAATCCATCATATACTTTAACATTAGTTTTTCTCCAATTCGAAAAGAAACTCTGATTAAAAACATAATTTAATACAAATTATTCAGTGGAGCATAATAAGGGGAAATATCTTCCAACCATAAAACTTTCACAGACATTTGGGCAAAGACAATAATGGTTTTGCAAAAGTTGTTTAAAATGACTTGGGAAAAGATGTTTCCTTATTCTTCTTCTCCTCTCTTTTTTGTCCTTTGTTGCATTTTGAAGTTAATTTGTTTGTTGCTGTTGCCTTTGGGAGGGGGTTAGTGTTGTGGCTTATTCTTCATAGAATACAAGGTGCCAGGCATAGTTCCCAGGCAATCTCCTGTCCAGGCATTAACCAGACCCACGCCTGCTTAGCATCAGTAAGATGCTTGTCTCATAGAATCGTAGAGTTGGAAGAGACCACAAGGGCCATCCAGTCCAACCCCCTGCCAAGCAGGAAACACCATCAAAGCATTCCTGACATATGGCTGTCAAGTCTCTGCTTTAAAACCTCCAAAGAAGGAGACTCCACCACACTCCTTGGCAGCAAATTCCACTGTCGAACAGCTCTTACTGTCAGGAAGTTCTTCCTAATGTTTAGGTGGAATCTTCTTTCTTGTAGCTTGAATCCATTGCTCTGTGTCCGCTTCTCTGGAACAGCAGAAAACAACCTTTCACCCTCTTCCATATGACATCCTTTTATATATTTGAACATGGCTATCATATCACCCCTTAATCTTCTCTTCTCCAGGCTAAACATACCCAGCTCCCTGTCTGAATTCTCTGATCTTTTTGAGAACCTGCTACTTCAGTGGTTTACAACCATAGCTGCCAAGTTATCCCTTATTTTAAGGGATTTTCCCTTATGCTAAATAGGCTTCCTCGCGAGAAAAGGGAAAACTTGGCAGCTATGTTTACAACACAGAGTAGCCAACCACCAGGAGATCCATCGCTTCCTGATATCTTGATACATTGTCAGGCAAACTAATATCAGTGTACTGGAAGAAGCAAAGATCACCAGTGTTGAAGCAATGATTCTTCAACATCAACTTCGTTGGACTGGTCATGTTGTCCGGATGCCTGATGATCGTCTTCCAAAGCAACTACTCTATTCCAAACTTTAAAATGGAAAGCGTAATGCTGGTGGTCAACAAAAGAGGTTTAAAGAGTGTCTCAAGGCAAATCTTAAAAAGTATAAACACTGACAACTGGGAAACACTGGCCTGCGAGCACTCCAGTTGGAGAACAGCCTTTACCAAAGGTGTCATGGGCTTTGAAGAAACTCGATCTCAGGACACAAGGGAGAAACGTGCTAAGAGGAAAGCATGCTTGGCAAATCCACACCGTGATCAACTCCCGCCTGGAAACCAATGTCCCCACTGTGGAAGGACGTGTGGATCCAGAATTGGCCTCCACACAGTCACTTACAGACCCATTGTTAAAACCATGTTTATGGAAGACAATCTTACTCGGCTATGAGTGATCGCCAAAGAAAAAGAAGAAGACATTGTTGTGGGTCTACTAGTGGCATGGGTAGGCAAACCAAGGCCCGGGGGCCGGATCTGGACCAATCACCTTCTAAATCCAATCCACAGACGGTCCGGGAATCAGTGTGTTTTTACATGAGTAGAATGTGTCCTTTTATTTAAAATGCATCTCTGGGTTATTTTCTCTCTCCAAAATATCGCCCAGCCCCACACATGTTCTGAGCGACAGTGGACCAGCCACCTGCTGAAAAAGTTTTCTGACCCCTGACTAGTGGGATGGTTGCTCTTTTGGCATTTGTTGATGCTTTAAACTGCTTTGAACTCAATATTAAAGGGATTGCAATATATAAACAAAGATGCAATGACAGTGGTGTTGCAGGTCCAGTCCCACAGCCTAGGTGGCTTGGTAAGTTAAAGGTAAAAGGTTTTCCGATTTCAATAACTGATAAGCCCACTACCAATGCTTCTCAGGAACGGATGAGACATTTAAAGCTGAATCTATTGAATTCTTACCTTCCAAAACAATATGCCAGTTGAAACACAGCTATCCTTCAGAATTCACACTTATCTGAAAGCTGCAGTGCAAGTTGCCAACCAACTTTTAAAATGCATAAAATGAATATATATCAGTGAAAATAACACAAAATGCAATGTACTTGGGGTAAAGGCCTTGCAAAAATGTGTACATTAGCCAAAACAGCATATAAAAATGGGTTGATTAAGAGAAATTTGCACAAAATTGTTGACAAATTTTCATGAGGGTTTTAATAAATAAAGGAATAAATATATGAATTGCAAATTGCTGTGACAGTGGAGAACTGAATTTGACAGATGCTTCCATCCCTAATCTCTTTTTCATCAGCAAAACTGAGCATCAACCTTCGTAAGTCTGTCGAGGGCATTGGAGTCCCCAGTCCTAATCTTCTGCTAGTTGTCTATAAGAATACCAAGTGCCAATTTTTGTTAATGTTTTAGGCCTAAGGCGCCATGTCACAGAATTTTCTTGTGCAGTGCAAACCCTTTTAAAATCATTAGAAAGTGTTCTTCCATACCTTCCATTCAGTTTAACAGGGTTTCCCCAGAGGAACAGTCTTCTGGGTTGGGTCTGTGGAAGCTCCTGAGATTACAACATAAACAGGCATTTGACTGCAAAGTATCACATGTGACAAAAAATACTGCATGTTCCAACAGTTAATGAAAAGGAGCAATTGCATACCCCCATGTGTATATCTCTGAGGGTCTTCTATTAACGGTGACTCAGTTCAGAAACAAAAGGCAATAAGAAGATAATAAATTAAAAATCTTAATTGACACCTGAAGATATTGCTATTTTTAAGTACAGATTTAAACCAGGAAAAAAGCAAAGAACTTTCTGTTTCAATAAAAGTGAGCCTGAGCAAAGAAAAGGGAAATAAACCCAAAGATAAACACCACAAATAGGATTTTCCTTTTGTTTTAGCTTTAACTGGGGAAATGCTGAATATGCAGTGATTTTTTTCCCTTCACATTAATAATAATAGGAAATGGTAGATAGTGGCATCTCAGCACAATTCTAATTTAATGAGAAACAATAAAACAGTTTTCCAAAGGGGCCTATTTAGGGGCAGGAGCAGGGAATATTAAAGTTTCAAGATTTATTTTATTTTTGTTAAGTATGCTGATGTGCATTTTCAGCGGCAATATTCTATCCGCTGATTAGATCTCTTTTATAATTTCCGTGCTTGAAAAAGAACAAAAAAGTTGGCATCCTTTATGTCAGATAATGTCCCCGAGGTGGTTGTCAGATCACTTTTCTGTTGCTTTGGCTACACTAATCTACACTGTGCAACTACATATATGGTGATCGAAAGCTTTGAAGGCTTCCTGAGCTGCTTGCAAGGAGCTCTCAACTTACAGGTGCTTCTCCATTCAAATGATTGACAGAGGATGTTCAATACATACATACATACATACATACATACATACATACATACATACATACAATATAGAACATCCCCTGATGTTGCATTAAAAACCTGCTGCTTGCTTAGAGCTTAATCCGCATGCATCGAAGACCTGCTGTAGTCACATATGTATTTCCCACATACAAATGTTTGGTGCAAGTCCAATGTAGGAATCCCAATCTGCCTTCCAAGGTTTTCCCCAATCTCTACATCCCTTTACACAAGAAGTGGCTCGTTGGGTGGGGCAGAGCCACATAGCTATCAGGTGACTCGCTGTTCCTTACCAAGAGCTAGAAGTGCCAGGGGGTTTTGAGGTTGGTAGAGTGTGTAGGAACATGAGGTGACCCTGCTAGATCAGGCCAATGACCCATCTAGTCCACCATCCTCTTCTCACAGTGGCCAACCAGATGTCTGTGGGAAGCCTGCAAGCTGGCATGAGGGCAAGGGCAGCTGGTATTCGGAAGCATGCTGCTTTTGACAGTGGAGGTGGAATAGAGCCGTTTTGGCTACCGGTAGTAGCTTGACAGTGATGCTCTCCATTCTCAAGAGTATAAATCAGGCATCCCCAGATTTCGGCCCTCCAGATGTTTTGGACTACAATTCCCATCATCCCTGACCACTGGTCCTGTTAGCTAGGGATCATAGGAGTTGTAGGCCAAAACATCTGGAGGGCCGCAGTTTGGAGATGCCTGGTATAAATTATCCACAGTGGCTGGGTTAGAAGGAGCAAACTCTACTTATGTGCTACTGCAAAACTATATGCAAAATTAATCAGGTACCCCTTAGCTTCCTTTCCCTGCTGGTCTCATCCAGAATGGATTCCCCCTGTAGAACCAATTCTAAATCACTTTGCTTCCTACTCAAGTTACATGATGCAAATGCACTGGCCAATCCAAACTGGTTTGGAGAACTTTCTAGAGCAGATTTTGAGGGCATGCAAGGAGGAGAGAGGAAGGAAAAGTCCCAATGTGTCAGCAGAAGTCCATGTGTAGTCGTTTAGTCGTGTCCGACTCTTCGTGACCCCATGGACCATAGCACACCAGGCACTCCTGTCTTCCACTGCCTCCTGCAGCTTGGTCAGACTCATATTGGTAGCTTCGAGAACACTGTCGAACCAACTTGTCCTCTGTTGTCCCCTTCTCCTTGTGCCCTCCATCTTTCCCAACATCAGGGTCTTTTCCAGGGAGTCTTCTCATCTCATGAGGTGGCCAAAGTATTGGAGCCTCAGCTTCAGGATCTGTCCTTCCAGTGAGCACTCAGGGCTGATTTCCTTCAGAATGGATAGGTTTGATCTTCTTGCAGTCCATGGGACTCTCAAGAGTCTCCTCCAGCACCATAATTCAGAAGCATCAATTCTTCATCGATCAGCCTTTTTTATGGTCCAGCTCTCACTTCCATACATAACTACTGGGGAAATCATAGCTTTAACTATACGGACCTTTGTCGGCAAGGTGATGTCTCTGCTTTTTAAGATGCTGTCTAGGTTTGTCCTTGCTTTTCTCCCAAGAAGCAGGCGTCTTTTAATTTCGTGACTGCTGTCACCATCTGCAGTGATCAAGGAGCCCAAGAAAGTAAAATCTCTCAGTGCCTCCATTTCTTCCCCTTCTATTTGCCAGGAGGTGATGGGACCAGTGGCCATGATCTTAGTTTATGATGTTGAGCTTCAGACCATATTTTGAGCTTCAAGTCCATGTGACTAAGCCTAAATCCTCAGTGCTCTCAGACATCCTCTCGGTGCCCACCATGCTCTTCTGCCACACCTATTGTTTTATTTTTAAAACTGAATTTTTGTTTTGGTTTGTTTCAGGGGTTACTTGTTTTGGATAGGGTTGCCTTATTTTTCCTCTGTGATTTATTTAGGGAGGAGCTGTGTTCTACCTCTTTTGGGGGGGGGGTGCTTCTGTGCATGTTGTGGTGCCCATGACAGCTTCTTAGATTCCCAGATGTGCCCCAGGGCTAGGATAATAATCCAAATGGAAAACCTCTTGGCAAGCTGTCCAGAAGGCTGACTGCATCTTTGGCATTTGGACATATAGCTCTCCCATTCCCCCCCCCCAACCCGAATACTCTTTACAATATTGTGTAAGCGTTCTTTCTTTTTTTGTCCATTACCAGTTTTTCTTTCTAATTAGATGTCCCAAAGCAACCCCCCACCTTTGCTGCAATACTATATCTGGTTAGTCTTTGGACAAGGAAAGGAAGCGATATTTCCATAACCGTCACCCTCCAACTCTGGCATCATTTATCATCTGTCTTAGGTTAAGAGGCTTGTGCCTTAGCCAGATTCCTTGAGAATGTTCATGGGACAAAGGACAATAGATGCTAAAATTGTCTGGAATAATTGCATAAGAGCTTGCGATCAGCTCCTGGAGTGACTATAGGTTTCAAAAATAAATCATTCCCCAGTTTCGTAAGGTCTGTTTAAAAATTGGTGAGGGTGGTGGGGCTTGTGGCTGTTTCTTTGTCTTTCACTCCACAGGTCTCTGCGTTAAACAGAAAACTAATAAAGAAAAAAAAAACAAAGCAGGCACCATTTTCTCCCTTGAAGGACACTTAATGTACAGTGCCTTTGTTAGGATTAGTTTGACCATCTGGTCCCATCCATCTTTCTCCAATTTGATCCTGTGTTAATTGCTCCTTGTCAGAGGGCGTGATTGACATTGTATGTATTTTCCCCTTCTCCAAGTGGGGTTCATTACCACAGTGATAATGCTGAAAGCAAAGAAGATAGAATTAAAATCAAATCTTCAGAATTGCTGCACAGCTGTTTGGGTGGAGCTACCTACTTTTTGAAAGTTTTGCGCTGGGCTTTGCAATAAAACCATAGTGTAAGAAACTGAAACAATTCGACATTCAGCAAAAAGGCTGCCAATGGGGGAAACTGCATGTCTTCCTATCTTTCTTCATGCGGGAGGTTAGAGTGCTGAATTTAAGTGTCAGAAACTGAGGTCACTTCCAGGTTGCCTGTTTATTGAGCATTCATCCCAATTTGTTTGCATTAAGTTTTGGGGGATGTCAGACAACATCCATTGAGAATTTATTCTGATTTGTTTGCAGGGAGGTTATATGATGCCCATCAAGCAGTTGTTGTCCCACATTTTCCAGTGCATTTTCTCGTCACTTTTCTTACTTTGAAAGGTCTGGTTTTGTGGGGAGAGGAGTCGGTTTGTTATGCAAGAGCTCCAAGTTAACTTTAACTACGTAGCCCAAATTTGGTGGTGCATGATTAAATCCCATCCAAAAATAGCAGCCACCTGGAACCACCCTTGCATTTTCCCCACACATGTTGTTCAAAATCTCCACCACTACCAGCAGTAGTTTTCTTCCTTAGAAGTACATGATTTACATATTTAGTGTTGTGACACCTCTACCTTGGAAATCCCTCCCCTTAAATATTAGACAGGTGCCATCTCTGTTGTCTTTTTGGCACCTACTGAAGACCTTTCCCATCCAACAAGCCCCCCCCTTTTAAAGATCTTTCGCAGTCTGCATCTGTCTTAGAATTTTAAAAAGATCTTTTACAGTATAGACATGTTTCTTGTTTACCTGTTGTAGACAGCCAGGAGGCAGATAGACCAAGGGGATCTCATGCAAGAAGCAGAAATTTTGGTGAGCCTGGAAGGAAGACTTAAAGGAACAAAAGCACTACTAGCAAGTAAGTGTTCCTTCTAAGTAGGGTTTCCAGACTCAATAGAGGACATGACTTCTGTGCCTTTAATTGCCCTGCTCTCTTTTGAGTCTGGAAACCTTAAAGAGAAACCAGCAGACCCTTTGCTTGGAAATTAAACAAAGGGTCTGCTGGTTTCTCTTTAAGGTTACCAGACTCAAAAGAGAGCAGGGCAATTAAAGGCACAGAAGTCCTGTCCTCTATTGAGTCTGGCAACCCTACTTCAAAGAGCCTGGTGAGTTCAAGGACTGTTATACATTGTGGCAAGAGGATCCCTGTGCAGCATTGATTTGGATTTTCTCCAAAAGGAACATGTTGGGTTTCTTTAATTTTTGAGCATCACATTTCTTTCTCTGCAGCTTGGCATGTCTTATGCTCTATTCATCACCCTTAGTATACTTATTTCGTGTCTCATAAACCCTGTGTGGTCTCAGCTTATTCCAAACACTCTCACACCTAGAGGTTTAACTATCAGGCTACACCCAAGGAGGCTTCAGAGAGACTCCAGGGAACTTTTGGAAGCTGTTTGACAAGGGGCAGCCTGGTAAACAATTAATCTCTTGTCTGGTGGCAGGCAGTAATTCAAATGGGGAAATGTGGGTACAAGAGAGGGGGCACACACTGCTGCAGCCTGGTCTCCCTTCGCCAGACACCACCCATTCACATGCTCACCAAATACAGTATTTATCACACTCACACAGCATTTGCTTTATCTACATTCACTCTACACTCAGGAGCAGATGGAGCAGGGCAGAGGTGCTTACCTGACCTCCCAGCAGGTGAGATGCTACTTACTGCTCAGTGGAAGAGGCAAAGCAACAGCAAGGTCAGCACAGTGCAAATGCACCAGCAGAACCAACCCGGCATTCCTGCAACCCGCAATTGCTTACCCTGCTATTAGCCCTACAACAGGAAATATATGAGCATCATAAAGCTGACTATCTTTTTTTCCTGCTGTACATCTAAAAGCAGCCAGGTGGGGGGAAGGACTTTAGATTGGGGAAACCTTGTGAACCAAAAGGGGTCAAGCGGCCCTCCCCCAGAATCAAGTTCCAGTCAAAACTGGCACCCCTCCTCCAACCTCCTGTGGCCATTTTAACACAAAGGACACCCAGTCATGGACATCCCGTGTCGTATCCTTTTCTGTTGCCGAGATTTCTTTCTGATATGGAGGGGAGATGGCAAGAGCATTGCTGCTAGGAATTGTATCCGTCAGCTTGCTTTGGAATTGTCAGCGATAGCTGTAAGTTCATGGAATTAATGTTCTCCACAAGTCAATGCATTATTATTATAACTTACATCCAGAGAGTATAGTACCAGCTTAGAAAACACATTACTTTACAGAGCTGGGTGAAATATTTTGCACATGCAGCAAATGTGGCAAAATTTGCCACTTCACTGAGTTTGCACAAAAAAAAAAACAGGGATGTGGGGGGAGCAGGGGAGAGAAGGAGGCAGAAAATGAAAGTAATCCCCGTTTTCCCCAACTATAGTAAGACTAATTACTTCATTAGCAAAAGACAAAAGTGAATGTTTAAAAGGGCGGGGAGTAGTTCTCTTACATTTTATGTAAGCAGCCCTGGATGTTGTTATGCAGGAACATATTATCTTATGATATTTCTCCAGGGTGGAAAAGGAAAACAAGACCTGTTCGTGCATATATACTGCAATACATGGACTGGGGCAGGTTGCTAAATTGTGGAAAGGGTGCATGCAGAGGATTTGGATGAATCCCAAACCAAAATGGTCCATTCTTGACATATTCAGAACTAGTCTAAGCAGGTTCTCTCCAAAGTGCCCTGAACTGAAGGACGCTTTGGAGATTCAGACATTTAAAAGAAACACTACAGGCAGTGTGTTTGCAAAATCCAAACCCTTCTCCCCAAGCTTGCCATATAAGGGAAAAGGCATTGTGAAGAGAGGGGGGAGGGAGAGCTCTTTTGTGACTGACAACTCTAGCTTTTAATTGGAGGGAATAGTTTTACCAGGGCTCTCCAAACATAGAACTTTGGAGGAGGAATGCCAAAGTAGTATATCACCCTGTTCCTTCCTTCCTTCCTTCCTTCCTTCCTTCCTTCCTTCCTTCCTTCCTTCCTTCCTTCCTCCCCCCCTCTCTCTCTCTCTCTCTCTCTCGTGTGTGTATGTTTGTGTATGTATTATATCAATATGATATGTAGAGATATATCTACAATATAAATGCCTGCACAGGTACTCTAATCTGTGGTGTTGCGCACTGCAGATGGTGAAGTTCATGTGAGATAGTTAAGGATGGTAACGTACAATAGAACAATTATGTTTCCCCCCCCCCCCCAGCATAACAACATTCTAGCTGCTTTTAAATGGTGTGACAAGCTTCAGGCTGTATCCAAGTGAATTCTTTGTAGGTTGTCCACAACACAAAATGTCAATGTACTGCTTCCCATTTATGCTCCTGATCCCCACATAACTGTCTCTCCAGGTAATGAATGTTGTTCAGTGTGTTGTTAGAGCAATACTCTAGAAATAACTACCAGATCCACCATGTTTAACATTCTGTTAAAATTCTTAGGTTTTAGAAAAGAGAAACTAGTGTGTCCAATTTGATTAAGACACCTTCCTTCAGAAACCAGGACAGGGCAGGTTGTTGCATAGTAAGGCTGCGTTCACATGGCAATTTATTCCATTTCCTAACTGTTAATTTCCACATTCTATTTGAGCTTTCACACAGCGTAAAAGCCACTTC
Source organism: Zootoca vivipara (assembly GCF_965207765.1). Lineage (NCBI taxonomy): Eukaryota > Metazoa > Chordata > Lepidosauria > Squamata > Lacertidae > Zootoca > Zootoca vivipara. The sequence goes on along the minus strand of NC_142590.1, from coordinate 79,091,346 downwards.
TAGAAAACTAACAGAATATTATACATGTTTAGTGACTTGCCCAAGGCGGTTGACTGAGCTTCATGGCAGAATCTGGATTGGAATACAAGTCTTTGCACTTGAGTCCAACATTTTGTCCTCTGCCAGGCATCAATAGCTCAGTTGATTAGACCATGGTGTTGATAATGTCTTGGTTGCTAGTACGGGACAGCTGCATATTCCTGCATTGCAGGGGGGGTTGGACTAGATGGTCATCAGGGTCCCTTCCAGCTCTACAATTCTATGGTTCTACTATGGCACAGTGGATCTGTGGTGCAAAGTGCATGGGCTTAGGCAGCCTCTAGGCCAGAGATTTTTACTGTGTCCCAGCCTGAGAGGGAAAAACCCTCTCCTGCAAAGCAGAAGGTGTCTATTTTGGGACCAGGCTACTTGAACGATCACCTTTTCCCTTCTCAGTTCTCCTGATTAGAAGGTAAAGGGTAAAGGGTAAAAAGGTAAAGGCATGCTCTGGCACCGGTGTGTGTGCGTGTGGAGAGCAGACGGGGCGGGGCTGGCGCACATCCAGGGGGCGGGGCGCAGCTCGCAGGGGTGTGGCGCGTGTCCTGGGGGCGGGGCACGCCACTTGCAGGGGTGTAGTGCCCAGCGCGGGCGGGGGGTAGCTGCAATGGCACCCCACCAGGATCACGTTGCTGGGGGCGGTGCGCTTCCCCCACACTCCTCTTCCTCCTTTCCTCCTCCAGTGCGCTCATCTTGCTTCAGGCCAAGGGAGCCGGTGTTTGTCCACAGACAGTGTCAGGGGACCACCAGGGGTCAGCGGAGAGTACAGGAAGTGGGGACAGGGGCTCTCCAATGCAGTAGAAGCGCGGGATGGCAGCGCTTCGGAACAGTCCGCAGGAGGTGGTGCTGACCCTCAGGAAGTGGTGCAGAGCCTTAAGGATGCTGAGAGGGGAAGGTTCCTCGAGGGAAGCGTTGGAGGGTCGGACCAAAGCGCTCAGGAAGGGGAGGTGCCAGAGGAGACAGCACCGGCTCCCAAGCTGGGCAGTTCCAGTGGGGAGGGTTCTCCACCAGCCCCATCACCCCAACAGCGGGGGGGTGGAAAGAGGTGCACAGAGAGGAGGAGATTCCGAACGCCCAGCGTGTTCTGTTGGCGGAAGTCATGAAGGGCGGTGCTTCCAGATTCTGATTTGGGATAGAACGGACATGCTTTTTGTTGCTCTGTCTTGTACATATGTATATAATAAAACTCTGTAAAAACCAGCCACAGAGTTTGGAGCGGATTACTCGTGAGGAAGCAACCAGCACCATTACAGCCAGCTTTCGGGGTCATGTGGTCAGCATGACTAAAACGCTACTGGTGCAATGGAACGCTGTGACAGAAGCCAGAGCACATGGAAACGCTGTTTACCTTCCTGACAAAGTGGTACCTATTTGTCTACTTGCACTGACTGGCATGCTTTCAAACTGATAGTTGTCAGGAGCTGGGACAGAGCAACGGGAGCTCACCCAGTTGTGAGGATTCGAACCACCGACCTTCCGATCAGCAAGCCCAAGAGGCTCAATGGTTTAGACCACAGCGCCACCTGCATCCCTTTTCTTCTGATTATACACTCACATATAAAGTGATGCCTCGCCAGACGAAATCAATTCGTTCCGCGAGTCGTTTCGTATTGTGAAAATTTCATCTTGCGAAACATAGTTTCCCATAGGGGGGAAAAATGCAAAAAAAAAAAAATGCAAAAAAATTCGTCTTGCGAAGCACGGCCATAGAAAAATTCATCTTGCGAGTCACCAAAAAATCGTGAACCCCTTTCGTCTTGCGAGTTTTTCATTGCGCGAGGCATTTGTCTTGCGAGGTACCACTGTACACATATAATTCTTACATATTCTTACATTTAATTCCTAGCTTCCCTCCAAGGCGCATATGGTTCTCCTCCTCTCATTTTATACTCACAACAACCCTGCAATGTAGGTTAGACTCCAAGAGCCCATGCCAAATGAAGTGTGAGATGTATGACAACTATGGAGAGCCCATATCAGTGCTGTCACCCCGTTTATAGGGCAGCCTTCCCAGAGGTCTTTAAACCAACTTGTGTTTTTAATCTGGGCCTCCTAGTCGTACAATTTCTGTTTTACCGTGTAATCTGCCAAATCGAGTCCATACCAACAGAATGAATGAATGAATATATGGGGGGCATTGCTTGGTTCAATGGGCCCATCACTTAACCTGGGTTTGGCTTGTGTTCGGTCTATCAAATGCATATAGCTCCCCAGATAACTGTGAAAATGGTGGGTGCTTGAGGTGTCCTTGGCTGTCAGCCGCAGATAATTTCTGGGCTATTATGCAGCATGCTTTGTCACTGAGGGATACCACTGGGAATTGGATTTATAGGCAAAGTTTCCAAATTTGCACGTTTTGAGGACAGAAGAGCTTATCTGTCACTTTCAAGGTACCTCGCAAGCATAATAGAGATTAAGAAATTAATAGGCTACTCTGAAGCTGACTTCTGGTCTAGTGTGTTCCAGCAGCTTAACTTGGCTCAGTCCCTGCAAACACAAGGCACATATTGACTGATCTTATTGATACCCCTTTCCTAAATGTCAAGACAAGAAGTACTTATCCCTTCGGATAAGCTGTGGCAAGCAAATGAATACAGTGCAGTTCATCTGCTCAATTCATTCCTACCTTCCCAAAGGGAGAGTTCGTTTGTCTTCAAAGCTGCAGAGGACTTTTTTCCCCCCATCTCTCTCCAAGCATGTGAGATAAATGCATACTTTCAGAAAACTATTTCTACACCTCTGGAGTCACAGCTAAAACCAGGCAGGAAAAAAAACAACCTCATACGGAAAGGAAGGATGCAGAGAAAATCAGATGCAATTAAAAAGAAAAGTCCCATCATGTTTTAAGCTGTTGGGTGTCTTTCCTTTTAAAGCATTGCCCTTATTTTTAAGGGAAATGTCTCTCTTTTGTTATATCCTTTCCCACCATACCTTTTCCTTTCCATCTTGCTGTCTGCTACCGTATTATAGCCGTCTGCGATTTAAATTTGAATGTCTCCTTGGTGTCTCAGCTGGTGGTCCCAGATAGGGATGTTCATTCCCCCCCCCCATTAATAAAATACTTGCAGCTAGTACAATGGGGCTCAGAGGTGATCCGGTCAGAGTTAAAATCATTTCAGGAGAGTTAAGATTTGAAATCCTTGGTTTTATTCAACGTCAGTCATGCTTAGTGTAGACCCATTGAAATGAATGAAGGCAATTAGCTTAGGCCCGTTCATTTCAACAGGTCTACTCTGTTTAAAACCTCATTGGGTGCAATCCTACCGGTATATATGTATTTGCACACTTCCTGTTACGTATATGCAGAGGTTGTACATAATTTGTATGTTTAGAGTTGATAAGAAGCTTGAAGATGAATGGATTTTATAAGGTACTTTGTATGCAGAAACAACAACAACAACAACAAACAACAACAACAACAACAACAATAGCAGCAACAAGTTCATTTGAAATACGTTTCCCAAGAGCCACACTGGAATCGGTGGCATACCAAAACGGCACCTTTGAACAATGACACTTGCACACACAGTGCCACCATCCAGTTCCCCAACTGTTCCCGAAATCCCTAATTCGTGTTGAGATTAGCACAAAGTGTGTAGAATACACGGCTGCAGTTGGTCTGCAATTACATCATAAAAGGTACTTTGCAACCAACACCCACTGCGTTGGCTTTTGCACTTAAGTGTTACATCCAGAGTTTTGTAAGCGGCACATAATGAGTAACCAATGTGGGTGGCTAAATTACCCTTCTAAGATCCAAATAATACCGCACGTTCCGAAAACTTTGTGCTCTGAAACTGTTCCTGTTTTGTTCTTGTTGTTCCTAAATTTGCACTCGGCAGTGGCTTCATCTTTCCAAACAGACATTTTCTATAATGTACTTTCTTGTTGTCAGCGCTGCTGGGAAGGAAATTCAGTCAGCCATTAAGAGGTGGGAAAAGCATCCTGCTGTTATGTATATGAGAGCAGGGCATTGTCTTGTCACACAGATATGCAGCAGCAGAGAGAAAGAGAAAACCCTATCAGTATATGATGGAGGCTGCAAGGTGTCCTTCAAACCTCAATTACTACAGTACATCCCAGAATATGAACAGGGGAAGGGACTTTGCACCTTCAGACCGTTGGTCCACCTACCTCAGTAACAGGGGCTGGCAGGGGCTCACAAGGGTTTCAGAAAAGGGCCATTCCTGTGACTTTAATAATATGAATATATTTTTTATTACTTATACCTCATTCATCTGGCTCTACCATCCAACTACAGCCCTTTCTCTAAGCTGCAGACATGTTCGAAGTTCGTTTCAGGGGCGTCATCCGGGCTGCTGGTTGGTTTAGGTTTAATCCAGCCCTTGTGGCAGTTTATCTCCTGGGGTAAAAAAAGTTCAACAACTTCGGGATAAACTTGTAAAAAACTTGTAAAAAAGCAACAACAACTTCAATCCTAAAAAAAAGGTCAACAACTTTGCTTGGCCCTCATGCATGTTCAGTTCATCAAATCTGGCCCTCTTTTTAAAAAGTTTGGGCACTCATGAATCCTGTGGTTTTGAAGAGGGTGAAATAATGTCGCAATGAGGAAGAAACATTTGGATCTTACCTGTCATTGCTATACAAGATGCAATATATATATATATATACATACATACATACATACACACACACACACACACACACACACACACACACACACACACCTATATTCCAGGATACTAGATAAAGGTGGTTTGACAGGAAGTTTGACAGGAAGAGGGGAGGGCCATAAATTACTATGGTTTATTACCAGTTGTCGCCAGGGCTTTTTTTTCAGCCAGAACTCACCGGAACTCACTTCCAGCCCCTCTTAGGTGGGTGCCATTGCCATTTTAAGAGAACAAGGGCGACATTCATGGTGAGTTCCCCCACCTCTTTTTCTAGAAAAATAGCATTGGTTGTTGTACTCGGAGCTGGAAAGGAACTTGCCTGCAAACAGATTGGCCCAAGATTTTTGTCTTCCTTATAGCAATAGTCACAACTTTTGGCGGATAAGGCATTGGGTGGAATCCTTAGTCTAACTCTGGGTTGGGGTGAAGTGGTGCATCATCTCTATACCAAACAGGTGCGATCTCAGGGTACCCCATTAGAAGGGTCATGATGGCTGTCTCTGTCCAGAAGCCAAGTGGGGGGGGGCATGGAGCTTCCATTAGTGACCTTGGAGGACCATCTAGGGCAGGGGACCCCAAACTAAGGCCCGGGGGCCGGATGTGGCCCAATCGCCTTCTAAATCTGGCCCCCAGACGGTCCGGGAATCAGCATGTTTTTACATGAGTAGATTGTGTCCTTTTATTTAAAAGCATTTCTGGGCTATTTGTGGGACCTGCCTGGTGTTTTTACATGAGTAGAATGTGTCCTTTTATTTAAAATGCAACTCTGGGTTTTTTGTGGGGCATAGGAATTTGTTCATTTCCCCCCCAAAAAATATAGTCCGGCCCCCCACAAGGTCTGAGGGACAGTGGACCGGCCCCCGCTGAAAAAGTTTGCTGACCCCTGATCTAGGGAGACCCACATCTTGGGGATGTCCCATAATCCCAGCATGACACTGCTTAAGCATCAGCCCTCCATCTGGAGGCTTAAAAGTTGTGCAGTTTGTTACACATATCTCTGTTTCAGAACCTCTGAGTGTCCCTATTTTCCAGGGAGAGTCCCAGATTTACAGTAGCTGATTTAATCCCAGAATGTCCCGCTTTTCCTTAGGATGCTCCTATTTTCATCAGAGAAATATTGGAAGGTATGGAGTTATAGGACCCCCGAGGAGATAAATAACTATACAACCTTTAGAAGACATCTGAAGGCTGCCCTGTATAGGGAAGCTTTAAAATGTTTAATGTTTTCTTATGTTTCTACTGTATATACGTTCATATTTTCATCAGGGAAATGTTTGCTTTCTGGGGGCGGGGGTCACTGTGAGTGGGTCTGCAATCCAATCTAGAAATCCCTGTAAAAAAAACCAGTCCCTGCAGGGGGAGAACGAAGGGGAAGGAGGGAAACCTTTGTATAATGTCCGTCAGCATGGAATACTTTCAGCCTTTTTTGTGGTTTACTTTTGAAAGCTTCCAAACAGCTTCAGGGCTTCCTGAGTGCGCAACTTGAAAATAATTTTTGGCAGTAAAGAATTTGATCGGCCATTGTAATAGTGACTCTAAGACTTCTAGAAGCACAACATGCGTCGGTACAAAGAACAATGAAGTTATTGCTTCCAAGGAATATGGGAAACAGCTCAGGAGGGCTCCGAAAGTGCCACGAGGGGAATTCTCAATTGTGAATAAAACAAAAGGGAACAGACATGGAAGGAAGCATCACAGTATGTGGCATGCAGGTGGGACGGGGTATTTTTATACAGGATTTGTACATATTTTTAGTGTTCTGGGGAATACAGAATCATAAGGTGACCCCAGGCAGGACCAATAGGAATACCACAGAGAGGAACAATAATCCTGATATTCCTCCTCACTCATCTGAAGGTCATTCAAGGCTTGTTTCTTCATATCCATCTTCTGTACCACCTACTTCTTCCTCAGGGCCTAGAGCAGGCTCCCCCAAACTACGGCCAGCAGGCCAGATGCGGCCCGTGAGGCTCATCTATGCGACCCCCAGCGACCCCCGCCACCCGCTGCCGCCGCCCACTCTTACCGGTGCGGCGCGGCTGCCCACTTCCGGTTGGCTGGAGCATCGGAAACAGCTTGGGCGCATGCGCAAGCGTCATTTCCGGCGCACTTCGGGGTTGGAGGAGTGTCGGAAATAGCTTGTGCGCATGCACAAGCATCATTTCCGGCATACTTCCGGGTCAGAGGAGTCCCGTGCGCATGCACACAAGCTATTTCTGGCGATCCTCCAACCCGGAAGTGCACCGGAAATAGCGTGTGCGCACGCATATGGGCACGCACTCCCCCGCACTCCAGCCCGCTGCACGATTGGCACGGCGGGCACCGGCCTGAAGCCAGGTAAGTTTGGGGACCCCTGGTCTAGAGGATGTAGCATGCATTTAAGGTACATTTAAACCACATGGTTTCCCCCAAAGAATCCTGGGAACTATAGTTTACCCATCACAGGACTGTGGTTTGTGCCAGCAGACATTTCTCTGGTTTGCAAATATACCTAAAACCCTGGTATAGAGGAATTCTCATCCACTGAATGGAGAGATAGATAAAATCCACCAATGCAGTCAGAAATATCTTAATACTGCACTGCACCGATTTCTGGTAATTTTGATTATTTCTAGTAACTGTATTTACTTTTGGCTATGGATACAGATACATCATCAGTCTACTGACGATTCAGATGGGAGAATTGTTCAGATAAGATGTAAAGTATGCTGACAAGAACCTTTTTGCAGCTATTCAGATTTAAAAGACAAGAACTTTGCTATGTCTTCAAACAAAAAGCAACTGTGAACATTCATTTTCTAGCACCAGCCTGAGTAATTTTTGGGTGTAAGTGACTATGATCACACTGTACTGTATATGCAAATAGAAGTTAAAAATACACTTCTCAAAGTATGCTTGTTTACACAATATTAGCAGTACTTTATAAAAGTGGATGTTAATTAATGCTTCGCTTTCTATGAGCTTGCAACGGCATGAGAGAGACATCAAAATAGTTCACTTGCAAAATTACTGAGACTATTGTGATCAAAATAATTCAACTATTACTGTGTCCTCCTTTCTCCCTTTTACTCGTTGGCCTATTATGGTCTGCTGTTTTTGTTTATGATTATCAAATGAAATCTCTTGTATATTTATGTTTATGCAGTGGCTGGTTATCACAAAACAATAGAAGAGGAAGATGGGAAGGTGGTTCTGAGGTATACTCGTGTATACTCTTCCTTCATGATTTCCCCTTTCTTCCATTTCTTGTACACACCATTCTTAAATCTCAGCTCGTCTGTAAACTCCTTACGCTGCCAAACCGGTTTCCTTAGATGTCTCCCACTTTTCTTTCTTGTTGGATTTGTCTGCATTTGTGCCTTCAATATTTCACCTTTTAAAAAACTGCCATCCATCTTAGACTCCCTTCTCTGAGTATTTTTGACCATAGGATCCCACCCAGTAGTTCCTTCAGCTTTTAGAAATCAGCCTTCTTAAAGTCCAGAGCGCATGTCCAACTACATTCAGCTTTCCCTCGCCTTTGTATCATGAAACCCAGGAGGGCATGATCACTTCCTCCCAGTTGTGAGATTAAATCTGGTTGCGGGGGTGTGTGTGTTGCGCACGGGGGGGGGGGGGGAGAGAAAACCTTGTAGTCTACTGTGAGCTCCATAGAGGCTGGGCAGGATAAAAACACAACAAATGAATAAACTCGAAACTTTCAGCAAGCAAGACATGTGCCCTAACACTGAGCAATTCTCCTTTCCCAGTCACTTAAATAAAGACCATTGTTGTTTCGTATGATAACTTTCACTCATTGAAACTGACATCCAGGGATTTGGAAAGCATTTTTTTAATTTAGAAGATTCCGAGAAAGTGAAGGTTTGGTAGTGAGTTTTTAATTTGTTTTTCTATCTATTTCCAGCATTGCAATTTCCAACTTCCTTAATTTGAGATTATTTTCTCTTGTAGATCAAAGAGGAAAGATACTTCAGAATTAAAGTATTAAAACACATTTTACAATGGTGACTACTTTTTTTATGAGCCAGCAAGCAAAGAACAATGATGATAGTTAAAATTCCTGGTGAGTCAGGCATAGGATTTACTAATTTAGGTCTTGGGTTATGTCAGTGATTTTTAAACTTCATACCTCCAAAGACTCCTTTCCCTGTTCATTAGTATGTCAAGGGGCCTGCCACTAGAACCTCCCTGCCTCACAGGATTCTGGAGTTTGTTTTGAGGCACACGCGAGTGTGCTCACCGGTCCTGCTGTGTGTTTCACTATTCATAGAATCATAGAGTTGGAAGTGGAACCCTGAGGATCATCTAGTCCAACCCCCTGGAATGCAGAAATATGCAGCTGTCCCATATGGAAATCAAAGCTGCAACCTTGGCGTTGTCAGCATCACACTCTAACCAACTGAGGACTCAGCTACTTTCATAAAGATAAAGCACTTTATATGTGGCACTGTGGTTAAACCACTGAGCCTAGGGCTTGCTGATCAGAAGGTCGGCGGTTCGAATCCCTGTGACGGGGTGAGCTCCCGTTGCTTGGTCCCAGCTCCTGCCAACCTAGCAGTTCGAAAGCAGGTCAAAGTGCAAGTAGACAAATAGGAACCGCTACAGCGGGAAGGTAAACGGCGTTTCCATGTGCTGCTCTGGTTTGCCAGAAGCGGCTTTGTCATGCTGGCCACATGACCTGGAAGCTATACGCCGGCTCCCTCGGCCAATAATGCGAGATGAGCGCGCAACCCCAGAGTCGGTCACGACTGGACCTAATGGTCAGGGGTCCCTTTACCTTTACCTTTATGTGTTATAACACTGTGACACCAGATGACGCTGTGGAGCCCCATTTTTCGCCAACAGGATTTCCCTGTACAGTACAAAGTTTACAACACGCTTAACTGAATCGCTTCTTTGATGTGTCTCCATCCAGCCTGAGCTATCTTAACACTGTTACAGGTGCCAGAAACTATTCCAGAAGCACGCCAAAGCTGCAAGTTTAGGAGGAAATCCATATGCAATGGGCAATATGTGGAGATGACTTGAAAGGAACTCTCTGAGGTGCATGAACCTCTGCAGTAAAGTCACTCTGGGGATCCAGCAGGTTTTCCCCCCTGTGCTTTCAAGGTTATGTTAACGTAGGGAAACACTTTTTGACTAGTGAGGAGCCTACCACACTATCATAGGAAGTCATTTGCTGTTACTTCTGTGCATGCCCTAAAATAGACCATCTAGCCAAACACAGTCCACTGCTATTCTTGCAGTCCAAAACAGAGAGCAAAAGCAGGAGGTTAACTGTGGGATGTAATGCATTGGAGCAGTCAAATACAGCATTCCTTTTTTTCCTAGAGTGGGCACAGGCAGTGGGATGTTGCTCCAGCCAGTATAACTTCCTGTTCCACTGGTCTGGAGCGTCCTCCCCCTGCATGTGACCAGAGAGATGGGTGTGACCCTGGCTGACTCCATAAAAGAGCCGAACCACTAGGCCATCTTTCTCTCTTGATGCCATGCTGCTCCCTTACAGCCATTTTGTTCTCTTGATGCTGTTCTCTTAATGTATTTTGCTGTCTGCTGGCTCTCAGCAGCAGCACATGGGCTCAATCCCCATAAGGGATGAACTCACACTATGTTCTGTAACTACAGTGGTACCTCGGGTTACAGACGCTTCAGGTTACAGACGCTTCAGGTTACAGACTCAGAAACCTAACTCAGAAATAGTACCTCAGGTGAAGAACTTTGCTTCAGGATGAGAACAGAAATCGTGTGGCAGCGGCGCAGCAGCAGCGGGAGGCCCCATTAGCTAAAGTGGTACCTCAGGTTAAAAACAGTTTCAAGTTAAGAATGGACCTCCAGAAGGAATTAAGTTCTTAACCTGAGGTACCACTGTACAAGATAAAGTCTGCCTTCAGGGATCATACTGTGAACTGAATGTGAGTAAACTTCTTGTTACTTTTAAGGAAAGACTCTTGTGTCTTTATTCTTTTAAGAGGGATCAAGGGGGACACCAGGAATAATTCAGTCTGATCAAGCCAGACTGGATTGCTTAACTAAAGAGATTCAAACGAATCTGCAAACTAGCTTTCTGCTGTATTGAGGGGAATCTGTTCTGCTACATGACTCACTAGTGTGAGTGAAGGGAAGATAATATTTAATCAATGTATCCGCTCCTACTATCCTTAACATTCCCACATTAGCTAAGCCTCAGGTGGGCCACCATGCAAGGTGGCCTGGTAGGTCACAACTTGTGCTGGCCTGCACTGTGCAATTGCAATTGCATGAATCCCGATTATATAGAAGTGATCGTTTTTCGGTGATGAGTCACCAACACCACCTGCTTCCAGTCCTCTTTACTCCATGAGTAGCTCACCTGTAGGGCATGCAGAAAGTCCCAGGTTCCTTCCCCATCATCTCCAGATGGGGGTGGGAAAGTCCCCTGTCTGCATCCCTGGAGAGCTGATGCTGATCAGTTAGATGTGCCGACAACCTGACTTGGTACGAGCTACTTTCCTATGTACCTACCGATCTTATGACTTCTATGTTGTGTGTGTTCATCTCCAGCCAACTTGCCCACATAAAATCAATGACGGTGGCTAACGAAAGCAAGAGAAATGTTCGTTTAAAACCTGGCTTGCTTCTTGATACCCCAGAAAATATGTCATCCAGCTGCAATAGTCTTCAACTAATCTTGAAAGATCACAGAGGGGGGTAGGAGAACTTCAAGGAGTTGTTAATAAAGATGGCAAAACCTACCCTGTGAAAGTTATTAAGAAATCAGACACTACATAAGAAGAAATGATTGCAAATGCAGACACACTGAAAACATAGCAGAGGTAAAGTCCAGATTGGATGCCCGTATGAGTTTCAATTTATAATATTTTGGCGTTTCGAAATGAAGACTTGAGTCATAAGCATGGCTGCCAATAGTCCCACCTGGGCCCTATGAAAAAGATAATAAATACGTTCTCCCTGCACTTTTTCTTGTCATTGTATAGATATTGCAGTGATTGCTTTGGGGGTTTCAAGCAGGAGCTCTGTATCCATGTCCCCCTGTGCCTTTTCTGTTCCATAATCAGACTGGGGTTATAAAACATTTTCATCTGTGTTCTGTATCTGAAAACATCTGCATTGTGTTATATTTCACCTTTGCGCCAAGAAAATAATATGTTTTCGATCTTTCAAGCACCGTCATGTAGCTTTCATTAATAAAAAAGGGGTGGGGAGGGAGGGAGGGAGAGTACCCAGGAGGATGGAGAACTTTACCATCCATAACTCGACATGGGCTTTGATAGAAAAGAGACCTGGAGGAAAGTTCATAAAATCCAATGATATTCACTCAGACCCGGAAGAGGGGGTTGTGTACAGATGGAATAAGCTTTGAACATTGACTCCTTTGAGGGTGTCTCCTCTCCCACACACATGTAGGGGGGGGGAAGGAGACGGAAAAGGGGGTGCATCACCATCCAGAACTCGGAAGCCCATGCATGATGTGCCCATACAACATGTTTGTTTCTAACTTGATGAAGCCATACTTATGAAGAAGAGAGCGAAGGAGGAAGGCAAGGACAACATCAGGGTCCGTTCCAGTTGTCAGACAGTTCCCTCCTCTCCCCCACAGGAGACTCACCTGTCCAGTGAGAAGCAAGAAGAAAATGAGGGAGGCAGGCAAAGATGTCAGATTCATTGATGATCTGGCAGGAAGGGATCATATTTTTGTGCTTTTGGACTTGCGATAGGCATCTGGATGGCCACTGTGTGAACAGGATGCTGGACTAGATGGACCACTGGCCTGATTCTGGAAGTTCTTCTTCAGTCCTTATCAGGCCTGCTGTAGTCAGACTGTCCCCCCCTCTCCACAATTTATGCCATTTATTTGTTTTACTGATTTAAAAATGGTAAACTGCCTTGGGTGCCTTGACAGAAAAGAGGTATATAAGTGAAACAAAGAAAGAAGCACTTAAAATTGGGCCAGATCCTAGACCTGATATCTTATATATGTTTCAAATATCAACACTAGGGAATTTGACCTGGGACATGCGACTTGCGCTTTATCTATGGGTGCTCCTTCTGTCAGCTGTAACAGCATTGATCACCTGTATGCCAGGTGTGGGATGGAAAGATTACTGTCCTCCAGGACTGTTGTGAGGAACCATGGGACATCCAGATGCTGCTGAACTACAACTCACATCAGTCCTAGTAAGCAAGGCCAGTGGCCTGGGATGATATGAATAATAGTCCAGCAATGTTTAGGAGGACCCTAGTTTCCACACACCTGCTTTTTTTCCCCTTCTGCTTCCTTCTCATCAGTCTGAGCCTGCCAGTAGACCTTGGCCATTCCCAACAGGGTCATAATATTCATGACAACACCTTCCAGAATTACTAAAGTGTGGTAACTTTCCACAGATCAACTGGTAAATAATTACCAGAGCTGTGGGGCCACCATGGAAAAGGCCCTTTCCCTTGTATCCACCCGTCTCACTTGTATAGTAGACAAACCAGGAAGGACTCTACTGCAGATTTTAATATGTGGGCAGGTTGACATGGGTCTTCAAATTGTTGGGCCCAGAAATGCACTGGAAACCAGTGCAGCTGGTATAGCAAAGGTGTTACACGATCCAACTGGCTTGCTCTATCTGGATTCTGGCAGCTGCATTTAGAACCAGCTTAAGTTTCCAATCTTCAAAGGCAGCCCCATCACAGTAGTCAAACATGGATGTGACTAGAGCAGGCATCCCCAAACTGCGGCCCTCCAGATGTTTTGGCCTACAACTCCCACGATCCCTAACTAACAGGACCAGTGGTCGGGGAAGATGGGGATTGTAGTCCAAAACATCTGGAGGGCCGAAGTTTGGGGATGCCTGGACTAAAGCATGGATTACTGTGGTATGTCAGATCTCTCCCTATAGGACTGCAGTTGTGAAATCACACCTGGCCACTGCCTCCAATTAGCACAGAGCTCAGGAGAACTCCCAAACTGTGTACCTAGTAGGCCACCTTCTGGAGCCAATAAACAGTTACAACTCTTTTAATACAATAAAATGTGACTCTATTTATTTTTTTATTTTACAGAGGTATCAGTAAAAGACAAGGTGCCACCGTCCTCATGGAAGAACAAAAACTGTGATCACTACATTTTTACTGATCTTCTTTTTAAAAAAAGTCAGTAGAACATGACCAATGGGGTGTTCCTTAGAGGGTGTTCCACAAGTGAAGGTGCCACCACAGGCAAGTCCCTGCTTTTAACAAATGCCTGTCTGGCTTGAGCTAGTAGGAATTTCAAACAGCCTCGCTGGAAGGTCTCAGTAGGTAGTACTGTAGAATACTCCCTGCTGCTAAAACTTTATATATGATGCAGCAAGAGAAACTGCAGTGTGCAACAAAGGAAATGTTGCTTGAATGTAGCATTGCTAACAGAACAGGAAAAGGGCCCCAGCTGTTGGGCCCACTCCCCCCCCCCCAAAAAAAAAACAACAACAAATTTTACCTCTGGGCCAGCAGAGAGGAATTTCTGCATGAGAGCCAGAAACCAGGCCGTGAGTTGCCAGAATTTGTTGAGCAAAAGCCAGAAGTAGCAGTTTTCTTCCATAATACAAGAGCACTTGAATTGTGTAGCCCAGAGATAACCTCCAGATGCTGTAGAATCACAGAACTATGGAGTTGTCCCCAGCTGTCGGACTACAACTCTCAATAGCACCCCCAGCTGGCATTGCCAAAAGTCAGGGGTGATGGGAGTTGTAGCCTAGACACATCTGGAAGACCACAGGCTCCCCATCCCTGGTGTCACCCATGCAGATGTGCTGAGGTGTCGGGTAACTGAGCTCAAAGCCTTTGCTTGTGTGTGCCTCTTCCACCACAACCACACACATGCACAGGTCAAGTAGAGCCAAGGGAGACTGGGAGGTGTTGGGTGTTGGGAGAGGGGAGCTGGCAATAGCTCAGCAACATATTAACATGACATCAGCAGCTATGACAATCGCTCATGTTCTCTCTTCCATATATGGCTCCCACATGGCTCTGTACTGAGTAGAGGGTCAGCTTTTGCTATTGGGCTGCACCGATCTACTCTCAAGATCCGCCCTCCTGACTCTATCCAGGTAACAGAACTTGCCTGATGAAAATTTGGCAATCTTAATTGAATGACCCTTACAGTATTATTGATGCATAGGAGGCCTCACCAACTTTTGGGGGCTCATGGGCACATTTGTCATGTGCAACTGTATACACCCCACAGTCTATTTCATTGGCTACAATAAAACATAGCTGCCAAGTTATCCCTTTTTTAAGGGATTTTCCCTTATGCTGAATAGGCTTCCTCGCGAGAAAAGGGAAAACTTGGCAGCTCTGCAATAAAATACTGTACCTCACTCAAGTCAAATATCAGCGGTGGTGGGGACCCTGCTTGTCCCAGGAAATGCATGGATGCCATGCTGCCATAGCTGGTGTCTAAAAGTAACAAGTGCTGTTGGTTCAGTTTACTTGGCTAGTGTTGCTTCTCTTCTTGCAGCAACATGTATATTACTGATCAGTAATTTGATGTTATATGTACATAAGGTAGAAGGTGAAAATTCCATTTGCTAGGATCATTGTCAGGTCAAATTAACTAATGGAAATGCACCAGGGTTGAGTCAGAAAGTATTCCAAAACAGATTTCTGCTATTCAGTAGACATTGACAGTGTTAACTCTTTCTGATGAATATTTGTGTGTGTGCTTGTGTGCGTGTGTGTGTCCCGTTTTAAATTATCCAGAGCACACACAATAACAGCTTTAGCCAGACTAGATTGTCTCTCTCCAATAATGTAAATACAATTAGTTGATTTAAAGCATATTTCCTGTTGTGCTTATCTGCTTAACGTTTTGCCGCTGTGCCATCCGAACCGCATTGAGCCGCCTGCTCCATGTACCTCCAGGAAGAGCCAAAAGATGGGAGGAAAATACTGCCCGAGGAAAAAGTCTATAAAGATTTCTCGCTTTTCTAATCCCTTCTCTCTAATGTTTCTTTGTAAATTTGTCAGATGGGAATGAAATTGCCTCATAACTCTCCAGACGTGAAGAGCATCACTGCACAAAATTACGTACTTGTCAAAGCAGGGGGGAATTTATGCTGGTGTTCCTGAGATGTGATTTTATACAGTCTATTTCCTTTCTGCAGATCATAGCAACTAGAGAGACAAAAACAAGTAGTTTATGTATATCTTTTCTTTTCTTGCATTTTTTTTTCCAATTTAGTGGCTCTCTCCCTCTCTCCCTCTTTCTCTCTGCTTCCCTTTTCCCTTTTGTTTTCTTATCCCCTTCTCCTTTTATCTTCAGTTTATTGCTAGTGACAGTAAATTTCCATCCAACATCACTATAATGATAGCAGCTATGATTCCACCAGTATTAGGCATTCTTCCCTGGAGGATGCCTCAAGGTGTGGGTTCCAGTCTGTACCCCTCGCACAAGCCCTCATCACAAAGGATTAGAGTCTGGAAACTTTTGGGGCTGTTGTGATAAATCATGGAGGGATGCATGTTTAATAGAACAAGATTTTTCAGAATGGAATTGGGATGGGAAGCAGAGCCCAAACGGCTGCCTCACACCAGTCGATTCTGTGGGGATGTAAAACAAGAGCAGTCAAGTCACAACATTTCCTAGAGTGACCACATGGAGGGACACCCGACCATGTCAGCAGCTGACCTCCTGCCACTGACCTGGGACAGACTTCCTCTGCATGTAACATGAAATGGGTATGACCTCACCTGTGCAGGTAACAAAAGCACAGAGAGCATCCTCCATCTTCCCTTTTTTGTGATCGACTTTGAAGAAGCGACATCTTAGCTAGAGAACTATAGAGCCTCACTCCTCATGAGTAGACTCCACATGTAAATACATTTATCTAAGCTAGCCTGCCTTCTGAGTTTGTGCTGTATCTCAGGATGAAAGCTGTGAGTAAATTCTTTTCATACTTTTAAAGAGCATTGTGTCGTGTATTTTCTTTAAGAGGGATAAAAGGGGAAAATACCAGGAATATATTATTTTACAAGTTCTAGCTAACTTGATTGCCACACTTCGCTGTGCTTAAATGGGAATGTTACTCTGCTAAGTTTAGGATCTTGGTATATTAAATTAATATAGCCTCTCCCACATCCCTGAACATTCCCACAGATTCTACTCTCCAGTGTGCTAGGTTGTGGTTCTGCTCGCACCAGTGTGCTATGCCAGTGAGCAAGGAAAAGTGCTTCTCACTGCACTGACAGTGCAGTGACAGAGAAGGGACAGAACACTACCCCTTCTCCGACTGAGTGTTCTGTGTTTATGCTGGCTGGAATGGGAAAACTTGGGATAGGGAAGGAGTTCGATTAAGTTCACACTTAAAGGGGACCCTATGTAATTCACACTTTCTGGGGGAAAGAGAGGCAGACCAAAACACAGCCACCCTTTGAAATCCACACATCTCCGACTCTTGCAATGCCGTTCTCCAGCCAAATGATGTGTACAGAAAGGCATGATCTAGGGGGAAGTCTGCAGTAATATGCAAATATTGCATGTCTTTGGAAGGAGGCATACAAGACACCGTCCAGCCCTGTATGACGCCAAAATTTGGCAACCCACCCACCGCCTCTGGCACTCCATTCTGAATCATAGTTGCGGTGTCCCCAAAGGGTCACACTCCTCTAAATCCACCTCTGCCATTTTGGATTTAATTTCTATGGTGGAATATTAATATTTCTTCATTTTTAGGATAGGAGCTTTTCCTGTTACCCTTCTAGGCTTTCCTAATTCTTGGCCTTTTCGTCGGCATCTTCCTGATTTAAACATAGTTCTTAATGGCATATGAGAGAGCCACATTCTCAGGGGTCTTACCCTGAAACACAATCTGCATCCCTCAGAAACAGCATTGTCATTACTCAAGGTAGTCCTTTCGTTGAAAATTATGGGTGGTACCCGACTTAGTCATACTCAAGAGTAGACCCACTGAAATCAATGGAAGCCCATTAGTCTCAGGACTCTTGTCTTGGGAGATCTGTGGGTGCTTCTTGCAGCCATCTGCCAGGGAGCTATGTGAGTGCTCGATTGTGGGTTCCCCCTTCCTTCCCTTTGTGTGATGCATGCCAAAACAGTGGCTGATAGTCAAATCACTACCCGGAAGATGCCTAGAAGTTACAAATTTATTTAAACAAACTATATGGATATAAAATAAAAAAATTCCTTCAGTAGCACCTTTGAGACCAACTAAGTTTTTATTTTGGTATGAGCTTTTGTGTGCATGCACACTTCATCAGATACACTGAAACAGAATCCACCAGACCCTTATGTATATTCAGAGGGTGGGGGTGGGGGGTGATGGGAATGGGTGATGGGCTGCTGGGAGTGGTAAACCTGTAGATGGCTGTTAACGACTGCTGATGACTGCAATTGGTCCGGGGGGGGGGGAAGGAAGGGCTGAGGCGCTAAAGAAAGCTTGATCATGCATAATGAGATAAGAATCCAATGTCTTTATTCATCCCAGGTGGCTCCATGGTTTTAAGCTTGGTAATGAGTTCCAATTTAGCAACTTCTCTTTCCAGTCTGTTCCTGAAATTTTTCTGTAATAAAATAGCTGCTTTGAGATCTTGTATAGAATGTCCTGGGAGATTGAAGTGTTCTCCTACTGGTTTTTCTGTCTTGTAATTCCTGATGTCAGATTTATGTCCATTTATCCTTTGGCGAAGGGTTTGGCCTGTTTGTCCAATATAGAGAGCTGAAGGGCACTGTTGGCATTTGATGGCATACACAATGTTAGAAGATGAGCAATTAAATAGTCCTGAGATGGTATGTTGGATGTTGTTGGGGCCAGTAATGATGTTGTCCGGGTGTATGTGGCAGCAAAGTTGGCATCTGGGTTTATTGCAGGCTCTGGTACCAGTGTCCATGTTAAGTCTGGTGGTTGTATTATTGTGGGTGAGGAGTTGTTTAAGATTGGGTGGCTGTCTGTAGGCAATGAAAGGTCTTCCTCCCAGAGCTTGAGAAAGGGAGCTGTCATTGTCCAGGAGAGGCTGTAGATCTCTGATGATGCGTTGTACTGTTTTGACTTGGGAGCTGTATGTGATGACTAGTGGTGTTCTGTTATTTTCTTTTTTGGGTCTGTCTTGCAGCAGGTTCTCTCTAGGTATCAGTCTGGCTCTGTTCCAACTCTACAGACAGAGAATCTCACCTAAGAGATCTACAGCAAACCTTTTTAGAACTATGCCAGCAAGTTTGGAAAACTCAGCAATGGCCAGAGGATTGGAGAAGATCAGTTTACGTCCCAATTCCAAAGAAGGGCAGTGCCAAAGAATGCTCCAACTACCGCACAATTGCGCTCATTTCACATGCTAGCAAGGTTATGCTTAAAATTCTACAAGGCAGGCTTAGGCAGTATGTGGACCGAGAACTCCCAGAAGTGCAAGCTGGATTTCGAAAGGGCAGAGGAACCAGAGACCAAATAGCAAACATGCGCTGGATTATGGAGAAAGCTAGAGAGTTCCAGAAAAACGTCTACTTCTGCTTCATTGACTATGCAAAAGCCTTTGACTGTGTCGACCACAGCAAACTATGGCAAGTTCTTAAAGAAATGGGAGTGCCTGATCACCTCATCTGTCTCCTGAGAAATCTCTATGTGGGACAAGAAGCTACAGTTAGAACTGGATATGGAACAACTGATTGGTTCAAAATTGGGAAAGGAGTACGACAAGGTTGTATATTGTCTCCCTGCTTATTTAACTTATATGCAGAATTCATCATGCGAAAGGCTGGACTAGATGAATCCCAAGCAGGAATTAAGATTGCCGGAAGAAATATCAACAACCTCAGATATGCAGATGACACAACCTTGATGGCAGAAAGTGAGGAGGAATTAAAGAACCTTTTAATGAGGGTGAAAGAGGAGAGCGCAAAATATGGTCTGAAGCTCAACATCAAAAAAACCAAGATCATGGCCACTGGTCCCATCACCTCCTGGCAAATAGAAGGGGAAGAAATGGAGGCAGTGAGAGATTTTACTTTCTTGGGCTCCTTGATCACTGCAGATGGTGACAGCAGTCACGAAATTAAAAGACGCCTGCTTCTTGGGAGAAAAGCAATGACAAACCTAGACAGCATCTTAAAAAGCAGAGACATCACCTTGCCGACAAAGGTCCGTATAGTTAAAGCTATGGTTTTCCCAGTAGTGATGTATGGAAGTGAGAGCTGGACCATAAAGAAGGCTGATTGCCGAAGAATTGATGCTTTTGAATTATGGTGCTGGAGGAGACTCTTGAGAGTCCCATGGACTGCAAGAAGATCAAACCTATCAATTCTTAAGGAAATCAGCCCTGAGTGCTCCCTGGAAGGACAGATCGTGAAGCTAAGGCTCCAATACTTTGGCCACCTCATGAGAAGAGAAGAATCCTTGGAAAAGACCCTGATGTTGGGAAAGATGGAGGGCACTAGGAGAAGGGGACGACAGAGGACAAGATGGTTGGACAGTGTTCTCGAAGCTACGAACATGAGTTTGACCAAACTACGGGAGGCAGTGCAAGACAGGAGTGCCTGGCGTGCTATGGTCCATGGGGTCACGAAGAGTCGGACACGACTAAACGACTAAACAACAACAACAACAACATCCACCTGATCAACAGAGCCATTGTTGCTGGCCCAGTTCCTGACTGGTGGACACTGGTATGTTTACAAAAATGCTGCGGATGTGCCTGCCACCCCTGCCCCCTTGCTAACTTCTTTCTTTCTTTCTTTCTTTCTTTCTTTCTTTCTTTCTTTCTTTCTTTCTTTCTTTCTTTTCCACCCTTCCTCCCAAAGGAGTCCAGGGTGGCAAACAATTGAAACATCTTGGCTGAAGCTGAAATGATGGCTCAGTCGGTAGAGCATGAGACTTGAACTGCAATTCAGGATTGCAAGTTCAACCCCAAGATTCCTGCATTACAGGGGGTTGGGCTAGATGACACTTGGGGTCCCTTACAACTCTACAATTCTATGGTTCTATGATCTTAAAACAATTCCAATAAAGACAAGTATTAGGAAAGATCGCTAGTTTTGAAAAGGCTTCTTGCGTTTCCATTTTCTCCTTGCCCCTTTTCCCTTTCAGACAGAGCATGCCACTGGGTCGGTGACGTATGCCTAGCATGCAAGCCCGAGATGGTTCTGTCCATCTGCTTGTTTGTTGACAGTGTTTGCTTCCTGTTTTATAGACCCAAAAGGCTCTTAAAAGCTGCTTACGAAAGAGCCTCTCTCCATTAATGACATTCAGGTCTGGCATTGGGGAAAGAAATAGCACGACGTCCCTGTGGTGCCAGCATTTCTCAGCTGGCATTTCCTGCCCTCTTCTTTGCTGAGGTTGCCCTTCAGCCTTTACCCACTAGGCAACAGCTCCCACTGGTGTCCCTCGAGCCAAAGGGAGTGGGCCTGAGGAGCTGGATCTCTGCCCACAGTGGAGGCACTGGCTAACTCTTTAAAGGTCTTCTAGGAAATGCCTCATAGGGGCTGGAGGGAAGAAGGATGTTGGAGAAGAAATTAGTTAAGCTTTTCAGCGGGTTACGATTAGGCAGTAATAATAACAGTAATACAATTTGTTTGCCACCCTCTTTCCTTCTTCTTCTTTTTTTAACAGCTTGGATCAGAAGGTACTTGTTTATAACCCCTCGTGGCCCAATATCATTACAATGTCTGCCCTTTTGATATATGTTTGGTTGTTACCCTTTTAATAGATTTTAAAAAAGAAAGAAAGATTTAAGTACTTCATTCTGTTGCATTTTGACAGCTGTTAGCCATCATTTTTTCCATTCACCTGCATTTAGCAATACCATAAAGGGAGGCAATCTGAGAACTAACAAGAGCCGGGCACTACAAGGTGATAATTCTGTATCACTTCGGCCTATAAATACCTGACAGGCTTTGCGCTGACTCAGCAGTCTGTAACAAAGTGGCAGCTGTGCCCTTTTATCTGTGTGAGTGTTTCACAGCAATTGGACTATCAGCCCCTGCAGTGAAAATCCATAGTATCGATCAGGCCATTTCTCCACTGTAATTCTTTTGTAGGAAATCCCTGGTGACAAATTTTAGCTGCACCACTTTTTGATCGCTGGTTTGATGTAAGTGATCTCCAAGGGCAGAGTTAAGCTCTCGGCCGTTCCAGATTATCAAGCACTAACTTTATTTACTGAAACTACAGTTGTGGTCACCCAAAGAAGGGGGAGGCGGACGCGGAGGCAGGGGGAGGACGGGGAGGAAGACGGAGGGAGGGAGGGGGGTAGAGATTGAAAAATAGGAATGAAATAATATTTCAAAGAGGCAGGAGATGGGAGGGAGAGAGAGAAACAGTTGCGTCAGCTACTTGACTCTAAATGCGGGTTATAAAAGCATGCTCCACGTTTATAAACTCATAAATAGTGGGAATGTGTTTTGATAAAAATGCCTCCGTGATGGAGGGCGATGCTGTGAAACTGAAGTGTTTATGGACACAGTCCGGAAAGGCAAGCCCTCCTTTGTTTGGTTTGTTCCTTGGGGGCTGCGGCCATTCGGAGCCTCATTTTTAGTACATACTCGACGGGGAAAGTATTAACGCTCGGGCTCATGGACATCCAATGAAACTGAACGTTGGAAGAGTCAGGTCTGATCAAATAATGTACTTCTTCATCCTGTGTGTAGATAAACTATGGAGCCATGGCAGTGATGGCCACCAACTTGGTGTCAGGAGTCCAGGTCTCTTCTCTAGCTTGGTACACAGTAAGCGTAGGTAATTTAAAAGGAAGATTTATTGCCAAAACAAACAGATAGCTCCGCCCAGCTCTAATGGAGCTGCCGACATCATGAACTAAGATGACCCTTCTGAAGAATCCTTCTTCTTCCACTGCCAGAAACAACTGAACTTTCGCTTCTGACATCTCTTAAATTGCTTCCTATCTTGGAGCCCCCCTATTCGCCGAGCCCTTGGACTGAGAGGGTCAGCTCCTGCCCCTTCCTCATTTTCCGAGATGGCGCCCCCTCAGCTCTTTCCCTCCTGATGAACTACTTCCTTCTCTGTTTGCATCTCAAGAGCGCTGACAGACTTCCCAACTCGCTCTCCAGCACTCTCTTATCAGCTCGCATTCCTAAGGGCAGGGGAGTTGGCAATCGCCTATACTCATCCTTCCTTAACTCTCTCTGTTCCTGCTGGCTTCCTTCGGCTGGTTGCAACTCTTCCCTGGGGGCTGGCTCATTCATGACACTTGGATGGCTTTAAAATAAGATTAGACAATCGGTGGAGGATAAGGCGATCGATGGCTACTAGCTGGGAGGGCTGTGCTCTGCCTCCATGGTTGGAAGCAGCAATGCTTTTATTTATTTTTTACCATTTTTAATTGGTTTTTACAGTTTACATTTATATTCAAATCATAATCATACATAAGAAGGATCCCGTGAATCCTTGGACTTCCCTCCGTCCTCCACGGGTCCCATCAACATTCTTTTTTTTTTCAACTGCGTCTTATAAGATCCTCCATTTTCTTTAAAAAAACAACAACCCTGTTTTCCCATAGTTCTTGTTACATTACGAGTGTTGTTACAATCTTGCCAAAGTTTTGAGTTGTTTATAGTGTTCTCCAAGATAAATTATACATTTTTCCCATTTCTTGATTTTTGATATTTCTGGTCATTTTCACCATTTCAGCGTAATCCATCATCTTTATCAGCCATTCCTCTCTGGTTGGGATCTTGTATTCCTTCCATCTCTGGGCCAGAAGTATCTGCACTGCCGTCGTCATGTACATAAATAGTATTTTCTGCTCCTTCTGCATCTAAAATTCCTTTTTAAAAATGATTTTGTTTAAGCAGCAATGCTTCTAAATGCCAGTTGCTGGAAACCACAGGAGGGGACAAGGCTCTTGTGCTCAGATCCTGCTTCCGGGTTTCCCATAAGCATCTGGCTGGCCACTGTGAGATCAGGATGCTGGACTAGACGGGCCATTGGCCTGATCCAGTATGACTCTTCTTTGTATCTGTTTTGTCCCTTACTAAATGCTTTTGTTCGTTAGAAAGCTGCCTTGTTTGGGTCATGCTCCGGTCGGCGGGCGGTTGAAGCCCTGGCTGAGGACGTCAGGACCAGAGGCAAGATGGTGGTGTAGAAGCAGGAACAGGTGCAGGGCTGAGGGTCCAGCAGCAGGCAGTCGCAGGGTCAAGGAGCAAGGCAGAGGCGAAGGTCTGAGAGTCAAGGAGCAAGGCGTCGGCACGGCAAAGGTCCAAGGGTCGAGGATCAAGGCATCGGCAAGGCGAGGGTCCAAGGAGCAAGGCGTCGGCAAGGCAAGGGTCCAAGGGTCCAAGGGTCAAGGATCAAGGCGTCGGCAAGGCAAGGGCCCAAGGAGCAAGAGGCCAGATGCAACCAGGCAGGGATAGCGTTGCTTTGGCAAAGAGCTGAAGGGAAATGCTGGGCTTTTATCCCTCCCAGCTCCTGCCCCAGGTGCAGTGAGGTATCAAGTGGCCTCACCTGAGTGGCCACTCCTTGCCTCTCCAGCACAAGCTGGATTTTGTTTAAGCAGCAATGCTTCTAAATGCCAGTTGCTGGAAACCACAGGAGGGGACAAGGCTCTTGTGCTCAGATCCTGCTTCCGGGTTTCCCATAAGCATCTGGCTGGCCACTGTGAGATCAGGATGCTGGACTAGACGGGCCATTGGCCTGATCCAGTATGACTCTTCTTTGTATCTGTTTTGTCCCTTACTAAATGCTTTTGTTCGTTAGAAAGCTGCCTTGTTTGTTTGGGTCATGCTCCGGTCGGCGGGCGGTTGAAGCCCTGGCTGAGGACGTCAGGACCAGAGGCAAGATGGTGGTGTAGAAGCAGGAACAGGTGCAGGGCTGAGGGTCCAGCAGCAGGCAGTCGCAGGGTCAAGGAGCAAGGCAGAGGCGAAGGTCTGAGAGTCAAGGAGCAAGGCGTCGGCACGGCAAAGGTCCAAGGGTCGAGGATCAAGGCATCGGCAAGGCGAGGGTCCAAGGAGCAAGGCGTCGGCAAGGCAAGGGTCCAAGGGTCCAAGGGTCAAGGATCAAGGCGTCGGCAAGGCAAGGGCCCAAGGAGCAAGAGGCCAGATGCAACCAGGCAGGGATAGCGTTGCTTTGGCAAAGAGCTGAAGGGAAATGCTGGGCTTTTATCCCTCCCAGCTCCTGCCCCAGGTGCAGTGAGGTATCAAGTGGCCTCACCTGAGTGGCCACTCCTTGCCTCTCCAGCACAAGCTGAGGCCTCACCTGAGTGGCCACTCCTTGCTTCTCCAGCACAAGCTGAGGCAGGCCCCAGTCCTGCAAAGCACTACAGGCCCCAGAGCCTGACTCCTGCCCATACTCCTGACAGTTTGTTTTATTAAATTTGTATAGCACCTTTCATCCAAAGATCACAGGGCGGTTCACAATATAAAAATGCAAAATGAGAACACAAAATACATAATAGAACAAACACAGAAACCCATCAATAACCTCTCCCTCCAACACATTTAAAAGGCCATAGACTGTTAATCAGCCCAATGTCTGGTTAAAGAGAAACATTTTTGCTTGGCACCTAAAGATATGCAATGAAGGTACCAGGAGAGCCTCCCTGGGGAGAGCATTCCACAAATGGGGAGCCACCACAGAAAAGACCCTGTTCCCATGTTGCCACCCTCCAGACTTCTTCTGGATGATGCACACTTAGAATGGTCTCAGATGATGATTGTAGTATCCAGGTCAGTTCATACCAAGCAACACCAGGTTCATACCAGGTGACAACATTTGTTCTTCTAGCTCAGTGTCTGACTAGCAGCAGCACTCCAGGGAAAGCAAGTGCTCTCTACAAGTGAGCTATGATCCCTCCCCATACTATTACTTAGTCTACATCTGTGCTGAAATAATAATAATAATAATAATAATAATAATAATAATAATAATAATAATAATTTGTATCCAGCCCATCTGGCTGGGTTGCCCCAGACACTCTGGGTGGCTTCCAACATATATAAAAATTAAATAGAACATTAAACATTATAAAACATCCCTATACAGGGCTGCCTTCAGAATGTCTTCTTAAGGTTATATATACTTACTCATCTCCTTGACATCTGATGGGAGGCGGTTCCACAGGGTGGGTGCCACTACCGAGAAGGCCCTCTGCCTGGTTCCGTATAACTTCACTTCTTGCAGTGGGGGAACCACCAGAATGCCCTCGGCGCTGGACCTCAGTGTCCGGGCTCAGTGTTGCTAACTGCAAAAAACCATTTTGTTTCAGCAAGCCTACCCAGATGCATAATTTAGTTATGTATTTTGTATAGTTTTGCTGATTTTTATCACTGCTTTATTAATAATTATTTTATCTAATGTTGTTTTTAAAATGTCTTTTATTTACATACAATAGTATGGCAGAACTCTCATTGGCCAGGGGACACAGTTTTTAATACGTTCCAGCAGTTGCAGCTAGAGTTCTTTTATTAGGTTTTAGCAAAAAGAAAAGAAAAAAATTGAATTATTATTGCCTTTAAATTTTTAACGAACTTATAGACACAAGTCTACTCAGAGACAAGTACGATACTCCCAGGTAAGATGGTATATGACTGCAGCCTAACTGAAAAAAGATTTAGAAAGCACGCCTTACAAAGGTTGGCCGCAAACCTGGATGGCTTTAAAAGAAGATGAAAACAAATTCATGGGGGATAAGACTACTAGCCATTCTCAGGGCTCATCTACATTCTCAGGCCTCTGAGATAGTATACTTCTGAGCACCAGTTGCTGGAGATTGTGAGTGCCAGAGATGTCCCCACTGTGGAAGGATGTGTGGATCCAGAATTGGCCTCCGCAGTCGCTTACGGACCCATTGTTAAAATTGTGTTTATGGAAGACAATCTTACTTGGCTACGAGTGATCGCCAAAGAAGAAGAAGAATTCTGCTCGGCTCGTGCTTGTGAGCTTCCCATAGTCATCTGGGCTGCCGTTGACTTGATCCAGCAGGCTCTTCTTTTCTTTTTCTTCTTCTTTATATAATTTTTATTACATTTTCTGTTTTACCATTTAGAATATTCATTTAAACAACCTTAAAATATCAATGACTTCCCTTCTTCTCTTTCCATGGTTCATTTTGCATAACATAAATCCCTGCATATTTTATATAAACTAAACCATTCAGTATTCCATTATTGCTTCCATCAAAACTTATTTACACTTTTGAATCTATCTTAACGCTACCAACGTTTTCAAGTGTACACAATTCCCCCCCCATATAGTCAATAAAAAAAATTCAATCTTCTTTAAACGTACGTTCTTCTTGTTCTCTTGTTCCATGGGTAGGCAAACTAAGGCCCGGGGGCTGGATCTGGCCCAATCGCCTTCTGAATCTGGCCCATGGACGGTTCGGGAATCTGCATGTTTTTACATGAGTAGAATGTGTGCTTTTATTTAGAATGCATCTCTGGGTTATTTGTGGGGCATAGGAATTTGTTCATTGTTTTCTTTTCAAAATATAGTCCGGCCCCCCACAAGGTCTGAGGGACAGTGGACCAGCCCCCTGCTGAAAAAGTTTGCTGACCCCTGTCATATTCTATAAGTTAGGTCTGCAAGTTGTGCATATTCCATCAGTTTAAGTTGCAATTCTTCTTTAGTTGGGACCTTGCTCGTTTTCCCAGCAGGCTCTTCTTATATGGTTGAGACCTGTAGCAGCCTGCTGATTTTTTTGTGTGGAAGATGACTCCAGAGCCTCAAGCAGCTTGTTCCCATCCTTTCCATTGTAACTGGAACAACAGTGAAGCAAGTCAGAAGACAGCAGGAATGCAAATTCTTCTCAGAAGAATAAAGGCTACTCACTCCTGAAGTTCTGGAGCTGCGAGTACCACATCTTTGTAAAGCTGTGGCGTCTTTTATGAGCAGTGCTCCATCGATATTGTTAAGGAAATAAGACCTTGGTGAAGTTTCCAATACTTTGGCCACCTCATGAGAAGAGAAGACTCCCTGGAAAAGACCCTGATGTTGGGAAAGATTGAGGGCACAAGGAGAAGGGGACAACAGAGGATGAGATGGTTGGACAGTGTTCTTGAAGCCACAAACATGAGTCTGACCAAACTGCAGGAGGCAGTGGAAGACAGGAGTGCCTGGGGTGCTCTGGTCCATGGGGTCATGAAGAGTCGGACACGACTAAACGACTAAACAACAACAAAGTTTCCACTGCATCAGGGCCGGCTTACTTGGACAACACTTCGGCGTGTCACACACTGCCAATATTAACAGGGAATAGGATGCTACAGGCAAAAGCTTCCCTTGGTGGGTCTTAGCCAATTGCGTCTACACTATCTTGTGACCTCTGCTGTTATGTAGGCTGACAATACAAGACAGCTTCTGATCTGAGGTCAGTGAGCAATGAGCTTTTGCAACACTCAAGGCAATGATGAACTCACAATTTATCTCACCCACAATTTATCTCCACCTTCTTGCTCTCCTTCTTGGGAATGTATTGAAAGAAAAACAAATTTAACACGGGCCCCGGCACAAAGAAGAGGCGTAAGCCCAGGCTAAATTAAACTGGGCTTCTAGTTAAGTTCCTCAACCACAGAATTTTCCCTCGCCGTTTTAGGGGCAAGGTGATGGAAAGAAAGAAAGAAAAAGTATCCCATTAGTCCAGAGAGCACAGATGCTCCTGTCCTGGGTGAAAGCCATTGACAGAGATTTAGACAAAGTTGGTTGTGGGCTGAAATGTAGTGATCAGTTCTGACAGCATCCTGCTCAACTTGATATTATTTCCGATCTGCCTCCAACCAAATGCCAGCGAGCAGCGCCTTGCTTCTCGGAGTTCAAGAGGGTAGTTGCAAACACAGGCCATAAAAGACCTGCATGTCTCTGGCTTGTAGAGAGTCGTAATTCTTTCCAGCAAAGTTACCTTTCCTGTTTCTATGAATTACTCTTACATTCTTGTAAGAGATATGGTTTGAGGTATTTATGGCGCATTCAATTCTGCTATCATTGATTTACTGGACCAAACCTGCTCCAGGATATGATGTAAAGCCCCTTCTCCCAAAAGGAGAGGGCGGGGAACCTCCTTACATCTCATAGGAAACTGCATTTTCTGCCCTGCTGCCCTCCAGCAGATGACCAAGAGAGATAAACAGAGGGCACTTCACTCTCTAGTTGCAATGCGCCCGGTGATATGAAGGAATCAATCAGACAAAAGCAGATTATTAGAGTGTCTGAGAGAGATCAAACATTGCTGGCATCTTCACCCACACACGGTTGATTTACAGGCAAGCTGATAAAGTGCTGCAGCTCACTGTCAGAAGTACATGACAGTTCCTCTAGCTCTATGGATAAATTATTGCTGAAGCCCATGATAACATTTCTCCACCTAGCAACCAAACATAACAGGATGTGGCTTTTAGCACTAAGAGCCAGAACGATACAAAGAGAAACATGGGAACTCGTTTTGTAGGAATGAAGCATACCGGGAGGGGGGGGGGAGTCACACAGTACAGACACAGGCACATGTGTGTGTTCATGTGCACTTTATATATGGTGTGGGTGGGTGGGTGTGCATTTTGCACATCAGTTTGAAGGCAAATGTTGGGAATTACATGAATGGTAGGTAGCATGCTTAGCATGCAATGGGTGTCTTTAAATAACCCACCTATGGACTGACTCATGCTAATCTACATGATGCATTTGCATGTTTGATTGTATATCCTGCGCATAAAATGAAAAGAAATGCATGCCAGAAAGGCTGGCTGCATGACCATGGACATTAATTGCTTGTTCAGATTATGCACGTCAGTGGTATATGCATAGTTCTGATTGTTTCTGTAATGTCTAATAAATCTCTGTAATGTGCACGCATGTGAAGAAGGAAGGAAGGGCATGTCCAAGTGGTTTGTTTGAGTATCATGGCTGCCTGGTGTTTTATATCACATCCATGCATGCATTGTAATTTGCTTTTGCAGTTTTAAAAGGTATAGCCTTTGATGTGTATGTGTGAGCTTCACTGCCTTGTGTCGCATTGTTGTTTTACTCATTCCAATGTGGGTATAGCAAAGAGACTAAAAAAAAGAGGTTAAGTAATGAAAACATAGAATACTATTTTAAAAATAAAACAATGGTCTGTAGCTAAATTATTGTTATCTATTAAATTTCTATAGCACCCTTCCTCTGTAGATCTCTAGGCAGCTCATAACATCAATATGCAAGATAAAAATAACGAAATACATAACAATGACAATGACAATAACAAAAAAAGGAAAAATACTTCTACAGCACTTTGGGATTTGCTCCCACAAGATGTAGTAAAGGTAAAAAAAGGTAAGGTAAAGGACCCCTGGACGGTTAAGACCAATCAAAGGTGACTATGGGGTGTGGCGCTCATCTCGCTTTTCAGGCTGAAGGAGCCTGTGTTTGTCCACAGACAGCTTTCCGGGTCATGTGGCCAGCATGACTATACCGCTTCTGGTGCAACGGGACATGACAGAAACTAGAGCGCATGGAAACGCCATTTACCTTCCTGTCGCAGAGGTACCTATTTATCTACTTGCATTGGTGTGCTTTCGAACCGCTAGGTTGGCAGGAGCTGGGACAGAGCAATGGGAGCTCACCCTGTCATGCGGATTTGAACCGCTGACTTTCTGATCGGCAAGCCCAAGAGACTCAGTGGTTTAGACCACAGCACCACCCACTGTGATGTAGTAGTGGCCACCAACTTGGATGGTATGCCCCTCAAATGTATCAATTTAATCAAGACATCCCATTTTGGGGGGGCATGCTCTTGCGTGACATTGTGGCCCCCAAAGATGAGCACCATGCTTTTGCAGCGGTCACATGACTCGGGGAGCGCGGCCCCCAAAGACACACATTTTTTAACACCATGGTCTCCCATGGGATCGGTGCCCTGAAAGATGCATACTTTGGGGCACTCTGCTCTCACGCTGGTCACGTGACTCGTGGGAGAGCGTGACACCCGAAAGATGCACATACTATTTTTCCTCTGGAACATGTTGGAGGGGATGGGGTGGTGTTAGAAGATTGCATAAATTCAGAGCGAATGAAGCTATCTGTAGTTACTAGCCACCATGGCTATGTTCCATCTTCACTGTTGGAGACAGTACACATCTGTATGTCATTTGCTGGGAATCACAAGTGGGGAGAGTGATGCTGAACCCATATCTGCTCGTGGGTTTCCCATGGGTATCTGGTTGAGCCCTGCTGGACCAAACCTGCAAACAGGACCCGAGCACAAGAGCATTCTCCCCTCCTGTGGTTTCCAGCAACTAGCATAATATCCAGTGTACTGGAAGAAGCAAAGATCACCAGTATTGAAGGAACAATTCTTCAACATCAACTTCGTTGGACTGGTCATGTTATGCGGATGCATGATTATCGTCTTCCAAAGAAACTACTCTATTCTGAACTTAAAAATGGAAAGCGTAATGCTGGTGGTCAGATTTAAAGACTCTCTCAAGGCAAATCTTTAAAAAAGGTAGCATAAACACCAACAATTGGGAAACACTTGCCTCAGAGCACTCCAATTGGAGAACAGCCTTTACTAAAGGTGTCATGGGTTTTGAAGAACTCAGGACGCAAGAGAGAAACATGCTAAGAGGAAGGCACGCTTGGCAAATACACACCGTGATCAACTCCCGCCTGGAAACCAATGCCCCCACTGTGGAAAGGGCGTGTGGATCCAGAATTGGCCTCCACAGTCACTTACGAACTCATTGTTAAAACCGTGTTTATGGAAGACAATCTTACTCTGCTACGAGTGATCACCAAAGAAGAAGAAGAATATCCAGTGTAAGAGGCAGTATGTCTCTGAATGCCAGTTACTGGGTAACATGAGCAGAAGAGTGCAATTGCATGTGGGCATCCGCTGAGCTACTGTGGAAACTAGATGAACCTTTGGTCTGATCTAACACAGCTTTTCTTAAACTATTTTATTATTTTACATTCACTGATCCATAGGATCTCTCAACTGTGACAATAATGTGCATATATGCCTGTGCCTAAGTATGCAAAGGCAGTGTACAAACATATATGGTCCTTTTAAGCCCACATGCTTTAAGCAACACAAAATATGCATGAGTTCACCGAGGACAAACTAGATTTGTGCTGCCAGGTGGAGAAGGTTCCACAGAGAGAAGGAGAAGCAAATGGTTTTCCATGCTAGCAGTAGGTTCACTTCACTTTTTAAAAACAAATATTAAAAGGATTCATCCATGTAGAAGACAGCATTACATGGAAATTGAGTTCAGAGCAGAGCAGAGTAATATTGTACATTTACCTAACACATGGTTACCACCTTTGCATTTGGGTGGGGGAGGGAGCAGAAATAAGGCCTTTTAAAAACCATACACTGTTTTTAATTAACAACATGTTGTTGTTGTTGTTGTTGTTGTTGTTGTTGTTGTTGTTGTTGTTGTTGTTATTTTATTTTACTTTACTTGGGACCATGGTACCCCCCCCCAGCATTTCCAATATGAAAATTCAGTAATCAGAACTGATGAGAGCCAATAAACTGAAAAGTCATCTTGATAAGTCAGAGGCATTGTGGGTAAGTGGCTGTTGCTGTTATTAATTATTTGTATGGTTTAAATCTATTTTAATGTGTGTGTGTACACACACACAGTTTTGATTCTATCGATGTTTCATGGTTTTTAAATTTTTGTTTCTTTCCCCTATGTTTTTAGCTGTTCTTATTTTCATCTGTAAGCCACCTTGAGTCCCTGCCAGGGGAAAAAAGGTGGGGTATAAATAAAGATATATTACTTAAATAATTATTTGGCTTTCTTACCTGCCCTTCATCACAAGATTACCACAATATAAAAATACAGTTTTAAAATCAGTTAAATAATTTTTAAAAGCTCAGGTCTTGGGGAGGGAATTGCAAGTTACAAAATTGGCTTCTTTTTTAAGAAACAGGGGAAACATACTCTGGAACAGACATTAGGTAAAGGGACCCCTGACCATTAGGTCCAGTCCTGACCGGTTGTGGCGCTCATCTCGTGTTATTGGCTGAGGGAGCCGGTGTACAGCTTCCAGGTCATGTGGGCAGCATGACAAAGCCGCTTCTGGCGAACCAGACAAGCACATGGAAACACTGTTTACCTTCCTGCTATTTATCTACTTGCACTTTGACGTGCTTTCGAACTACTAGATTGGCAGAAGTTACAGACATTATTGGATCATAAAATCATTGAACTGTAGAATTGGATTGGACCTCGAGGGTCATCTGGTCCAACTTCCTGCAATGCAGGAATTTCAGCTAAAGCATCCATGACAGATGGCATACCCTCTAACATGTCCAGGCCCAAAACCAAGATGTGTGTATTTCAGGAGAGTCACATGACCCACCCAAGATTGTGTTTTTTTTTGGGGGGGGTGAGATCATGCCATGAGATCATGGTGCCCCAAATGACTGCCATTTTCTAGGGACAGTTACAGGGCTTGAGATGGCCATCCAACCTGTGCTTTGAAACCTCCAAGATAGGCAAGTCCACTACTTTCTGAGGGAGTCCGTTCCACTGTCAAACTGCTTTTACCATCACAAAGTTCTTCCTGATATTTAGTTGAGACCTAACTTCTCATTCCAATTTAACAAAAAATATTCCTTATAGCTACACAATTATTTATTGTACTCTGTTTATAAATCTATGCAGAAATTAGGCCAGGTGTCCAGAAGCTATTAAACAGCACCAGTGCCAAAAGAGGTCCAGTTCTGGCTATGGAGACTCTTAAACTGGACATAGTTTAGGGTCTCAGCATGTCTTAATCCGGCCCTCATAGAGTCATGGATTTACTAGGATCCTGGAAACAGGGTTGTCCACAGTAAGCAGGGATACGTGGAGTGTGTGGATTATTTTCTGCTACTGCCCAGGGCCGTCTTAACCATTGGTGCTAGGGGGGCACAGCACCGGGGCGCCGGGCTCTCAGGGGCGCCAGGCCAAGAGTCCGGGGCTGAGTGTTGGAGTCTGGGCAAGAGCCGCCGACAGCCAAGCGGAGCAGAGCCCGTCGGAGCGCCATGGGCTGCTCTTCCCCGGACTCCAGTGCTCACCCCCGAACTCATGCCGAGCCACCACTCTGCTCCGCTTGGCTGTCGGCTCTTACTCCTGTTGCGTGCACCGAGCTGCAGGTTCCTTTCCTGGCTTTTTCTGCTGTCGCCGCATGCTCCCACTGCTGCCCAACATGGGGTGCCAGCGCAGAATGACAGGGAATGCAAGCAGCAGCAGAGAAAACATCTCTGGATAGGATCCGCCATGCACCAACAGTGCCAATGGCAGCAACAAAACCCGACGAATAGGAGTATGCGGATCACCTCCGTAAAAACAGTTAGCTGCCATGAGGCTGGGGGGGGGAGGCAGTGGGCGGACAGGGCGGCGACCATGCCGCCTGACATTTTGTCCTCCGCCCCAGCATGGAACCCACAACCTACGTTCGTACGCCCCTGTGCATGGGGCGCTGGCACCCCTGTTGGTTGGCACTGTGAGTCCCTGTGTCCTGCAACCATTCTAAAGGGAAACAACTATTCCCTTAAAAAAAAAAGGTCAACAACTTTGGGGTCCGCCCCCTTAAAAAAGGTCAACAACTCTGGGCAACAACTCTGGGCAACCTAGGGGCACCAGGTTGGATCTTTGCACCCCAGCACCGCTTATGCTTAAGACGGCCCTGCTACTGCTCATTTATTTTCATATGTGTTGCATGAAAGGGATGGAGTGGGTAGTAGAAACTCCAGAATTTTTAAGAGGGGAAAATATTCCTCACCCCACTTGGCCAGCACTGAGAGCCTGAGCAAGACTCCGACAGCCTCCCTGCATTTACCTCAAAGCAGTTTGCAGCTACAATACACCTATTAGAGTCAGTGGCAAACCTCCCATAGATTTCAGTAAAGCAGGAGCTGCACCCTGCATCCTTAAATCAATGTTTGAGCAAATTAATGTGCAGTTGCAGATCTAAACTATGTGCTGGTATTCATTTCTTTCTTGGCATGTAGTCATACTTAATTGCATGTCGAAATCCTGTCTAATCTACATTGTGTGCATGTAATTAGCCACCGAGGTTCATAATAACTGCTTGGATGGATCTGAAAAGGGGACCCCTGAAGCGTTCTCTTCACTAACAACAGAGCGATTCCGTGTCTCGCAAATCCCTTCTCCCGCCTTCTTGTCTGAATCGTTTTGAATGTATTGCCCCTCTCTGTCTCAGCAAGAGAGCTTCAGAAGATCCAACGAAAGGGGTGGCAGAGTAATATGTTACAATATTTAGCACAGCCCGCCAGACATGCATACATAGCCTACTGATCAATTTCCAGTGGTGTGCAAAAAAAAAAAAAAGACAGAAAAAAGAGGGGAGGATTTAGCCGTAAGACTCCGGAAAATGCCAACGGGAATCGCATGGCTTAATCCTTGCAAGCAGCACTGAAAAATTACCCATAAACATTTCACCATTGTGGTTTATTATTACAGTCAAATTTGTTTTATATACTTATTACTGAAGGGATAATAGGGCAGGTGTCCCTTCTTTATGAGGCAATAATCTGGGTTGCTTTGTAGTTTATACCTACCACTGAGCTGGTTCATAGCCAAAAGAAAGGGGGGATAAACTTGTTGTTGTTGTTGTTGTTGTTGTTAGAGTTTTTAGACCATTTCCATTAGATAACTGGAAGCTGAAGTTCTACCAAGAACTCTTGTGACTTGGACTCCCTCAGAAGGTGGTAGACTCTCCTTCACGGGAAGTTTTTCAGCAGAGTTGGATGGCCATCTGTCAGGGATTTTTTAGCTGTGATTCCTGCATTTCAGGGGGTTGGACAAGATCACCCTCATAGTCCCTTACAACCCTATGGTTCTATGATTCTATGGTTCTTGTGGTCTAGAGAAGAGTAGGAAGAAGGCAGTAGGGTGGGATGGGATCCTGTGGACCTCCAGTTGCTCTTGGACTTCAAAATCCCTTCAACCCCCAGCCAGCATGGTCTAATAATAATAACAACAACAACAACAACAACAACAGCAACAACAACAACTGTATACCACCTTATACTTGCAGGTCTCAGGGCAGTTCACAGGATAAAATCATGATATAAAAACAGAGAATCCATAATCAAAATTAAAACAATGGTCAGGGATGATGGGAGTTATAGTCCAGTAACATCTGGAGGGCCACAGATCATTGGGAGGGAATCTGTAGCAAGTTTGGGAATCCTGAAGACCATCAGCATCAAATGAATGCTCCAACTGTCCCTTAATGCTCAGAAACCCCAGTGGTCAAAAGTGAGATTATCCTCAGACTGAGAAAGTTATTATGCTTGTGGGTTTCCCATGAATATCTGATTTGCTACTGTAGGAATCCAGTTGCTAGAATAGTTAGACCTTTGGTCTCATCCAGCACAGCTTTTTTTAAAGATGGCATTACAATACTTGATGGCTTTAGAGAGAGAGTAGACAGGTCTCTCAATGACCACTAGTCATATATGGGTAGGACCTGGTCTGAGAACACACACTGCAGCCACCTTATTGAAGCTAAGCAGGTCTGGGATGGGTCAGCGCCTGGATGGGGAACCTCATATATCCTGCGTTGAGTCTCATGAAGGAAAGAAGGTAGGATATAGATATACTAAACAACAACAACATCAACAACATTGCATGTTTCGGCTGCTGTATGCTTTTCCCTGTATGGGGAACAACAACCGGATAGGGCCAGTTCCTTCATGCTGAACTTTGGAGCTTCCAAGAAGCATCTTGATGGTCCAGTACACTGGATCAGATGGTCCTTTAGCCTAATTCAGTTGGGCTTTTCGGACTGAACTTCCACATTCAGAAGCAGTAAGTCACGGTCCGGTCGGCGGGCGGTTGAAGCCCTGGCTGAGGACGTCAGGACCAGAGGCAAGATGGTGGTGTAGAAGCAGAAGCAGGTGCAGGGCTGAAGGTCCAGCAGCAGGCAGTGGCAGGGTCAAGGAGCAAGGCGTCGGCGAAGGTCTGGGAGTCAAGGAGCAAGGCATCGGCAAGGCAAAGGTCCAAGGGTCGAGGATCAAGGCATCAGCAAGGCAAGGGTCCAAGGAGCAAAAGGCCAGAGGCAACCAGGCAGGAATAGCATTGCTGTGGCAAAGAGCTGAAGGGAAATGCTGAGCTTTTATCCCTCCCAGCTCCTGCCACCAGGTGCAGTGAGGTATCAAGTGGCCTCACCTGAGTGACCACTCCTTGCCTCTCCAGAACAAGCTGAGGTCTTCACCTGTGTGGCCACGCCTTGCTTCTCCAGCACAAGCTGAGGCAGGCCCCAGTCCTGCAAAGCACTACAGGCCCCAGAGCCTGACTTCTGCCCATACTCCTGACACAGTATGCCTGATTTCCAGATGCTGAGGACAAAGGAGCAGGAAGGGACACAAATTCCCCATGACACCCTGCACCTAAGCTTAGCACCTGGTTTGCTGCTCATCAGTCCTGGGGTGCTAGATGAGATAGTTTGACCCAGCAAGGCAATCCGTATACTCTGAGCAGGACTGTGTGTCAGACCCATTATGGCAGGTCCTGTGTTTTAAATAGCTATGTACAAACTGATGGTTCCTGCTCCTGACAGCTGTTTTATGGGGGGCCCAGCCACTCAGGTTGTTGGTTAGCCTTCAGATGATGCTATATAGCATGCATGCCCCCAAATGTCCACCCCCTCAGCTGAGTCTTCTGTGGTGAGGTGACAAAGTATC
Source organism: Zootoca vivipara (assembly GCF_965207765.1). Lineage (NCBI taxonomy): Eukaryota > Metazoa > Chordata > Lepidosauria > Squamata > Lacertidae > Zootoca > Zootoca vivipara. The sequence goes on along the minus strand of NC_142590.1, from coordinate 79,054,075 downwards.
TTATCACTCAATATTTCAAAGGCTCCAGACAACCCTAGAATGTGTGGCTGCAGCCTTTCCTCTCCATCGCAGCCTGCCCTGGGGAGATTGGTTGCCAAGTTGAGATTAGGTAGGTAATGTATGTTATCGAAGGGAAGGAAGGCTTTACCCATGATACACTGTTTCCCCTTTTGCATTTGTCACACAGTAAGGTTGTTTTTCTCCCCCTCTTCTTCCTCTCACTCATCTCTTTTTCTTTCTTCTTCCATACTACATCCCCAAAATTACCTACCGCTATCATTTTGTTACTCTTGCATTCTTCATCACTTTGAATTTTAATATGGAGGGATGTGTTGGTATGAGTACCTTGTAAGTATTTAAATAAGTACTTTGGGGATATTTAGACCCATTCATTTCAGTGGAAGTGAACTTGTTGTTGTTGTTTAGTCGTTTAGTTGTGTCCGACTCTTCGTGACCCCATGGACCATAGCACGCCAGGCACTCCTGTCTTGCACTGAAATCAATGGCCCCAATTCACCTGCACATGCATTATAATTACATTTCTATTTTTACTATTACTATTACCATTATTTCAATTTCTTACCTGCCCTGTGCTGTAACTTCCCAAGGAGAATCACAGCAGGGTTGTTAATAATAATAATAATAATAATAATAATAATAATAATAATAATAATAATACAATGTTAAAAAGCAGTTTAAAATGAATTGCAGTCACAAGTACAGGGTGGGTCCTATATATATTTGCTGAATATGTACAGGGAGGTTGACTGAAGAACCTTATTTTTATTGATGGGTTTAATTAGTCTGAATCTATTTAATCCATATCTGAAGTCCTTTACGAAGGAGCATTTTTCATGATGGGTTTTGGGAAATGTCATGAACCAATCAGAACTTAATTAATTAGGGCTTCCTGTTTCCGGCGGTGAGAAATGGCTGACTCCCTTATGATCAGACCTCAGCCATGCCAGTATTTCAGGGCTGATATTGGGGTAATTAGCCCTGGCAGACACCCCAGGATGGGGGAAGGACTGTCATGTAGACCCGCAGATCATTCGAGATTGTCAGCTTGCATCAAGGTGCAAGCGGCAGGACACTGGGTCCCAGAGCACAACACGGCCGGCACTCTCCAAAGCCACTCTCATAGCCGGAAATAGCTGTTTGATAAAGTAATTAGATTTGGACAATAAACAGACATAGTCTGGACCGAAGAAGACTGAGAAAAAATCTGCGGAATGGCACAGTCCCTGGTGTTTAAGCTCAGACTGCAAAGAGATTCTTATCATGGTGTTTGGATTGTGGAGGTGATTGGTACGTTCTTTTTATAATTATTATTATTATAATAATTTATTATTTATACCCCACCCATCTGGCTGGGTTTTCCCAGCCACTCTGGGCAGCTTCCAACAAAATATTAAAATACAGTGGTCTGTTAAACATTAAAAGCTTCCCTTTCTCTTCTCAATACCTCGTTAAGAAACCTAATTTTTTTAAAAAAAGTACAGATGGACTTTTATTTATAATTAAGTATTCAATTGCACAGCTTTGCTTAGACTTGAAAGACTTGATAAAGATAAAAGAAGAAACAAGATGGCGCTAGTTAATATGACGCAGCACAGAAAAATGAGAGTTCCTCCCTTTTTTGAGGGAAGTGGGAGATGCTTGCTGGCTGACTTTGTAGTGACTTGAGACAATAATTTGGGATAACATACAGTGCATCTGTTTGCAGAATTTCTTCATTATGAGAGAGAGAGAGAGAGAGAGAGAGACGGCTAAATGGATGTCTAGCAGCCCCCCTTCTAGGGCTGGGACCTAACTGCCCTGATATAAAGTAGGACACTTGGCTACCCGACCTAGGACACTTTACTTGCACATCCCAATGGTTTGTACCCTTATTTGAGGTTCTTCTATGGAAGGTGAACTCCCATAATCTTGATTGTGGGAAATGGAATCCTCCAACACTCTTACATCGCTAATAAAATAAAAAAAATCAGTTTGGAAGATGTTGTATCAGGTTCATATTGCAAAATGGCTAGTAATTGGATTTTGCAATATCCCAGTTACATGTTTGATGCAAATATTATGAACGCAGGTCTTTTCAGCAGTAGAACATTCTAATGGCACCCCAGTAAATTGAACTCCAGAATGAAAGCATTTGCTGGCGAGGAAAACTCAGAGAAATGTTTTATCCAAAAGTCCCCACGGAGCACCTTGGAATTTGCTTTGCTATGTACAGTAGATTATAGAAAATTGACTCAATTACGCCTTCAATTACAAGGTGCGGCTCAGTGGGAGTAGCACCCCATAGCCAAGTGTGGGGCTGGGGCCAATCACTCTTCACCAAGGAACGTGGCACTTGAAAGTCAATCACAGAGCACCAGGCTGAAACTCACTGCGGTGTAGGATCATAATCTGTGCTTTGGGGAGTCATTTATTTAAGGCAGTTGTAATCCCACTTGAAACAATAAACAGCACTGGAGCTTGGAGGGCATTTTTTGCACGAATGCTAACATTACACTAACATATTAAGTTAATTCCTAAAGGGCAGATTTCCCCCCTTAGGCAGCTAGAGCAGGATAAGAGGAATGTCCTGGGTATTTAACTCCCTGCAACAAGAAGTGCAATTATGGAAATGCACACAGGCATTGTTTTACCCAGGGAGGCTGAAGTGTTAAAGGTGCTTTAATTGGAGGAATTATACAGGCTTTGCTGGGGTCCCTTAGGTTTGCAAGGATTTGCCTTCTTCACAAGCAAGAGTGGTCTTGGCCTGCAAAGCAACTGATTTAGCCCTTAAGGACACATCCAAATTATCATTGAAGTGTGGCAAAATGTTGGCTGTCTCTGTCTCTGTGACGTTTTAGGAAAAGACCCTGATTTGAAAACAATATTTCCTGCAAGAGTAGCCAGTTTGTTGCCCTCCATACATTATTGGGCTACAACTCCCTGGCCATTGGCCATGCTAGTTGGAGTGATAGGAGCTGTGGTTCAATGACAACTGGGAGTCACCAAGCTGGCTACAACAGATCTATGGAATAACTTTATTTTCCATGAAAGGAGTTGGCCTATGTAAAGCAGATTGCTCTACTGATGTTGGCCATTCCAGGGTCCAAACGTGGGTCCAAATAATCCAAGACCCACAATCTCCCTTGTTAATGCTCACAATCTCTGAAGAACCAAACTTGTGCAATAAACATGTGAATACATTGAATATGTGGCCTTTGTAACATAAATAGCAGTCACCATTCCAAGATACTCCTAGGACTCCAATGGTTCCAACAGAAACTTCACTTCCAGACTGAAAAATGGCTACACAATGTGATTTTCAAATGGACCATGGTGTAAGATAGAGTGTGGAACCCTTATTTTCCTGCCAGTATCACAATGGCATTGTGGTGCAAATGTGTTTTGAATATTGTGTACAGTTCTGGTTGCCCCACAGCTGAAAAGTGTTCTGAAAAGGGCAACCAAATGATCGGGCAACTCCCTTATGATGAAAAGTTACAAAATTTGGGTTTTTTTAGATTAGAAAAGGGTGATTGAGGACATGACAGAGGTTCAGAAAAGTATATATTGCATGGGGGAAGTGGGTAGGGGGAGGGGGGTTTGCCCTTTCTCATAATACTAGAACCCAGTGACTTCCAATAAAATGGAATATTCAAAGATTCAGGATAAAGGGGACAGCTCAGCGTTCAACAATGGAATTCACTCCCACAAGAGGTGATGATGGTCACCAACTTGGGTGGCTTCAGAAGAGATTTGACACATTCTCTCAGAATAAGACTGTAAGTGGCCACTAGCCAAGTTGGCTATGCTTCCACCCTTGAAGGCAGTAAGCCTCTGAATATCAGTTGCTGGGAGTCACAAATGGGGACAGAGCTGTTGCTCTCAGGTTCTGCTTCCAGGCTTTCCAACCAGTCTCTTCTTATGTTCTGCCAAGGACTGTGTATCCCCTCTGTGGTAATCTGTGGGGGTCCCCATGCCAGTAGTGGGCAGAGTCAAAACCCAAAGTGTGAAGACCCCCTGTTTTCCCCGTCTCTTTCCATCCCCCCTTTTCTCTCTCCATTCTGTAAGGGGGGAGTTATCTCCCTCTGTGTGTAGCACAACTCCAAATAACACAATGAACAAACTATCTGATTGGATCCTATGGCTCAATCCCCTGCAAACTTAAAGGTAAAGGGACCCCTTACCATTAGGTCCAGTTGTGGACAACTCTGGGGTTGCAGCGCTCATCTCGCTTTACTGGCCGAGGGAGCCAGCGTACAGCTTCCGGGTCATGTGGCCAGCATGACTAAGCCGCTTCTGGCGAACCAGAGCAGCACACGGAAATGCCGTTTACCTTCCCGTTGGAGTGGTACCTATTTATCTACTTGCACTTTGTGTTTTCAAACTGCTAGGTTGGCAGGAGCAGGGACCGAACAACAGGAGCTCACCCCATCGCGGGGATTTGAACCGCCGACCTTCTGATCGGCAAGCCCTAGGCTCTGTGGTTTAACCCACAGCGCCACCCATGTCCCTGGGCTCTGCAAACTTATCTCGGAGTAAATCCCACTATATTACTCCTGCGTAAACATGCTTAAGACTGCACTACAAGTCAGATCAAGATCACCTCTGTGATAATAAAATCCATATACCACATTTCCAACTTTTTACGACCTTATAAGTATAAAAAGGGTCATTTTTCCTTCTTCAAGCCTCTTCAATTACAAGAAAATTTCAGCACTTCCCTTCCTGTAAGAGTCCTGCAGTATCTCACAGTAATGATCAGAAGGTGGCAAAAAGAATCCAGACATCTCCCCCAAATTCTGTATTGAACAAAACGTTCATTGATTCCTGCTGTGCTTGCACCCTTTTCACAGTCTGCTTTTGTCTAAAACAGCCCTCACCGACCTGATACCCTCCAGATGTTTCGGGCTTGCAATTCTTATCAGACCCAGCCAAAAACATCAGCTGGTTGGAGTCGTAGTCCAACACATCTGGAGGGTTGGCAAAGATGAGTCTGAAGAGTCTGGTAAGCATCTTATAGGAAGGTGTGCTCATTAAGACAGCAAACTGTTGGCTTTTACCTATGCAAAAACTGTGGCAACATTTCTTTACCTCAAACCTGATTGAATCTGTGTTGATTCCTTTTTTTCCAAATAATTTTTATTAAATTTTCCAAATAAACAAACAAAACAAAAACTTTTTTTTTACACAATTCATCTTATGTTCACCCATCTCATTTCGTTTCGCGCTGCCGAGCTGTGACTTCCCTCCCTCCCGTCATTCAGCTTTATTGCTCACTCTTATCTCACAGTTCCTTTTTACCCACATTTTAAACCAGTTCGTAGGATTTATTTCAGTCCTGCAAGTGTCTTTAAACTTCTACAGTTCTTCTCCATATAGTCAATGAATTTACTCCATTTCCTTTGGAACTTTGTCTCTCCCTGGTTATGGATCCCACAGGTCAACTTTGCTAACTCTGCATAGTCAATCATTTTCGTCTGCCACTCCTCAATCGCCGGTATCTCTTGCAATTTCCATTTTTGGGCTAATAAAGTCCTTGCCGTGGTTGTAGCATACATAAATAATCTCTGATCTCCTTTTGCTATTTCCTCTCCCATTAGTCCCAATAGAAAAGCTTCAGGTTTTTTTGGGAAAGGTATACCCGAACATCTTTTTCAATTCATTATATATCATTTCCCAAAATCTTTTTACTTTTTTTGCATGTCCACCACATATGGTAAAATTCACCATCTTTATTTTTACATTTCCAGCATAGTTTACTACTCATTCTATACATTTTAGCTAATTTTACTGGTGTTAGGTACCATCTATACATCATTTTCATTACATTTTCTTTCAAAGCGGTACATGCAGTGAATTTCAGTGTTTCACTCCACAATTTCAACCACGCGTCATATTCAATATTGTACCCAAAATCTCTTGCCCATTTTATCATCACATCTTTTGTCATTTCATCTTTTGTTAACCACTCTAACAAAAAATTATACATTTTCGATAACAATTTCACTCTGCCTTCCAACAATTCTATTTGAAATTTGGACCTTTTATCTTCAAAACCTATTTTCCTGTCATTTAACAATACATCATTTACTTGGTGGTACTGCAACCATCCAGTCAAAACCTCTTTCATTTCTTCATATGGTTTTAATTTCCAACCTCTATCTGATTGAATCTGTGTTGATTCCATGTGATCCAGATCTCCTGGAGAACCACAGTTGGTCCATTACATGAACGTGGCCTGCTTCAAGCAGCAGTCTTTGGGGTCCATTCAAGAGACAGTAAATTGTCAACGACTGCTATTATATTTAGACCACTAAGACAGCAGGAAAGGAATACCATTTTTGTTTTCTGCTACAGGCACCAAAACATCTCGGCATGTCTCTGCAATGACCCTACGTCAGGTCCCTTATAAGATACTGTATTCACACATGTCGTGTTTTCTCAAAATCATCTTTAGCTCTCTTGCTTTTCAGAGCTTTACATTTCTTTGATAACAATACAGGACAAACCTTAACATTGAAGACCTACTGAAAGAGAAAAGCCTCTAGCTGGTGCTTAAAAACATGCAGCATTGGAGCAGGCTGGGTTTCTAGGGCAGAGGTCAGGAATCCTTTCTAGTCTGTGAGGGCCACATTCCCTTCTGGGCAAACATCCCAGGGGCCACATATCAGTGACAGGCAAACGAGGGCAAAGCAATGAATGTGAATTCTGGATAGTTCAGTTGGGTAGAGCTTGGTGTTGATAATGCCGAGGTTGCAGGTTCAATCCCTGTATAGGATAGCTACCATACATATTCCTGATTTGCAGGGGCTTGGACGAGATGGTTCTCAGGGTCCCTTCCAACTCTACAATTCTATGATTCTTTGAATTCTAGTTTTGTATGCTGCTGCTGCCTGCATCCATCTGTCTTGGGGGACAATGGAGGGGTGGGCCTTTGGGGGTGAGGTCAAACTGTTGGACGGTTGTGGCGCCTGCTGCGGCTGTAGAGACCGATGTGGAAGAGACAGGTTTTGTTGCAGCTGGGGCAGATGAAGGCGTCTGGTTGTGCTGCTGCAGATGCACCATGACGCTTCTCCTTTCTGTACTCCTGCCAGTGGTCATTCCACCTCTGGTCACTGTTATGGATACACAACGTGCCTGGCTGCCTACAGGCACTGTGGTCATCTGCAAGGGATTGCCATATTGCAAGGGATTGCTCCCCGTAGAGCACGTCCTTGGAGATCCTGCCATCTTCCATTCTGTTTTGCATGTGACAGGGGTGGGAAACCAGTGTGCGCCCAGCTATTGCCGAACTCCCAACTCCCATCAGCCTCAGCCAGCGTGTCCAATGGTCAGAGATGATGGGGGTTGGAATTCAGCAACATCTGGTGTGCCACAGGCTCCCCCGCCCCACCTCAAATACAATAAGACCCAAGGACGGGAGCAGCAACATTTTGATTCACCTCCTGCACTTTGGGTACTTGTATTTTCAATACTGTTCCAACTGGATATTCTTTTTTTTATGGCACTATCTTATATAAAGAACATCTGCCCTATTCTTTTTCCTTTCCCCAAATCTATCTTGATGCTGTATTTCAAAAACCTCATTTCAGGCTTCTGTGAATACAAGCCCTTCCCAGAGGCCCCAATGCCTCCATTAATTCTGGGTATTCTTCCACTCAAAACAGAAGCCGATGCCACTAATGGCACCCATTCTTATCATGTGAATGATTTAGAGGGAGGGAGGAGGGGGACGAAATAAACAGGGGATGAGGCCCAAACGCAGGCGTAAAACTTGAAACCTTGAATCATACCTCTTATGAATAAATAAATCAATAACCAATTGTCCCACTAGGGATTGGGTTGCTGGTTTCCCCCTTGTTTGCTTTGCAATGAAGAACCCAAGTGCTATCTCATGTCCACTTACATACTGTATGACTGCAGTCCTTGACATAGAAATATCACAATGGGTGAGCTCCTTTATTTCGAGCAGAATTAATAGCAGGCGCTGTAAGGGTAGAAAATGTCAGTGAATATTGTGTGTGTTTTTCCCAAGGACTGGGAGGATTCTTGCCGAGGAGAGATCAAGAGATGATAAACATAGTTTCAAAGAGTTTTGTGCCCCTTTGCTTGTTTCTTTCCTCTGCCTTTCCCCTAAATCAAGTTCTGATACCTGAAAAATCATGGGCTTTAATTCTGAGCAATGGATCCTTCCTAAAACTATGGCCATGATTCTTTGAACAGGGCACTCCATATATACCCTGGACATCTGACTGGGTTGCCCCAGCCACTCTGGGTGGCTTCCAACAGAATTTTAAAATACAATTTTAAACATTAAAAACTTCCCTAAACAGGGCTGCCTTCAGATGTCTTCTAAAAGTCTGGTAGTTGTTTCCCCCCCCTTTACATCTGGTGGGAGGGCGTTCCACAGGGCGGGTGCCACTACCAAGAAGGCCCTCTGCCTGGTTCCCTGTAACTTGGCTTCTCGCAGTGAGGGAACCGCCAGAAGGCCCTCGGCACTGGACCTCAGTGTCCGGGCAGAACGATGGGGGTGGAGACGCTCCTTCAGGCTTCCAACACATATAAAAACATAATTAAGCATTAAAAGAACTTCCCTATATAGAGCTACCTTCAGGTGTCCTCTAAAGGTTGTATAGTTTCTTATCTCCCTGGCATGGGGGTCGCATAACTCCATACATCTCCAATGAAAATAGGGATGTCCTAAGGGAAAGTGGGAGATTCCAGGGTCAAATCAGAAACTGGGATGGCTTCTATAAATCCAGGATTGTCCCTGGAAAACAGGGGTGCTTGGATGGTCTGCTGATAAGCCCAAGACTGTTGATAAGCCCAAGAGTTATAGGACTGCATTTGGCTCCCAAGCCTGAGGTTTCCCATCCCTGCCTTAGCTAAATTTATGTAAATAGAAAATTGGGGCTATACACAATGCTTTTGATAAGAGGCTGGAGATCATACACAACTCCTGTAAATGGTGGCATAGATAAGATACAGGTTATTATCTAAGCATAAGCGGAGCCTGCTGGATCAGGCCAAGGCTCATCTAATGCAGTATCCTGTTCTCACTTTGGCCAATGCTTTGGCCAAGCAGATACCTATGGGAAACCAGCAAACAGGATCCAGGCACAAGAGCACTTTCCCCTCTTGTAGTATTCGGAAGAATTCCTCTCTCTGACAATGGAGGCAGAGCACTGATGGTCTTGCCCATGATTTTCCCCAAAACCTTTTTTAAAGCCATCCAGGTTGGTGGCCTCCTGTGGGAATGAGTTCCATAGTTTAACGATGCCTTGTGTGAATAAGTACATTCTTTTATCTGCCCTCTGCATGTGGCTCAGTAAAGCACAGGCAGCATGGATGAAAGGTGTCTTTTTTATCCATCTTCAGATGGAAATCTCCCTGCATATGAGTGCAACAGGTGCACATGTGTATGGCAATCCTTTTATATCATATATGTATAGCTATTCCCCATATAATTCTAGAAAGCATATTGCCTGTATGTATCTACTCATACAGAACACTTTGAGGTGTGTGATGCAGGGACTGCTCAAATGAGTATTTTTAATATTGTAAAAGCCATGGGTTGAATTTTTCAACTTTGAAATGCCAAAAATGACGGGTGCTAAAATGTTGTACAGTAACATGATTTGGGAATTCAAAATACATTTTCGTTAATTTAATATAATTTAGTTTTGCTTGATAAGCGCAAAATGGGTGTGGAAGTGCATAGAAAACATTGAAAATGATTGCCAAGTACTTTCAGTTATATTGTTGTTATCGTTGTTGTTGTTAAGCATGACCTGATATTTTCAGAAGGTAAAATTAAAATTCTTCAGTTTTCTGAAAGTGGTTTATGTGCTTCTTCATCAAATGTAGACTTACGAGGCTAAAAGTTGTCCAACCACAAAAAAATAAAAGCAGATTTGAATTCCTCACAACCAAATAACATATTTTTAAGACCCCTCACTGAATAAATTTGCAAAGCTTAAGTATCACCTGCTAAGATGACATGCCCTAATGGGTTAACCTTTCCAGCAGACATGAAAGGGTTCTGTGAATGCTAAGTTGAGATATGAAACGCACCATCATCGTCATCTTCAAAAACAGAATGATTTCGTTGATCTTCAGAAACAGGGTCATCAAGACCAACCAAAATCATGCCCCTGTTTCTTCTTTCTTGTTAGTTTTCTACCTTAGAAGCCACAGAGAGCCAAACAAAAATGTTCCCCTTGGCCTCACAACACAAGGCATGTTGTTAAAACATGAACTGGTTTTCTAAACAACTGTTTACAAGCCTTGAGTTAAAATAGTAGTAAAAGTCATCTCGAGCCAAAGAATGACACTGTTTTCGCCTTGCTGTTTCCCTCCCCTGTCAGTCCTTGAGATGACCTTGGTTTAATTACCTGCATCTCAATGAGTGAATCTACATAGAAACTGAAGGTTAATTAATGAAGGATCGTTTCTTACTCTAAACCCATTAGGCAGTGGCTGACAGCAAATCTGGACCATGCAGTATTATCCTATATCTCATTAGAAATGGCCAGATTGATGTGTTAGCTTTGGACTCAGGGAAAAAAAAGAAGTAGTAGAAGAAGAAGAGGAGGACGTTTTATTAATGAAGAGTAGCTGTAGTCCTGCTATGGCCCCAGTATTCTTGAACATTTGGTGGATCAAACAGAAGTGGAGTTCAAGAGGACCTCTCAAAACTTGCAACAGAGAACACAAATAGAGGGATCACTCAGACGTCATTTGAGTGGTCATTCTATTTGGTGATCCAACACAGGGGACCAAATTTGCATAATATTTGCATATGCTAATGTATATGAATAGATGCGCTTTAGAAATAATTGCTATTGTCCTAGAAATAGAAGGTATCTCACTATAGTTGAGAAGATTGACCAGGTGACCTGTTCCTGCTCAGTCTGCTAACTGTGGGTGTACGACTTCAGGGCCTCTTCTGCACTATAGAAATTTAACTGTTGACTCTAGTTGCACAGCAACGATTGCAGAACAGCTATTTGCCAGAATATGTCCCCATTTAAATTAGGGGAAGCTGAGCAGCCATTAAATGGAAGAAGTTGCTTCCTTTAAAGTTGGGAATCCATTGTTCAGTGAACACAACCTGGGATATGTAAAGTGAATATTCAGAGGAGAAGGAAACTACTAGTTCAAAGGCTATTCATATTTCTCGAAGACTAGAGGAAGCAATTTATTGGATTATACCTTAAGGCAGGCATGTCAAACCTGTGGCCCTCCAGATGTTTTGGCCTACAACTCCCATGATCCCTAGCTAGCAGGACCAGTGGTTGGGGAAGATGGGAATTGTAGTCCAAAACATCTGGAGGGCCGCAGGTTTGACATGCCTGCCTTAAGGGTACTTGAAGCACAAAGTACTTCTCAGTTTGCATATGGACACTTCTGACCGAGGCTGGTGGGAGTTGTAGTCCAAATTATCTGGTGGGTACCTGGTGAAGAATGCTGAACTAAGCGGTGTCCATGTTTGGGGTGACTGTGAGAAAGTCTCCACCATAAAAACATGTCAAATAGATTTCTTAGAGATTGGTTCTCCCTGCCAGATAAAATATCAGTCACCATTCTTAGACTGGCGATGAATTTCAGTTCCATGACGTTTAAAACAGCGCTCAGCTTGCAGGAGATAGGAAAAGGAAGCCTGCCCCACATACTTGTTATGACAGCCCTTTTCAGTGGCGTAGCGGGGGGAGCGGTGCAGGAGGGCAGTTGCCCTGGGCGCAAAATTGTTAGGGGTACAACATTTCAATACCTGGTGCTGCCTCAACATAGCTGCACGCTTCCGTCGCTGGGCTCCGTTGAATATGGCTTCTTCATGCAAATATTTTTGTATCTCTGCAGCTACGATCTCTTGGGTGACGTGGGTGCCATTAGGCAGTTGAATGCACATGTGTACTCTGTCTGTTTCCCTCTCCCCCCCCCCACCTCTCTTTGCGGCCCCGGGCACTAGCAACCCACACTACGCTACTAGCCTTCTTAGTGCAGTTTTTAGACTATGGGGTGCGTGGTTTAGTTAAAGCTGAGGGGCACTTAGAGGCTGAGACTTGCGGATGTCAATGAGGGGGGCCCATACTTGCTCCCATAATTTGACACTGCTTTAAATGTACGTAGGTTTGTGGCCTAGAGTTACTGGCTAAGATTACAATATATCTAGGTTATGATACTACCAAAACATGGGAAGGGTCATAGCTTAGTGGCAGAGGATCTGATTTCCATGCAGAAGGTTCTAAATTCAATCCCTGGTTTCCCCAGGTAGCTCTGGGAATGTCCACTGGAAGAGTCCCTGCCCACTAGTCTCAACAGTACTGAGATAGATGGACCATTGGTCTCACTCAATACAAAGAAGCTTCCATTGTTCCTATGTTTGAGGGCTATGGCTTTTTGTGATCATCTTTGCCCAAAATTCATGTTTGGCTCATGTTAATTCATTCCCGAAGAGGTATGGATTTTCTGAGGTTGTCCTGGAGCAAGTCCATTTTACAGCTGAATTCCTAATAAAGACTACATTAGCCTATATGGAACTGCAAGAAAAATTCAACTTGCAATTCCACAGCCTATACAGAGTACCATATCTATGTTGGTGAACAGATCTAGTTCCTTACTGGAGCTGAGAGTCTTTTATCTCACTTTGACTGCAAACAAGGGAATCTTCAGTTAAGTCTTGGTACTGCAATACCCAGGAAGAAGGAAGCTTTTACCCTTGTCATTTGGAAGCTGTTGAGAACCCTGCTCATTATCTAATGTTCTGCTCCCATTGTGGAGCTTGAAGATTGCACCTGCTGGGTGCTTTTTCTAACCAGAAATGTAGACTGGCCACTTCTACAGAAAAAATAATGTATTTGTTAAATGATGCTGGTAATGCATAACTTTAAAAGCAGCCAGTTTTGCTGTTTCAGTGGCTAAATAGGAAACAAATTTGTGTACATGAATGCATTCAGAATTTCAAAGCCCTGTTTCCTGTACTCTTTCAGTACTTTATTTCTCTCCCTACCCCTTTGTTTGCCATTGATGCTAATCTGTTTTCTTGCATGTAATGTATATTTTTATGTGTTACACTGTGAAATATTATTGCTTTACAATGACTGAACTACTGCGATACTATTACTGCAGCCCCAGGAACAGCTGTATATTTAAAGCAGCTGGCTTCCCCAATGTTTTTACCATTACATAGCCGGGGGTGGGGGAATCTATTCATTATAAACATTTGCCCTATCAGTATGAAATTCACCATGGAGATTTGTGAAAGATGCTTGGGGGTTTGAGACCAGAGGAAAGTCTGGGTTCATAGGAGCTAAGTTGGAAGCAAGCACAGTATGGTAGACTATGGGACATGTTTGCTGCAAACACGGTGTGGAAGTCAAAGTGGGCACCGGAACCCACAAATTTAGTACTTTTTGATGATTGAGTGAATATCTAAGTGCCTTAACACTTCTTGTAAATACATGAATAAATGTGTATTGCATGTGAATACCTGATCAGAATACAGAAGAATCCCCAACTTGTGGGATCTAACAGAAAGAAAGAAAAATGGCAACTGGGGAGATCTCTTCTTAAAGCAATTGGATAAATCTCTCCTTAAAGTCAGCACTGTGCCCTGCAGACATTGCTAGGCAACAGCGTCTCCACCATCCTTGACCACAGGCCATGCTGGCTGGAGACCAGCAAAAGCTGAAGAACACCAGATTGGCTACCTCTGGCTGCTTGTGTAAGACAGGATAACACAAAGTGAGATGAAAAACTTCCGTTGGAGATCGTGCTCAAGGAAATCCACATAATGAATGAGATTAGGGAATAGGATCTGGTGGCCTTTAGGAATATCCTAAGAGGGTTTAGGGACGCGGGTGGCACTGTGGTCTAAACCACTGAGCCTCTTGGGCTTGCCGATCAGAAGGTTGGCACGACGGGGTGAGCTCCCGTTGCTCTGCCCCAGCTTCTGGCAACCTACCCAGTTTCTCATATTTTAAGACATACCCATAAAATAAGCCATAGCAGGATTTTTAAGCATTCAAGGAAGGTAGCAGTTCAAAAGCACGCCAAAAAGTGCAAGTAGATAAATAGGTACTGCTCCAGCGGGAAGGTAAACGGCATTTCCGTGCGCTGCTCTGCTTTTAGTGTTCCGTTGCGCCAGAAGCAGCTTAGTCATGCTGGCCACATGACTCGGAAAAACTGTCTGCGGGCAAATGCCAGCTCCCTCAGCCTGTAAAGTGAGATGAGCGCTGCAACCCCAGAGTCATCTGTGACTGGACTTAACTGTCAGCGGTCCTTTACCTTTTTAAAAAGAGGGTTCTAAACCAAAGGTGGGCAACCTGTGGCCCATAGGCCATATGTGACAAACTTGACTGCTCTCTGGGTGGTTTATCAAGCCCTGAGGAGCCCTGACCGCATTTTAAAACAGCTCAGCTCCTGGATCGTTAACTGAGCAGTGGGGGAAAGTCTGCTGTTCCAGTCATAAGTTTGGGTTCAATATATTGAAACGGTAGTTAACAGGGTGGTTTTTATTAAGTAGCAGCTGTAACAAATGCTAGTTTTCTGCTGGAGTCCTCTTAGCTAGCACACCACACCATACTCCAGTGAACACCTCCAAACTCCCACCCCAAGGTCTCTAGTAAAACAAATGTCTCCAAATTACAGTCATACCTCGGTTTAAGTACGCTTCGGTTTGAGTACTTTCAGTTTAAGTACTCCATGGACCCATCTGGAACAGATTAATTCACTTTCCATTACTTTCGATGGGAAAGTTCACTTCAGGTTAAGTACGGACTTCCAGAACCAATTACACTCATACTTCGGGTTAAGTACGCTTCAGGTTGAGTACTCCGCGGACCCGTCTGGAACGGATTAATACACTTTCCATTACTTTCAATGGGAAAGATCGCTTCAGGTTAAGTACGCTACAGGTTAAGTACAGACTTCCGGAACCAATTGTGTACTTAAACTGAGGTAGTGCCACTGTACTATAATAACTGCAGTTCCTGTGTTGACAGAGCCGGCTCAGCTATTAGGCAGAATGAAGCAGCTGTCTCAGGCGGCAGAAGCCCCCGAGGAAGCAGTCCCACCTCTGCTGCCAGCACAGAAGCGATGCTGGTGTCACACTGATTTAGGGGAGTTCTCGCCAAAATTGGGAGCTGCTTCTCCACCACCAATGGCATTTGCAGGGTGGGCTGAGAAGAGGCACCAGCAGCAGCAGATACAGCAGCTGCGACAGGGCAGGGCAAGGTGGCACTTCCCATTTCGCCTGGCTTGTAGGAGCCACTATGGATGCATCTTATTGTCCAGACCTTGGTTATGTGCGTCTGAAGGAATATAAAAAATGATCTCTAATTTCTGTTTTCACCAATATCGAACTCCTATTTCATTTACATTCACCGGTGCCTAGGAGAGAAAATAATGAGCTACAAAAATATTTTCTGTAACCATGAAACAGAGCTCATTTACCTTTGTAATTTTCTCTTAATCTACTGCTAATATTCACTTTGCATTTAATTTGGGCCTCTTAACGCTTTAAAACTATGTCTTTGGTCTTTCCACTTTTCTGAGTTCTGTCATGTCAAGCTTCCTCGCCTCCTTTATGTTCATTTATTTTAACTTTTGCTAGTCTTCTACCCAATCTTTTATCCTTTTTATTATTATGAAAGCATGAAATTTTATAATCCCCCAGAGCTTTCCTAGTCAGCTGCTACAAGGTTCTTAACCTTCGTTAATTTATTCCTTCATTTTTGTCATTCAGCCATTGAGCAGGGGGGCTTAATATTTTGTTATTTTTGAATGTGAAAGCAACTTTTATTAAGTAAGTTTATGGCATTAATAGATTTTTATTTCATTTTTTAATAGTTGCATTTGCCTTCCCTGTGAATTATGCCACATATAACTTTCCATAACAATTTATATGCTTCATAATGTAAATTACATTTTTATATAATCTAATGCAAGCCATGCAATAATGGGCAACATAATTCTCAATAACTTTTTTTTAGAGCATCTGTGCATGCATGTATCCAGGTTGCTGGTTTGAGAGCAAACCTTAAAAAAAAAATGTTTCATCACACCAAGAGCTTCCTGTGCCTTTTGACTAAAATAAAGAAATAAAAGAATTCAAGAAGTAACATTTAGACCACCATTTATAGCAGCCTGTTTCTGGTCAAGGGCCACATTTGCTTCTGGGAAATTTTCCAGGGGCCACATGCCAGTGTTGGGCCAAGGCAAAGTGGGCAGAGCAATGAATGTGCCATTTTCTTTCATACCACTTTCTGCAAACTCTCTCACACATTTCTCTACCTTCCTTCCAAGCAAACAAGAGGAAATACTGTACCAGGATTCAAGGACACAGTCCAGCCAGGACTCACTCAATGAAGGTGCAGAGCAGGGCCAGTGAGGGGTTTGACTGAGGAAGGTGTGTGACTTGGGAAGAGTCCAGAGGGCCAGACAGATACACTTTTTGATTCATCATTAGAAAACCGCCATTCAGAATCCAGGTGAACAAACCTACACTGCCTGTGCTCCTTCACCAACTGGTAAGGGAGTATTTTTCAGCGGTGCGATCCGAACTCCCAAAATGTCTCTGCTGAAAGTCTTGCCTGGTCCCAAGTTTGTTTGCCTTTTAGTACCAAACTCCCACCTGACAGACACAAAGCCGCTGGCTTGGAGAGGACCCAAAGGCACCACCCAAACCAGCCCCCAATCCTATAACAGAACTTAAGAAGTCTACTTTTAGGGTTGCCATATTTTGAAGAGCAAAAAAGATGGCACTGTGACGACTCTCATTTTAAATACCCCTGTAGGCTATACCCTGTTTCTTCGAAAATAAGGCGTAGCCATAAAATAAGCCGTAGCAGGATTTTTAAGCATGAGCCATACCCTGAAAATAAGACACAGTAATAGGTGCAGCAGCAAGCCAGCCACGGCAGGAGGAGGGGGAAAAAATAAGACATCCCCTGAAAATGAGCCATAGTGTATTTGTTTGAGGAAAAATAAATATAAGACGGTGTCTTATATTCGGAGAAACACGGTAGAAGCTGTGATAAAATGCTGGGGGGAGCAGGAGAAGAGAAAAGAAAAGCAAGTCTTCAACCAACAGTCATATCCATTTCTCATGCAGAAAATATAGCCAGAGACATTGTGGCAAATTTTAAAAATCCACCCCGAAATTTTTTTACCCCCGAAAAAGAGGATGTGTCCTGGGAAAAGAGGGCACATGGCAACCCTGACTTTAAGAATTCTAAACTACCTTATGTTTGTGAGTCTAAACTGTGGTTATCTACATCAGGCTTCCTCAACCTCAGCCCTCCAAATGTTTTGAGACTACAATTCCCATCATCCCTGCTCACTGGTCCTGCTAGCTAGGGATCATGGGAGTTGTAGGCCAAAAACATCTGGAGGACCGAGGTTGCGGAAGCCTAGTCTACATGTATAGGATATCCATCCGTTGTGTTTATTTCTATGCTTGCAACCTATGCTGGGAGCTCACTTTTAAAAAATGCTTCTTTAAGAAAGAAGGGAGTATTTCATTGTCAGGTAAAAGCTTTTAGTCATTATGACATACCGCCAACGTACAGCAAAAATATTACTAATGCTATTTTGTCTCCAAAGTGCATTTGTTATCGGTGTGCACTTAAACTAGTGATCAAGATCTAGTAAGGAGACACACCTGCTCTGCATTTCATATCTCTTTAACACCTTAGGGATACATCACTTAATAATTTAGTGCTAAACCATTTAGCATTTTAGCCCATCATCGCTTATATTACACACAGGATTTCAGTAACGTCTGATAAAATTATGTGTTAGCTGCCTTATGTGTGTGTAAAACTTAATAAGTCTTCTTCTGCCCTCCCCTCCCTTCCCCCCCCCCACCCCTTGTCCAAGTTTAATAACTGATTTCTTACATTTATGGATGTGAAATTTTATCGCTTGTGGATATAGTTTGAACCTAAATCTTCATATCTTATAAATTGATTTTTAGTTTCCTTTTTGACCTTATGAATTTCAATCAGACGTTGACCTCTTGTTGCTCATGAATCTGACTGATTTAATGTCATATAACAATAATACTGAAGAAAAGGATTATCATAAGAGCCCATAGGGCTTGTTGAAACCCATAACTAGGTTTCGGAGGCCTCTGGCAATCATAATTCTTGACCCAAGACCATTTGCTAATGCCTTCATCTTTTAGCACTCTGGACTAGCCAAGCCTTATGTTAGTACAGTCAAGGAAAGCAGTGGAGATTCCCAGGAGGCTAACAGCTAAAATTGCATATGAAGGATAGATTGAATATACAGCAATCATGTGAAGCATATAAAAAAAAAAGCTAATTCTATTTGGATTTGTCATGTTTAGAAAGGAAGGGTGAACGACTATGAAGAGAGTCTTTTGCAGTCAAATTAGCGTTTCTGTAGAGTGCTTAAGCTTTCCAAAAATAAATAAAAATATATTAAAGGTGTGTTTTTATAGGATCTATTCTTAGCCTTCAGTCTGTTACCATAAACAGAAGACGTGAACAATCGTTTCTTTGCTTGCTTCATTGTGCTAATTTAATTTAATGAAATTTAATTGCTTATATGCACAGGTTTCCTGAATAACTTGGGTGTTGATGTTCATTATTCATTTTTGAAGAAAGACTCTTTAATGCAAAAACAAAAAGCTACATGCTTTTAAAGATGAAAATAGGAGTTGACTTTCCATCTTACCAAGTGATTACTGCTCACCTCTAGAGATGAATGGTTAAGGATTGAGATCCAGAACCTTATCTGACCTTGCAGAAGCCTATAACTTGATTCATGCAGTACAATGGGCTTGGGGAAGAAGTGGGTGAGAAAGAAAATATTATGAGGAAAATATATAATTGCAGAAAGGGACTCATCAGTGGGTATTATGTCAAGGGGTTCTTGAGTCTGAAGAGCAGAAAAGGACCGGGGGGGGGGAGGACGGAGAAAACACTTTCCTGTTTGTCATTCAGGACAAGCATGGCTTGGGTGTAGCTCCCTGAAATCTGGTTCTTCGTGTTCTATGGAGATAAGGAATGAATTGCTAATGCTGGTTCAGCGTAATTTTTGGCTCCCTTGGGGATGTTCCACCTCCACTTAGATGGGGTTTTAAGAACATAAGAAGACTCTGCTGGATCAGGCTAGTGGATCATCAAGTCATCATATCCTGTTCTCCCAGTAGCCAACCAGACGCCTGTACGAAACCTGAAAGAAGGATCCAAGGGCACTCTCTCCCCACCTCTGTGGGTTCTGCCTCCGAATCTGGAGAGTATAGCCACCATGGCTAGTACCCACTGATCAATTTGTCCAATCCTCTTTTAACGCCATCCAAGTTAGCGGCACTTGCTGCCTCCAGTGCTTAGAGTGGTTGATTTGGCTGTGGAGGAAACACCAGCAGTGCAGAGCCTATGGGAATGGGCTTTGGTAAATGCTATCTCAGTTGCAACTTGGCAGCAGGAGCTCAAAGACCCATTCCAGCTAGTCAAAAGCACTCAATGAGCATGCAAAGCAAGCTGGTGTCAGGGACTGGGCAGAGGAGGAATGGCGGAGACCGCCTCCCCAGCCTGACCCTTCCAGAGAAGAAGGAGACAGTTCGGAATTACAACAGGGAGGTCACAGCTCAGAGGCAGGTGAGGGGGAAAGCTGGGAAATAATGGTAGATAGATGAGGAGGAGGAGGAGGAAGCACCAGGGAAGTGACAGCTGGCGGACTCAGTGTCTATGGGAGCATTCCAGACCCCGCCCCTCCCGAACAAGGCAGGCCTTGAAAGTAGGAGAACAAAGAGCTCAAAGGCAGAGGGGACGTCCCAGCCCCCCGTAGAGATGACTCATGAAGAAGTGGGAGGGGTGGAGATTCACTCAGAGCAGCACCATTATTCCAAGAGCCTCTCTCTGTGAATATTGAATAAAAGCACATGGTAAGGAGTTTCCCTTGTCTTGTCTATTCCTGGCAACCTGCCATGGGGGCTGGTTCCTCTGCTGCCTGGCAGCTGGTGAGGGGTGTGACTCAGGAGGGTGTGTTGCCTGAGCAGAAGCGAGAGGAACTTTGGGGTCAATTAAGAAGGGATGGTGGACTCCTCCACCACCTCAGCCGAAGCAGGAATTTGTCTAAGCCCATACCACAGGAATACAGTGGTATGAGCATACCTCCGTTTACAAAAAAAACCTCCGTTTACGAACACCGCAGACCCAGAAGTCTTTACATCCGGGTTCCGTGGTGTCTGATGCGCAGATGCGATCTGTGCAGCTCACGCATGCGCAGAAGCGCTCTATCAGCACTTCACGCATGCACAGAAGCGCTCTATCAGCACTTTACGCATGCACAGAAGCGTGCCTTCGGTGAGTGAATGCTTCGGCGAGTGAACGCCTCCGTGGAATGGATTGCGTTCGCAAACCGAGATACCACTGTACAGGGTAGCTAAATGAAACAATATCAGTCCCCATGGAGAGACTTTACTCCATTGCTCTGTTTATTCCTTTTCTTCTGAGGCTGTCAAATCAAAACAATTTTTTTAATTTCAGAATTGTCGCCTTTGGGATGGGTACCCCAAAGGTCAGCCAGTCCAACCCCATGTTCAGTGCAGGATTTGCAAGGCAGGATCCCTGGTTGATGGCTCTGCTTAAATGCATCCAGCAAAAGAAAGTCCACCACCTCCCATCAAGAGGTCTTGGTGCCTGAGGCAGGAGATCCAAATGGGTACCCCGCAGTGTAAGAATATGATAGGTGACAATATGCTGCTATTAATTAGCACATCGTCATCTGACCAAGGAGGTGTTCTCACTCTGTCTCAAGGTTTGGCCAGGCCAGATCTTGTGTGAGCTGCTGTCTCCAAAAGAGCAAGCTTTTTGACGCTGGGGACCGTATCTCAGTGGTATAGCACATAACCTTTGCATGCAGAAGGTCTCGGGTTCAACCCCAGTAATACGCATTCTAACAAAATCAGTAATCCTTTGGACTGGATCAGCAAATCCACCGTTCTGTTTTACCAGCGATCTGTGTGTCACCTTACAGCTTTATATATCCCAAGCAAGCTGCACAACACAGATGTTGGTTTACCTTGGCAGGAATGACTCATCATTTTCCCACAATTAATTTTTTTGCGCGCTCTAATGCAAAACAGACTTATCTGCTTTGACAGAATTCTGCGGGAATAAACAGAAAAGACTAAATTTGTATTGGCAGCTACCACTGCGTTGCAGTTATGAGTAATACAACATAACTAGAAAGGACACTGAGAAATCAAAATAGATTATGGCTGCTGGAGAACTGGGGGGGGGATAATACCTAGCACTTCCTAGCAAATCTGATTCTTCTCTACTTTATGCAGCCACTGGATAGTAATTGTTATAGCTATGCTTCCCCTGCTTTATTCTTCATTGTATTGATTTTATTTAACATGTGATTACATACCATTCATGCACTGGGAGTTAGCTGTGCACAAAACCCAGCTTCCTGTGTTGCACGATGGCTATACTCTGCCTCCATGGATGCAGGCAACAATGCTTTGAAAGAACAGTTGCTGCAAGCCACAGGAGGCGAGAGGGCTCTTGTGCTCAGATCCTGCTTGCTGGTTTTTGACAGGCATCTGGTTGGCCACTGGGAGAACAGGATGCTGGCTTAGATGAACCATTGGCCTGGGTGCACATACTCTGCAAGGCGTGTGTACACACACACAGAGAGAAAAGCGGGACAATTCACAAGGACTCATATAGATGCATTGGAAAGCCATGATTTTCTCCTACATGCATGAAGAGGAAAGGGAGGCAGCTTCTAAAACCAAAGGAAGCAAAGGGAGAGGCATAGCCCCAAGATTATACTGGAAATCTATTTATTGAACAATATTCCTAGTAAAATAGTAAGGTGACAGACAGCTTTTGGTTGATTGCAAGCTTTCTTAGAGACACAAGGCTTACAATCTGTGTATATCAAATGTAGCATAAACACTGACAGCTGGGAAACACTGGCCTGCAAGCGCTCCAATTGGAGAACAGCCTTTACCAAAAGTGTCATGGACTTTGAATACACTTGAACTCAGAACGAAAGGGAGACGCGAGCTAAGAGGAAGGCATGCTTGGCAAACCCTCACCATGATCAACTCCTGCCCGAAAACCAATGTCCCCACTGTGGAAGGACATGTGGATCCAGAATTGGCCTCCAAACAGTCACTTACGGACTCACTGTTAAAACCGTGTTCATGGAATACAATCTTACTCGGCTTCAAGTGATCACCAAAGGAGGAGGAGGAGGAGGAGGGGGAGATATATATTAGTAGACCAGCTTTAAGGGATTCCCATCACTTGAACAAGCCTGTGGAAGTGCTTGGCTCATGTGCTCCATACTCTACTCCTGGTGCACAGATGCAAGAAGAGGATCAGAGTTTTTGTTTTTCACATTATGTCAGAACATGGGGAAGGCTAGTTTCTTTACACTGTGGTTTTGTAGGGCAAGCCAGGATCAAACCCTGATTTCAGATCCTGGCTTGTTCTGAAAGCACCACTTAAAACAAACCACCTTCCCTCAACTCATGTGTAAAACTGCAAGGGGAGGAAAGAGCAAGTGAGATCTCATGTAACAGGCTTGCTCATGTAACAGAACAGCCATAACTCAGTGGCTGCGCGTCTTGCTTGCATGCAGAAAGACACATGTTCAATCTACAGCATTTCCAGGTAGAAGTGGGAACAATTTCTGCCTGTCAGTATAGACAGTCAGCTCTATATTCTGGGATGGCGAGTCCCATTTCACCGCTTTGGCAAAACGGGAAGTGCTGCCTTGCCCTGCCCTGCCACTGCGGTCATACCTGTTGCTGCTTGCAGAGAAGAGGCTCTGGTATCAACATCAATTGGGGGTTAGATTTCACAGAAATCACATGAGATCTTACACACTCTTGCACAATTGCAGTGGCAGGGCAGGGCAAGGCAGCATTTCCCGCTTTGCCACAAGCGGTGAAATGGGACTCGCCATCCCAGAATATAGACAACCCTGAGCTAGATGGTCTCAGTACAAGGCAGCTTTCTATGCTCCCAAGAAGCTATGGTTTCCATTCATATCTAAACAGGCCCTAACTGTTGCCAAACTTAGGGCATGCAGTGAACTGCCACATTCTAAGTCAGCCTAGAGGTCCGTCTATTCCAATATTACCTACTTTGGCTTCCACATCAACTGCTACCTGTGGAGAAACTTGAAGAACGTTTTCAGTGGCTGAAGGTATTTTCCTACCATGTTTTTGTGCTTCCTCTGCTCGCCTTAGCTTAGAGAAAGACCATAGCTCATCTAGAGTACAGTATCGACATTGCATGCGAAAGGTTCAATCCCTGGTATCGCCAGGTAGGGTCAGCCACCTATATTTCTTCCCGTGTTTCTAAGGCAGCTTCTTATGCTTCCTATGAACACATGCTGTACATTCCAAAGGCCCTTCTAGCTGCTTCTCATGGCTCACGTGTCCTAAGGCAAAGATGCTAAAAAGAGGGTAAGTGAACCCTCCATGACTTTGCTATTTGACGTCAAGAGAATTCCTTCCTTGAATGAAAGCTCGAAGGGTATGGCTCTGCTGTTGTTGAGGTGCATGAGTTGTGCGCTGTAAATCTAGAATGTAGACGGATCCATTTAACTTTGCAGTCCTACATTATTCTACCAATGCTTGCAGTCATATCTCACACAAACTGATAAAAGTCATAACGCTGTCACGCCTTGGTATACTAGTGCTACTCAGCTTTTATTGCTTCCTCCTCCTGTGATCCATAGTGCACAGCCCTGGGATATAAAGTGTACTTGCTTTTAAGTCCCCCTAATGAAAACTGGGAGATAATCTGGCCTGAATTATACTCTGAACCACAAATATGAATCTATCAAGTGCTGTGGAACTGAGTGGACACACCCTTTGGCTGACAAAAGATCACTTTCCTTGCTTTGGTCTTTCATCTTGCCCACTTTTGCTATAATATTCTTTGATTCCCTCAATAAACTGAAGAGGAAACTGCAGAATATCTTGTTTGGGTCAAAGAAGATCCCTACATTGCTCCAATATGGAACCAGTTTTCTGCCATCTGTTAGCCTAATTTTGTCTACTGTAACTGGCAACAGCTCTCCGTGTCCTTAGGTAAAAGTCCTTCATATTATCTAATCACCTGATCCCTTTTAACTTGAGATTCCACTTATCAAACATGGGACCTTCTGAATGCGAAACGAGGGCTCCAACCCTGAACTATGGTCCTCCCCCAAGAAGCAGCTTGTTATTTGTTGAAATAACACAAAGTGTTATATATGAACTGAGCCAATACTTGCCCTATTTTGTGTTCATTTCATGAGTGTTGAAAAGCACCACCCTTTTTGACAGTTGCTGCAAACACATTCATTTTGTTTCGATGCTGCTCTCAGCGCTGTTTTGCTCCCTCTCTGTGTCGTCACTAACCTTGGACTCATTTGCCCTCACTGCCATTGAATCCAACCCCTCAATGGCAACCCACATGGTGTTGTCAATGACATCATTATGCTGTGGCTCATGTGATGACATCACAGGGGAAAGTCAGCGAAAAGACCATGGGTCAACACAGCCAATTGGGTTTGCCGAGCAGTGTGGGCAAATGAAGGCAAAAGGGTGGATCCATAGCAAAAGAAGAGAAATGGAGGTCAGGAGTGCAACGAAGCAGGAATCACCCAAATATCCTGCTAAGAGGGTCTTCTTCGTTAATTTTGAGGAGCATCTCAAAATTAGAGGTGATCTGGGACAGATGTAAATAAAACCAGGCTTAGCTTTTCCTTCTTGAAATTTAACAAGCCAGGCATTTTCCTCCAATTCTTCCCTCCCTCCCCTCCCCAGGCTGAGTTGTCTTTCCGATATCAGCACAATAGGGAAATATCTTTATGTGGCTATCCTCTTTCATAACTAATGGGGTTTGCCCTGCACCAGACAAATCTGATTAAACATGGCAGGGCAGCAGATGATGTGTCAGGATGCTGGAAGTAGTGTTTAGTGCCCTCTAACGGCACTTGTGATGTAAGCCGATGCTGGAATTCCCTGGGGAATTCCAGCCTAGGGGCCAGAGGACTATAAATGCTTAGTTCATTACTTCATCCCACTGTGGCAGATATCTGTTGTGACAGAGCATTCCGTATCTAGAGCACAGATGTGAAATGCACGCTGGATACTTGCTGTTTGCCCAGACAGAGATAACAAATACAATGAACAAGGAGCAGCAAGCCACACAGAGTGGAAGGTGCATGATCAGCGAAACACCCCACCAAAAAAAAGAAAAAGAAAGGCAAAAGCGAATTGCTTACTTAGGAACAGAAGTTGCTCGGTTTGCAACAAAATGTTTTCCTTAACAGATGACTTGGTGGTGCTTTGAAGGTCTAGGATTTGATACATAGCCTGTGACAAAATATTATCAATTTGTATCAGTAAACTCCATCTGCATGTCTTTTTTATTTTTTTTAAATGCTAATTTTAAGCTTTTGCAGAGGGACTGAGGCAATGGCCAGGGCACCATTTCAAGAGGGCTGCCTGACTATGTGTTATACCATGACATATTTATACATCTCCAGGTTTGTTTGTTTTTAAGCTGCCTATTTGCAATTTAGGATGCAATGCTAAGGTGGGGTAGGAGGAGGTGACTGAAGGCAGTTCATCCACCTCACTGGGTTTAGCAAAGTTCTTGTGCTTTCCCAGGTTTGCTTTGTTTTTAGTTACCCATTTCCTTCCCACTGGAAACATGGGGGGAGGCACTGGAACCTTTAGACCAGTGGTTCTCAATTAGCTACATACTGCAGACCTGTTTTTCAAAATCCAAGCCATGGACTCCCTACTTTGAGAAATTTTGATATCTCTATGGTAGTTTTTGTTATGTGGATGGTGCCACAGAACCCCTGGGCGTGTTATGCAGACTCCCTGAGGTCCACGGACCATTGATTGGGAACCACTGCTTGAGATCCTTCAGACCCAATACCTTTCCCTGGTTCCTCCCCAGCACATACTTTTTGTGCCTACAGACACTGGAGCTCAAAAATCACCACAGAAGGGCAATTGACATTTTCTCAGTGGCTGTGATGGGTCCTGAACTCAGAACACACTATTTCACACACTCTCTCTGGCCTTGAAAGGGGAGATCTGCTGCTTCATATGAGAGCTGAATGTCCTGAAGACTTTAGGTTTGCCGGGTTATTCTTGAATACCTACAAGGTCAGGTCTAAGTACCATGATTTGAATCATATGCCATTTCCAAAATTAAATATTGCCTTTGCCTGTTGAAATCTGAAATGGGAGAAATTTAAAAGAATCCCCAATCTCCCAAGGGAAATTGGAGCCACATGGGGCACTAGGAAGATGAACCTATTTGTTTATGTATGCTCTCCTCTTTATCACATTTATATTCTGATTTTTTTTCCTTACCTTTAAACTCTGCCTATGCTCTGCACTTCAATTACGTTTTATTCTCCCTGAGCTCTATAGGCAGCTTACAAGTATAAGAACAAATCATACAATATATACAAGAACCACAAAGCCAGGCATTCCCTTCTGCAAATGAAATGGAATGAGATGAAAAAATGCATGTTTTGCTAGACAGAGAGTTCTTGAACTTCCTAGATAGGACTGTCTGTGTGTGGTCACTTCCTTTGCCTCCTCTGAGCAGGAACTCTGTAACAAAAATGGAAACAATCCTTTATATTTCTTTCTGCCTCTGAGGAGAATCTCTCTTTCCACCATCCCTCCAAGCAGTCCAGACAGGCATGGCTAAAGACTGCCAACTTTATATTTTGCTGCGACTTAGAAGTATTACTTTTGCATTTCTCCCGCTGTAGATCTAAATCTACAGATTGAATCCTCGCTCCATCTCCCACAGCTTCCCCTCCCTTTTAGGCCAGGTTTTTTAGAATGTAGGAAGATAAAAAGAGTGTGCTGGATCAGGCCCAATGACTCACCTAGGCCAGCATCCTGTCCTCGCAGTGGCCAAGCAGGTGCCTGTAGGACACCCACAAGCAGGACCCAAGCACAATAGGGCTCCCACCCCATGCCCTCGGGACTTTCAGCAACATTGCTGCTGAATTCAGAAGCATTGCTGCCTCCAGCCATGGAAGCAAAACAAGGCCTTATTCTGGGTACACTTGACACTTGTCGACTACAATTGTCTGCTTATGGTTGCCTGTTGTTATATTAAGCATATAAAGCATTCTCCCTGTGCTCCTAAATTTAAGGTAGCTGCCACGTTCACTGGGAGGGGGGAAATGGCACAGACAAAAAACAAACAAACAGTGTTCATGCATGTGAAAGTTAGTTCAAGGTCAATTGCTTCCGTCCCTCCCTCCCCAATCTATATATCCCCTATTATATCTATCAGCCAGTAATGTAAAACGGCACCTAAAACAGCTTATTTGAGGGCATTTCCCCTTCCCCATCCGCAGCCAATTCTTTATTGTGGGTCTGCCTTACTCTCTTGAACAACTTCATTGCAATTTTCCTTTCCAGCGTGGTCAATAGCAGAGGTGGCTGTTCTCACTGGTATTACTGCAGAACCCAACTTTAGGGCAAATCAAATAACCTCTCCGACAATTTTCACCGTGCCATCACCAGTGGCTGCCTATTCTTCTCATTGTTTTCCAGCCTCGGAGAAATTACCTGATAGAGCCCATCCACAGCACATTACACATAAATGCCTGCATTTGTCTTGCTGTTCTAAATTGGAGATTATTTTGAGGAGGAGTAACAAGAACACCTATTCTTCTGAAGTGTCAATCGCAGGAAAACAGTGAGAGGGAGCATAATATCATCCAAGTCTCTGAATAGAGGTGTTAATATCCAACACCTCCTGGTGAAATTCTTTCCTTTGGATCTTTCTTTCCCCTCCCTCTTTTTTGATGCTACTTTCCTTAGCCATCAACATTATGTTTGCCATGATATGGAGGTCTCGTACACCCCAGATATGGAGGTCTCGTACACCCCAGGTAGTGTGTTTGCTGACCTTGAGCCAGACATCTTGGAGAGTGAAGTCAAATGGGCCTTAGAAAGCACTGCTAATAACAAAGCCAGTGGAAGTGATGATATTCCAGCTGAACTATTTAAAATTTTAAAAGATGATGCTGTTAAGGTGCTACACCCAATATGCCAGCAAGTTTGGAAAACTCAGCAATGGCCAGAGGATTGGAGAAGATCAGTCTACATCCCAATTCCAAAGAAGGGCAGTGCCAAAGAATGCTCCAACTACCGCACAATTGCGCTCATTTCACACGCTAGCAAGGTTATGCTTAAAATTCTACAAGGCAGGCTTAGGCAGTATGTGGACCGAGAACTCCCAGAAGTGCAAGCTGGATTTCGAAAGGGCAGAGGAACCAGAGACCAAATAGCAAACATGCGCTGGATTATGGAGAAAGCTAGAGAGTTCCAGAAAAACGTCTACTTCTGCTTCATTGACTATGCAAAAGCCTTTGACTGTGTCGACCACAGCAAACTATGGCAAGTTCTTAAAGAAATGGGAGTGCCTGATCACCTCATCTGTCTCCTGAGAAATCTCTATGTGGGACAAGAAGCTACAGTTAGAACTGGATATGGAACAACTGATTGGTTCAAAATTGGGAAAGGAGTACGACAAGGTTGTATATTGTCTCCCTGCTTATTTAACTTATATGCAGAATTCATCATGCGAAAGGCTGGACTAGATGAATCCCAAGCAGGAATTAAGATTGCCGGAAGAAATATCAACAACCTCAGATATGCAGATGACACAACCTTGATGGCAGAAAGTGAGGAGGAATTAAAGAACCTTTTAATGAGGGTGAAAGAGGAGAGCGCAAAATATGGTCTGAAGCTCAACATCAAAAAAACCAAGATCATGGCCACTGGTCCCATCACCTCCTGGCAAATAGAAGGGGAAGAAATGGAGGCAGTGAGAGATTTTACTTTCTTGGGCTCCTTGATCACTGCAGATGGTGACAGCAGTCACGAAATTAAAAGACGCCTGCTTCTTGGGAGAAAAGCAATGACAAACCTAGACAGCATCTTAAAAAGCAGAGACATCACCTTGCCGACAAAGGTCCGTATAGTTAAAGCTATAGTTTTCCCAGTAGTGATGTATGGAAGTGAGAGCTGGACCATAAAGAAGGCTGATCGCCGAAGAATTGATGCTTTTGAATTATGGTGCTGGAGGAGACTCTTGAGAGTCCCATGGACTGCTAGAAGATCAAACCTATCCATTCTTAAGGAAATCAGCCCTGAGTGCTCCCTGGAAGGACAGATCGTGAAGCTGAGGCTCCAATACTTTGGCCACCTCATGAGAAGAGAAGAATCCTTGGAAAAGACCCTGATGTTGGGAAAGATTGAGGGCACTAGGAGAAGGGGACGACAGAGGACAAGATGGTTGGACAGTGTTCTCGAAGCTACGAACATGAGTTTGACCAAACTACGGGAGGCAGTGCAAGACAGGAGTGCCTGGTGTGCTATGGTCCATGGGGTCACGAAGAGTCGGACACGACTAAACGACTAAACAACAACAACAAGAAGAAGAACACCTATTCTTCTGAAGTGTCAATCGCAGGAAAACAGTGAGAGGGAGCATAATATCATCCAAGTCTCTGAATAGAGGTGTTAATATCCAACACCTCCTGGTGAAATTCTTTCCTTTGGATCTTTCTTTCCCCTCCCTCTTTTTTGATGCTACTTTCCTTAGCCATCAACATTATGTTTGCCATGATAATAAGCAGTACATGTGACAGGCCCTGGGCTGGTTAAGAGAGTTCCTACCCACCTCCTTGCCTTGCACCCTCCTTGCCTTGTACCACTTTCAAGCATCACCCAAACCAAGCTGTTGTTGCAACTATCCCAGGTAACAACCCCTTTACTCTTAAGCGACTAACTTTTTGCTCTCTAGATGGCCAACGTGATGCCCAAATGGCATTGTTGGACTCTTGATTTTCCCATCAGCCTCAGGCAGCGCAGCCATCAATCAGGGATGGCTGGCATTGTAACCTGACATGCAGAGAGCACCAGATTAACTATTCCTGCTCTCAGCATCTTTGAATGCCCACATTTCCTGTTTGAAGAAAAACTGTATATGAGACATCGAGTGAAGGCCTCCATGTGGACAACCCACCATGCCTTGAACATATATGTCTGTACACCCATGTATGCCATAACCTCAATCCTGCAGACATTTTACCCATTTGTGAGGATCACAGCAAACAATAGGAAAAACACGTGCCAAATTGTACACGTGGCGGCAAAACAGTGCAGCTTTCGTACATTTTCAGTGGTGTGAACTGGTCCTTCTATCATATATTGTTGCATAACTGATATTGGGGTGCATCAAAGTGTAAGCCTATTTCTTTGGGAAGGGAGGAGGAAATCATTTAGGATCCTGGCCCTTAGATCAGTCAGAGGGGATCCCAGTGCTGTGAAGGGGAGAGAAGGCTCCGTTGGGTTTTAAGCTCAGCTTCCATGAAGAATCCATGGAAGACACTCAACTCAGTCCCAACCTGAAGTCCATAAGCGACATTTCCATATTTTATAAGGAATTAACATCTAGAATGGCATGTGAGTGGCAGGGATCATAGGGGTCGATTCTTCAGGGGAGTTTGATTCTACAGGGGTCTACGGGAACAGCCTAAGAACAGCTACAAAGCCTGGTGACGATGTTAGAAAATGATAGAAGGTGAAAGCATACTGGCAGATTCCAATGTGTGTCTGTAGAAACCTCTGGCCTTTGCATGGCTGAAATGTAGCCTACTGCGCAAATGGTCACATCCATTTCTCTACCCATTTTTTGCTCCTGACCCACCCACCGGCTCTGGCCCCACAGTGGCATTTGGCACTTGGAATTTGTCCACAAAGAAATGGGAAATAAAAGGGTCTTTGCCTGGCACTGAAATGTTAGGAAAATACACACAAGATCATCTTTCCTCGGGACAGCATCCTACAGGTGGGGGCCACCACCAAAAAGCCTTTCTCCCTGGTTGCCACCTAACTTGTTTCTGGTGGCTGGGGCACCCAGAGAAGCACCCCAGATACTCATCTCAATGCACAGGCAAATTGATAGGGAAGAAGGCAGCCCAGCAGATGTCTGAACATGCTCTCTGACATGCTAGTTTGCACAGAGACTGTTTTTTTTAAAAAATCCAAACTTGCCCTACTCCTTCATTTATAGAAATGTTCAACAAATAAACCATCCTACTTCATTGTCCCCTAACCTGTGAGCCTGAGAAAGTGCCTACCGTTTTCGTCTCCCACAATGCTCTAGAGTATTTCCAGGGCATTGTTGTTTGCTTCAATGGATAGAAAAGGAAAGACTAGCACAGTCCACTTCAGCATGCAACCAGAGCAGCAAATCGTCTTCATATATACAATACTCCATGTTGTGCCCAATTTCTCCACAGATTTTTATCCCCCTTTCAAAAGGTTGTGGCACTGGCCTTCACTCTCGTTTAATGTTTGTAAAGCACATTGTACATCCCCATTTGGAATGAAGACACTGAGGATGAGATTGAGTCAATATTGATCAAGGAAGCTGGAAAAACACTCAAGTGTTATGATGTATGACCAGCAGACAGCCTACTGGTCGATATTTTAAAGTTAGAACTTGGAGCAAAGTTACTGGAGGTGGCGGGGAGGGAGGGGGAATGATGCGCCGATACCAACCTGACGGATCAACAAACACCCGTAATAAATTATGTAGTGACAGAGACAGACAAACAGACCTGGATACCATCCCAGGAGTATGCCTGGAGTTTGATAATCTCAACAGCATGGAAATGAGAGCAGGCGGGGTATTCATTCAGACAACCCAGGCACCTCAGAATGAATGCTCTCTCGCCCCCTCTGAGGTAACCTGGTCATCTGTACCATCCTGCCAAGCCTTATAAATTTGACCACACATCAACTGTCACTGAGCAGCAAAATGGTTTGGTAAAATAGGTGGTCATGTGGTCATCTGTATTAGAGCTCAATGGCAGCTGTGTTTTGTGGCTGATTTATTTTATCAGAGGGTCGGAAGGGAGCTGCTGGTGGTTATCTACTCAAAAGTATGGGCCGCCAGAGTAAAACCACCGGATTTTATGGGTATCAGTCATGTTCATTGTCTACTCTAAGTAGAGTTAACATAATCATATGGCTGCCAGATTCAGGTTCTCAAACACCAGAGGGAATTCACAGTAGAACTATGGTAATTGTTCTATAAGCACAAGCTTTTTGGCTTGCAGATGGAACAATCCTCTCTTTAATCCCCATGTGCTGTTTTGGGGTTCTCCCGACACCCGTACCAGAGCCAATTTGGGAGGGTGCAGCATGGAGGAGAGGAGGGAAAGCCCTATTGTGCAAGCGGAAACCCTTGCTCTGGCTCCCGCTAGCGGGACTTGATAGTTGAATCCCATCCACTGAGAGCAAAGTGGATGAGCTGATGCTATGGCTATGCTGAAAAATTCTCCTGCAGTTTTTCAACCATCCACCATCAATTAATGAGGGGGGGAATCCATTTGAAAAATAAAAATCCCCATGGGTCGCATTCAGAGTTTGTGTTTCATTTACCTAACTTGTGAGGAAGTTATTCTGCAAATCATGAGTGTGCTTTCATTCTGCAAATCATCTCACTGGTGGTCCTTTCTGACTTCAAATGAAGCTCCTCACATGGGGCTTTTTTCAGATCAGGGAGCATAGGCAGCTAGGGAGGCTGCAGCGTGCAGGGGGGAAGTTTATTGGAAAGAAATAACATCCACAACCACCTCGCAACAATAAGGCAAACTCAAAAACCTGAGCACTTTTTTTTGCAGGAGAAATAGTGGAACAGATTTTGGAACAGCGCTAGCTGATATGAACTGGGACAACCTTTAAAGCCCTTAGCAGCCTGGTTAGCACCCACACACCTTAAGAACCATTTATGAACCTGCCAGGCCTCAATATCAGCTTTGGCGCCTTTTCAATGGTGGCTCCAGAATTAAGGAATCTTCAGAGGTTCCCTCTTGCAACCTCCTGACATCATCATGACAGCTGTCATTGCCATCCTTATGTCATTATGACATCATTATATATCAGGTGACTACTTCAGAGGGGCCCCCTCTCAGCTCCCATAAGCTGAGAGCGGCTCCATCCATTGTGCATGGAATTTCCCAGTGGCAGCTAACCCCAGCCACACCATCACCTGCCCCACACCTGATGTCACACATACAATGTCAGGTGTGGAGCAAGTAGGTGTGCTTTGGGGGAAACAGCCCTGCTGGTCAGATTAGGACCCCTCCTGGGTTTAATTTTGTGGGGGGGGGTGTGGAGGCTCCTCACTGCTGCCCCAGTTCTTCTTACCGTTCTTCGATTTAGAGATTACACAGTGATATAAACCATTAAATGTCAATGTTTTGATTTTCGGAACCAGTCTACACCCACAAAAGAAAGTGATACTTGCTGGGGTGGTAACTAAGGCTGAAGTTGTCACCCCACTTGCCTGGCATCCCCACTGAATTTGACAGGACTTTATTTTGAGGAGACAGGATTAGGATCACACGGCTAGCCCATTTTCCTCCCACATAACAGCTTGATGCGGATTACTCAGTTTTTGGTGTGTGAGATCAGAGACTGTGCTGTTCATCAGCTTTGTTTACTTGGAAATATAGAGGGGGTTTTTTGTCAGACATTTTAACTCCTGTTTCACAGGAGAGCGAATATAGCGTTGTCAATAAAAGCCTTTTGTGGGTTGCGAAGAAAAAGATCCTTCACGGAATACGGATGCTTTGTGCAAGTGTGTTTAAAGTCCCTGCTTCATTGTTAATTGCACCTGGTTGATATCAGGAGAAGTTAGTGTGTGAGAGAGAGTTGTGTTGTGTTTGTCACTGGGAAATCTAAATCTGCACCGCCTACCGCTTCATCAGTAATGGCATATCTATGTGCAAGGACACACAGCTGCATTTCAAATAGCATTTACGTGCTCTGCCATTCACCATCAGTCTTCGGGATGCTGATGAATGTGCTGACAGACAGAGGCTAATTGGCAGACATTACGGAGTCGGTTTTTGATGACACAGTGGAAATCATCGGAGACGGAGAAGGTAACAAAGAAAAGTTTAGAGGGAATAAGGAAGGAAATCCAGACAGGGACCATTTCGCATGAGGAACGAGGGCAATCTGAAATGCAGCAGGAGGCCGCGAGAAAAACCACAGGAAAACCATGCAGGAAGGAACGAAAAGGCATGGTGGGGCGGGAGGGGGAGGGTTAAGCAGCAAAATCCAGCTTCCCAAGGGAGAGTCTAATCTGACACACTGAAATTTTAGAGCCTGTGTGGACATAAGTCCTGGGCACACTTCCACATTCCAGTTTGAAAATCAGAATAATCCCAACCTTCAGCTCAAGGTTCATGAACCTCTCAAGCATGGGCGTAGCCAGAGGGCAGTGGAGGAAGCTCCCTCAGGGACGTCCAACCAGTAGATTGTGATCTACCAGTGGATCCGTGGCTGATCCTGGTAGATCGCGGGATCCTTATCGTGTACAAAAAGTTACAAGAAAAAATAACTCTGTGCAATCCTCCCACCAAAAAGCTCAGCTACTCTGGGCAATTCCCCCCACCCCCCCGGCCACGGACGCGCCTCCTCCCTCCAATGACAATGGGATTGGGAATAGATCACAGTCTCTTGGGAGTTGGATGTGCCTGTAAATAAATAAAAAATACTTAACTAACTGACCAATAATGTCACAGATAGCTCAGTTTACAATCCATCCACTTGTAATACCCTGCAAATGTAGGCCTTCTTCTTCTTCTTTGGCGATAACTCGTAGCCGAGTAAGATTGTCTTCCATAAACATGGTGTTAACAATGGGTCCGTAAGTGACTGTGGTGGCCAATTCTGGATCCACACATCCTTCCACAGTGGGGACATTGGTTTCCGGGCGGGAGTTGATCACGGTGTGGTTTTGCCAAGCATGCCTTCCTCTTTTTTTATTTATTGTTTGAAAAAAGATTGTGTTCTGTTTGTTGATACATCTCATGAAATTTGTATACCACCTTTCATCAAAAGACCACAGGGTGGCTTATGACACAGTAGCATAATAAGCAACATAATAAGTAAATACAGGTTACAGGTAGGTAGCCGTGTTGGTCTGGATCGAAGTAAAATAAAAAAAATTCCTTCAGTAGCACCTTAAAGACCAACTAAGTTTTTATTTTGGTATGAGCTTTCGTGTGCATGCACACTTCTTCAGATACAGTGAAATGGAAGTTTCCAGGCACTTATGTAGAGAAAGGGTGGGGAGGGGTGGGGATGGGGAGGGGGGATCACTCAGAAGGGTGGTGGAAATGGGTGATTGACTGACTGATAGCTGTTGATGACCGCAACGTCATCAACAGCTATCAGTCAGTCAATCACCCATTTCCACCACCCTTCTGAGTGATCCCCCCTCCCCATCCCCACCCCTCCCCACCCCTTCTCTACATAAGTGCCTGGAAACTTCCATTTCACTGTATCTGAAGAAGTGTGCATGCACACGAAAGCTCATACCAAAATAAAAACTTAGTTGGTCTTTAAGGTGCTACTGAAGGAATTTTTTTTATTTTAAGTAAATACAGAACATATTATGAAAATATTAAGCAGTTATAGAAATACAATTAATTAGCAGATAATGCCCCACTATTACTATTACTATTACTATTACAAAACTGGCTACTGCCTGTTGGAGAATCTGCTATTATGCTTTTGTTTCACAACTGAGTCCCATTGAACTCAGCTTCAACTGGAGAAAGGCAATAGGAGGCCTAAAAGCATTCCACTTCAAGAGTGGCAGAGCCTCTCTGGAGGATGTGGATATTGACTGGTGTTGTAATGCTACTCATTCAACTTGCTTTCCCTATTCCTTCCAACAGCTTTACAACTCTGTTCCACCCGAAGTGAAGATTGGTTGAGTATATACACCATGAGCAGCAAACTTGTTTCCAGATCTGTGAATAAAGATCATCTTAAGCCTATTGGGGTCATCATAACATTCAGATCTGTTCTCCTGCGATTTTATCTTGGAACGTCTTGGGTTCGAGCCCCACGTTGGGCAAAAGATTCCTGCATTGCAGGCAGTTGAACTGAATAACCCCTGTAGTCCCTTCCAATTCTATGATTCTAAACAGTACATGGATAGACTAATATTTTGCAAAGGCTGTGACCCTCCTGATGCTATTAGACTCTAACCCCTATCAGTCTCGGTGAGCATGGCCAATGTTCAAGGAATATGGGAGCTGTAGTTCAGCAACATCTGGAAGGCCATGGGCTCACAACCTCTGATATAGAGCTATGTTTTATCTGAGGTCTCTGCCTTCTTTCTTTATATATATATTTATTTAACAATTTCTTTGTTAGTTCGAATCTACTATTGAATTTTGCATTACGGGTTTACACCATTGAAAACCACTTTGAGTAGTACATGGGAGCTA